>NC_064644.1:623536211-623854068 GCF_023864345.2 Schistocerca serialis cubense | reverse complement strand
ATATATATATATATATATATATATATATATATATATATAAATAATCAGTCATTACCTTTCACCACAGACAACGCTGTGGCCGATAGCCTTCGCTGAACGACCGACAGCAGCGGCGTTTCCGTAGAGTTGTCAGTGCTGACAGACAAGCAACACTGCGTGAAATAACCGCATAAATCAATGTGGGACGCAAGACGAGCGTACCCGCTAGGACAATACGGCGAAATTTGGCGTTAATGGGCCATGTGCAGCAGACGACCGACGTGAGTGCCTTTGTTAACAACACGACATCGCCTGCAGCGCCTCTCCTGGGATCGTGTCTGTATCAGTTGCACCCTGGATAGCTGGAAAACTGTGCCCTGCTCAGATGAATCCCGATTTCAGTTGGTAAGAGCTCATGGTAGAGTTCGAGTGTGGTGCAGACCCTACGTATTCGTGGACCCCGGGTGTGAACAAGACACAGTGTTAGCTGTTGGTGGCTCCATAATAGTGTCGTTTGCGTTTGTATGGAATCGACTGGCTACTCAGTTATGTTCAGCTACTTGGAAAACATTAGCTGCTTTTCATGAACTTCATGTTCCCCAACAGCTATGTAATTTTCATGGTTGACAGTACGCCATGTCGAAGGGTGACAGTTGTTTGCGATTGGTTTGAAGAATATTCTGGGCAATTCAAAGAAACGATTTGGCCACCCAGATAGCCCGACATGAACTCCGTCGAACACTTATGGTACATAATCGAGAGAGCAGTTCTTGCACAAAACCCTGCATCGGCAACATTTTCGCAATTGTAGGCGGCTACAGAGTTAGCATGGCTCTTTCTGCTGGGGACCTCCAACGACTTGTTGAGTCGGTGCTACGTTGAGTTGCTGCACTACGCCAAAGAAAAAGAGCTCCGACACGATATTAGGAGGTACGCCATGACTTTAAGTCGCTTGCTTGCGTCCATCTGTAAAGGCAGGCTAGTCTCAGGAAATTCTGTGGTGCTTTTTACCCGATTTTTATTAACAGATATGCTGAGTCTTGAGGAAAGTTTTTCTATGTAGCTTATATACATTTCATACATACTGTCTGAATTAGGACGAATTGAAATTAAGTTGTGAAAACGGTACCATTTTCAACTACCAAACAGGGGCCATAACCAGAGACAGCAGCAATGTCTTGTGAATGCAGCAAGCAGGACCTAATTTGTAACATCTCATGTGGTGGTGTAGTGAGCGGTAGAACGTGTCGCTGGAAGCCGAAAGGTTGTGTGATCAAATCCCGGATGAGTTCCCTTTTTCCACTCTGTCTCTTAACCTTGTATCACCTCTCAATGATCTGGCGATACGCCTTTCGAAATATGGCTACAATTTCAATCTGCCAATGGCTGCTTGCCTCAGATTAGCAATCACAGTTCGCACACTCAGTTCACAGCAAATTCCTAGAACAATGGGCAGTCAGTCACTCAACCCTGAAGTATCATAATAAATATGGGCAATGACGAAAAGATAACCACTTCATCATCAGGCTGTGATGAGACACAGTTTGAAATAATGAAGTACTTTTAACCAAGAATTGCATTGCGAAGAAAACATGCGAATCCAAAATATGTGATGTTTTTTTTTTCTACGAGTAAAATTTTTTCCAAAAAGCGTCTTTGCTTCGTTGACTGGCTAAAACCGATACGGGTATTTTTCGGTATTTGTTTGGCCTTGGTCATATTAAGTGCTTCTATTTTTTTACTAATAACCGGGTAGAAGTAATCGAAATATCAATTAGCCATTGCAGCAATGCTAAAACCGTCTGTTTTTAAATAAAACTTTTTTAAGGAACGAGTGTTTTTATTAATAAAATTAGCATTGGTTTGAAATATTGTGTTATAACAGAAAATGGGAAAAAGAATCACTTCTATGTTAGTAACAATACCGACAGATACAGGCAACAAACGAATAGTATAAGAATTGGTATACTTCTGCTGGGTCAATAATGTACAGTTACCATGTGGCGTGGCATATTATTTGGTATTCGTGTACATGCAGTGTGTGAGACTTGCGCTATCTGGTCAATGTGGCAGTTTCTCACTGTCATCGTCACAGAATGGGACCATTCCTCGTCTGAGGTATTTTACGAAGTCCGTTTGCTTTAAAAGATTAAAAATGGGAGAAGCCGCAACAAACTTGCGACATCAAGTAACGAGAAAACTTGGAACTTAACAGTTCACTAATAGTTTAAAATAAAACCACAAATCAAATCATCTACTGCCTGTGTACACAAAACGCCTTTATCTGCTTTTAACAAATGAAAACGGACAAATTAACACGAAAAATAGAGTTCTCCAACCTCAGTTTTCACCCTATAGCACTGACTGATTGCAATGCCCAAGTAGTGGTACGACCCGCTATTACAACACGACTTTTGAGCAGAGTTACAAAAACTTCCAGTCAATAGGAGAACACTGGGGATTTTTTTGTTGTAGTCAACCATGTTTCACTGTTCGAGAAAAGCGGCGAACCGTACATGGACTAAGTCTTTTTCTGTTTTCCTACTAGTTCAATATTCTGATTCTTTGTGTTTTGAAATTGAGGGAGAAAAAACTTTTTCAATCTTTGTTTGATTTCCATCCTTATTTACAGAACATAATAGGAACAAAAAACCGAAAACCGGTTATCTCTTAAACCAGTTATTTTGAGCGGTTTTCACAGTCCAGTTAAACTGACCTTGAAAAAAAACGATATAACCGAAAACCAGTCGTTTCAGCAATAATCGCCTTCGTTACTGTCAGGTTTCTGCCTTTGTTGAATCAAACCCAGATATGGACGCAGTTATCTATGCGGTATAGAGAGTCCACGGCAAAGAGCTGCAGCAATGAGCCTCGACAATGCATCACAGTGCGTCCTAAGCTTCACAAGGGAAGTACTGTTAACACAAAATAAACAACTTCATTTCGCCAGTTCCTCATCTCCTTCCTTCCAAACTTCACAGATGTTCTCCTGCGTAACTTGCAGCGAAAGCCTGGAGGATGTTTACAGAATGAATTTTCACTTTGCATCGGAGTGTGCGCCGATATGTAACTTCGTGGCTGGTTAAAACTGTTTGCATGAACGAGGCTCGAACCTCGGATCTTCGCCCTTCACGCTCAAGCGCTCTACCAACTGAGCTACCCAAGTACGAGTCCAGACCAATCGTCTCTGTTGGTAGAGCACTTGCCCGTGGAAGGTAAGGGCCTCAGGTCCCAGTCTCGCTCCAGCACACAGTTTTAACCTGCCAGGAAGTTCCATAGCAGTGCACGCTCCACCTCAGGGTGAAAATTCATTCTATAAAAGAGCTAAACTTGTGTTGTCATTTTTTGTGTGGTTTATTATTATTATTATTTATCTGCGTAACCTCTGCCAGCCTGTGATACAAATTGAATCATTCACACATACACACATGATTCACATACAGTTTTTGCATTCGTTGCAAACATATTTCTTATATCACGTTGTGCCACCATTATTGCCATGAGATATCACTCCAACCGCCAATTCAATATCGAACACGTAACATTCATGCCTCCTGTCAACTTTTCTGTCGTGTGCCACTTACACCGCGTAAGTTATATGGAAGTGACGATATTCAGTTAAAACGTTGTTCTCTGAAATTTGTTCATAACTCCACGCAGTAGCCTGCTAGCAAAATATGCTACGCCACACAAGCTGTCTGACTGTACATAATACTACCCGTGCGTAGTCGGCTGTGTCACTCGTGTGCGAAGGCAAATCGGAATGTCTTTGCCCCTGTTTTCTATTAGCCGAAGTAAGGTACATACAGGTAATGACAAATATACATCCAAATCATTTCATATAGTCCCCACACCGATTCACACATTTTTCCCATTGCAACACTAAATTTGATGTGCCCCTGAAACAGAATTCGATTATGGAACCACCTTCGGACTGCTGTCTTGGTTCAATGTAACTTGTGAATCGCTGTCCTGCCAGTAACTTCTTCAGTGGTGCTAAAACGTGCAAATCAATAGGGGCGGGGTCTGGGCTGTATGGTGGGTGGTCCGGAATGGCTGGAGCTTTTAGGCAGTTCTGATTGCCACCCCTCGGCCTTCGCCTGACGGGAGCTCTCGGATGTGACCGTGTGGAACAATAACTGTCGACATTGACGGTTGCACATTGTGGCGTGAAATCCAGCAGGAGCAGTCCACGGCTATCTCAAAAGGTCGTTAACATCACTTTCCCAACAGATGGCGTTGAACGGAATTTTTTTGTCATAGGCGAACCTGGATGTTTCCACAAAATGCTCTGCTGCTTGAATTCCGGTGTCAAATGCAGTATCCACGTTTTATCGCCAGTAATATGGGTGTCCAGGGAACTTTCACCCTCCTTGGAGTACCATTGCAGATGATTCAGTGAAGACATCATTCGTTTGCCTTCCATCATGTCGTCCAATTGCTTAGGCACCCACGGACATGAAACTCTGCGATACCATCACGACCGTAGAACGATGTCGTAAGCACTCCCATACAATATGCCAAGCTCTCGGAAAATGGTCGTGATTTGCACGCACCGATCTGCTTTCAACATAGCATCGGTGCTAGATTATGGTCATCAGTCAGCAACAAACGCGGCCTCCACGATCGCTCATTGAGATGCAAGACCTCATGGCCTTTGTCGAACTAACAACACCACCACGTCCTCACAGTTCTCAAAGCGAGGCAGTTTTCCACACATGTGGGCTGCACGTCCCTGTAGATCTCGGAGGCTGGTCGTCCCTTGCTCCATGGAAAACAAATCAAGCTTCGTTGCTCCAACGCCACCGACGTATGAACCACAACCGCCAACTTTAAGAACTCATAGCAGCGCCGTGCGGCGGAGCTACCGAAAGATAAGGCCGGAACAAGCCAAGATGAGTCCAACGCCGGAAATGGATATGTTGACTTCGAATTTATAACCGTAATTTGGCTACAAAAATTTGGGGCTAGGACTTGCTGATTTGCTCTCATATATGTAGTGTCCCCAGTCGCATTTTTCAATCTGTATCTGAAGGATAATTTCGACAACCACTGTAGGGATTTTGATACGGTTCTCACAGATAGACAGACTGTTTTATTTACGAGGAAGGCTTCTGTCTAAAATTTATTACCGCTCTGACACAGTGGAATCTTCGTAGGTTGAGAGAAGAGTGAAAATAAAGGAACACGTACGTCGACCTAAACTCAATAGTTTTCGAGAAAATGACATTCCAGCTTTCCACGCGACTTCAGTAATTCAGTAGCGCATCGTACAGTACTGGCCATTAAAATTGCTACGCCACGAAGATGAGCTGCTACAGACGCGACATTTAACCGACAGAAAGAAGATGCTGTGATATGCAAATGATTAGCTTTTCAGAGCATTCACACAAGGTTGGCTCCGGTGGCGACACCTAAAACGTGCTGACATGAGGGAAGTTTCCAACCGATTTCTCATACACATACAGCAGTTGACCGGCGTTGCCTGGTGAAACGTTGTTGTGATGCCTCGTGTAAGGAGGGGAAACGCGTACCATCACTTTTCGGACTTTGAAAAAGGTCGGATTGTAGCCTATCACGATCGCGGTTTATCGTATCGCGACATTGCTGCTCGCGTTGGTCGAGATACAATGACTGTTAGCAGAATATGGAATCGGTGGGTTCAGGAGGGTAATACGGAACGCCGTACTGGATCCCAACGGCCTCGTATCGCTAGCAGTCCAGATGACAGGTATCTTGTCCGCATGGCTGTAACGGATCGTGCAGCCACGTCTCGATCCCTGAGTCAACAGATGGGGACGTTTGCAAGACAACAACCATCTGCATGAACAGTTCGACGAAGTTTGCAGCAGTATGGATTATCAGCTCGGAGACCATGGCTGCGGTTACCCTTGACGCTACATCACAGACAAAAGCGCCTGCGATGGTGTACTCAACGACGAACCTGGTTGCACGAATGGCAAAACGTCATTTTTTCGGATGAGTCCGGATTCTGTTTACAGCATTATGATGGTCGCATCCGTGTTTGGCGACATCGCGGTGAACGCACATTGGAATCGTGTTTTCGCCATCGCCATACTGGCGTATCACCCGTCGTGATGGTATGGGGTGCCATTCGTTACGCGTCTCGGTCTGCTCTTGTTCGCATTGATGGCACTTGGTACAGTGGACGTTATATTTCAGATGTGTTACGACCCGTGGCTCTACCCTTCATTGAATCCCTGCGAAACCCAAATTCCAGCAGGATAATGCACGACCGCATGTTGCAGGTCCTGTACGGGCCTTTCTGGATACAGAAAATGTTCGACTGCTGCCCTGGCCAGCACATTCTCCAGACCTCTCACCAACTGAAAGCGTCTGGTCAGTGGGGGCCGAGCAACTGGCTCGTCACAATACGCCAGTCACTACTCTTGATGAACTGTGGTATCGTGTTGAAGCTGCTTGGGCAGCTGTACCTGTACACGCTATCCAAGCTCTGTTTGTCTCAATGCCCAGCTGTATCAAGGACGTTATTACAGCAATAGGTGGTTATTCTGGGTACTGATTTCTCAGGATCTATGCACCCAAACTACGTGAAAATGTAATCACATGTCAGTTCTAGTATAATATATTTGTCCAATAAATACCCGTTTATCATCTGCATTTCTTCTTGGTGTAGCAATTTTAATGGCCAGTAGTGTACTTAACTTAAATTATCCTAAGGACAAACACACACACCCATGCCCGAGGGAGCACTCGAACCTCGCCGGGATCAGCCGCACAGTCCATGACTGCAGCGCCTTAGACCGCTCATCTAATCCCGCGCGGCTGTAATTAACTGCCAAAGCATTTGCAACAAAGTGCCAGAGTTCAATGTGCATCTGGAAAGTAATGAAGCCTACAGAATCTGAGGTACAGAAAGATGGTTGGCTACTGACATTGATAGCCATAACGTTCTGGGAAAAATTTAACTTTGATAAAAAAGATAGGGTAGTGGGATATACGGTTGGTGTATTTGTCGTAATAAACAAGGAACACAGACCCGCCGAGACAGAATTTGAAGCTGAATGAGAGATTCTTTTGGCAAGACTCTTTGGGGAAAATGGTAATTGGATCATTCGATCGACCAGCAGATTGACGTTCTATTGTAAGCGAAAAGTTTAGAGAAAACCTCATTTGTTTGCACGTAAGTTCCCCAATCATAATATTATCATTGATGGAGATTTTGGTCATGCAGCAACCCAACGGTAAAATTACAATTTTGGTAGAAACGATCATGACAAACCATCCTTGGAAATGTTATCCAATCCCTTCTTCGAAAACTACTTAGAACATAAAGATTGGAAACGGACTCTTGTACACCAACTTTTGTGTACAGTCACAGCTATCGAAGCAAAAGCTAAAATGCTTAACTCCAGTTCATATATGCCTCTACAAAGGAAGAACACAGAAGAATTACCCCACTTTAATTTTCGTACCATGTAGAATATACCCTGAGCCAAAATATAAAGAGATATCTCGAGCCGGCCGAAGTGGCCGTGCGGTTCTAGGCGCTGCAGTGTGGAACCGCGAGACCGCTACGGTTGCAGGTTCGAATCCTGCCTCGGGCATGGATGTGTGTGATGTCCTTATGTTAGTTAGATTGAACTAGTTCTAAGTTCTAGGGGACTAATGACCTCAGAAGTTGAGTCCCATAGTGCTCAGAGCCTTTTGAACGATTTTGAAGATATCTCGAACAAAATGACAAAATGACCTACTTCATGCCAGCCAGCATGGTTTCCGTATACATCGAACATGGGAGACACACATTAATCACGTCATATAGTCCGAGTTTTGACCAAAGCAGTCTGGTAGATGCAGATTTCCTGATTTCCGAAAAGCGTTTGAACCAGTACGACATCTGCACTTCCTATCAAAACCAGTTCTAGAATATTGCTCATGTGTCGAACTTGCACCAAATGGGGCAAAGAGAGAATATTTAAAAATTGCGAAGAACTGCAATAATTGTCACAGGTTAGTGTTACATGTGAGACAGTCACAGGTTAGTTTTACATGTGAGAGAGTCTTACAGAGATGCTGAGGGAAGTGAACTGGCCGACTGTTGAAGATACACGTAAGGTATCCAACGAAAGCCTACTTAGAAGGTTTCAAAAACGGCTTTATCTGATTACTCTAGGAATCTACCAATACACCCTACATATCAGTCTCATAGGAATTCTGAGGACAATTAATTACCGTACTCTTAGAGGCATTTAAACCATCATTCTTCGCACGTTCCATAGGTGAACGGAATGGGAAGAAACCCTAATAATTGACACAACGGGACAGACTCCCTGCAATGGACTTAAAAGTGGTTCGTAGACATAGATGAAGTCGTGGATTCGATAACATGTGAGAAATCGTATTTTCTTCCGCAAGACAATTGAAAGTGGTAATCAAACAACTGAGGCAGGTTTACGTCTACCTTGTACAGTGTAAGATAAGTGACCCAGCACAGGTGACAGGCATCTGTCAGAGGTAACGCAGCAGAATTATCTGTCACAGGGCTGCAGCGAGTGCTGAGAAGCCTCACACTACCATCGCACCGGTGACAAGTCGAGTGCCACTTCAACGTTCATGGTGCTCCCGTTAGTAAATATTCCTACAGGAATTTCTTTTTTAACACGAAGTTTTGTTTTGGAGCAGCAAGGTCCGTCTGCTCAACCTACTTTCCTCTCCCAAACACCATAAAGAAAGAAGGAGAGAGAACCTGCTTCTGCGAATATCTGAAGAAGAATTCCTCTTTCCGTGGGAAATGGTTGCTGTGAGCATGATATGAAAATAACTTGCCGCCTGATGCCTCATAATCACATTTTGCCTGCTGATTCAGCAGACAGACGTTAGATAAAAAACTCATTAGGAGGCTTTCAGTTGATTGTGAACCATACTGCTACTAATAAGAATATATACATATTGCTTATCTACCATTTATCGTAATACATGGTAACCAGTATTGGAGAACTTGAAGAGTCCGAGGTCTGTAGCACACACAGTAACACTGTCAGCAGGGGCGTAAGGGCGGCGGGATCCGATGTTCAGCACAGAACACCGAACGTGACATCTCCAAGAGCGATGGTGCTGGTTCATCTGAAGGACTGCAAGATATATATCTCCCATCAAGAATTTCGACCATCAATCCCTCTGAAATACACTTCCTCAACGGTGTTAGCCGGCCGGAGTGACCGAACGGTTCTAGGCGCTTCAGTCTGGAACCGCGCGATTGCTACGGTCACAGGCTAAGATCCTGCCTCGGGCATGGATGTGTGTGATGTCCTTAGGTTAGTTAGGTTTAAGTAGCTCTAAGTTCTACGGGACTGATGACCTCATAAGTTAAGTCCCATAGTGCTCAGAGCCATTTGAACGTCAACGGTGTTAAAGTGTGCATAGCATATGGCAGAAGAGAAAATAACATTGACACAGTCGATTTTGAAACTATTCTTAATATTTTTTGTGAAAAATTACATTTTCCAATTACAAAGTTTCACATAATGGAAGAATAAGAGGTGTTAATGTCAAATCTCTAAAAAGATTTATGTGACTCCTTGCTGTATTCGCCACAACTTCTCAGATATAAAGTAACTGGTGGGCTAAAAGCTCTTAGAGAAGTCAGTGAGCACGTAAGACAATAACTTCAGGGACAGTGCTTTACCGATCCCGAACACTACGTTGTTTTAGAAGTATACGGTAGTTACGAATGACAGAAGTGTTTCTGTCCCAGTATAAATAACTGCTTGTTAGCTGCATTAAGATACGTTATTCGTGATGTGCACAGTTTGCCCGTAAAATGCTGTTCAGCGGAGTTTCAATTTTATTAAGGCAGTTGCAGCCGTGAAATCATTTTTCAAATATAATCTCAAATTGGGAAAGGCTACTGCTTACAACAGACATTCCTGGCAAAGATGTGGAAAACGATATTGAATGTTCATGAGATTGGTATGTATCCACAGTATAAACTGCAGTAATTATCTGACAACGTTTTTATATTGTAAAATTGTTAATTTTCCAATTTATTGTTTATTCCTCAGTAATATATTATAAAAAAAATGAAGTAATTACGATACAGATTGCATGTGTATGTTCTTGTGTGTATGTGTGTATGTGTGTGTGTGTGTGTGTGTGTGTGTGTGTGTGTGAGAGAGAGAGAGAGAGAGAGAGAGAGAGAGAGACAGACAGACAGACAGACAGACAGGCAGACAGACAGAGAGAGAAAGAGAAGAAATTATTACTTTGGATAAGAGGCAATACAAGGGTGTACAGTATTTTGGAGATTCGAGGTTTAGATACACAAATACGTCTGTACATAAATGATGCATAATTTTGATCCTAGAATCACTTTTTCACATTATTCCGGAGGTATTCTAATGTATACAGTCAACACTGCGTTTCACAGATATAATTAAAACACCATTTTTATCTGTCGTAAATTTCTAGAGATCTGTAATTATAACTGCATATAGCAATAGCGCTTAGTGTTCACCATTTAGCGTTTACTATTTTGTGTTTGCCGTTAGTTATTCAGCGTTTACTGTCTACCATATAGCACTTACCATTTAGTGTCTACCATTTAGCTTTTAGTGTTACCTGTTCAGTGTTTAAAGTCAAGCATTTAGTGTTTACGATTAACTTTCAGCATTTACTCTTTAGCGTTTACCACTTATGGTAGTATTTACTGTTTAGTGTTTATGGTACCACATTTATCATTTACCATTATATGTTTTATGTTTACCTTTTAGCATTCACTGGATGTTATGTGAGGCATAAAGAGCAAAACTCATCTATTTCCACCATTTGGGAATTTTTTTACTTCTCTGTGACTGGTCCGAAGAAATAGAGGTAAATTACAAAGTATACAATCGCCCTCTACGTAAGTTATGTAACTTTAATGCCATTTTATATTGGAAATAATGCATATACGTGGATTTCAAATACATAACGAATATTTTTGTCTTTCAAGTTTAGGCTGTATGATTTACTGCATCTCTCACACGCCATTTAAATATTACAAAAAATGGGAATGAGCGTATGGCACCGTTGGCCGAGAGGCCCCATCTGGGGAAGTTCGGCCGCCAAGTGCAAGCCTTACTTCAGCAGAAGCCACACTGGGTGTCTTGCCCGCCGGTGATGAGGATGAAATGATGATGAGGACAACACAACAGCCAGTCCACGAGCGCCGAAAAATCTCCAATCCGGCCGGGAATCGAACCAGGGTCCGCTTGCACCGGGAAAGGGGGGGGGGGGAGGGGGCTGCAAGCACGTTACCACCCAGCGAAGCAGGCGGACATTTAAATATTACTCTCTGACTGGTTGGAAAGATGAGAGAATTTTTCTGTTTCCGTCATCTTGGAATTTCAATATTGTGACTGAGGTAAGGATTACTATACTGTGAACGGTAGGAGATACAGTGGACTGGAGGGGAGAGGGCAGGGGAGAGTGTTTTTAACTTTCTGTTTACAGGATGTCTTGTTTTAATACTTTTCCCCGATTTCTTGGTAAATGGCGGAAAAGGGGGTTGGGCTATGAAGCACAGCTGAGCTGAGTCACTTCACGCCGGGTCAAACGTTCTCACTGTGTTTGCGGTTCTGTGTGCCTCAGCCGTGACTGTTGTCGCAAACCTCATCTGTGGAGAGTGTTTTGGCAAAATGTCAACAGTACTGACCTATTTCCATAGCACACCGGTTTTGCTGGTCCCCACTGCCTAGCCGTGGCTCGCAAAAATTTAAAAAGATAATTACATTTCGCTAGCCAAAGTTTTTAGAGCGCAGAAACACGTACGTTCATGTCTTCCGTTCAAAATGTCATGTCGCACAGACATTACTTGTCTTCGTACACCATTTGGCCCAGCAAGCACTAACTTTTCTACCGAGAGTTCGTAGATCCTGCTGTAAGTTCTTAATAAACGGTACTCGGCCGTTGTGATCGCAGAAACTGCCACAGAAAGACTGCGTGTAGGTGGCTTTGTGCGTTGTCAACGGACATAGAAAAGTGCATTATGAATGTGTGAAAAATTAAACAACAGTGGTGGAGAAAGATTATCTGAATAAAGGCCACTGTCGCTTACTAGCCTTCCAGCGACTTAATAATCAATGTAGAGCCGCTTATTGATTCGTACTACACGATGCAATAGAAGGCAACAGTCATTAGTATGATGTACGAGAATGTTCCAGGTGTTTTGGTCGTACACTTTTTCTACAGTCACCTAATGAGTTCCATACTGTTATTTTCGTAGAGGGCTTTATGCCGGTGTAATATTTTACCCTTGTGCAAACTCTTCCGTAAACTGATGTATGACGAAGAAATATAGCGCCATGACTAGGCCTAGGTGGTGGTCACCATGTAAAAACAATTGCATTAGAAATTACAAACGGCGTCGTTTCTTAGCTAAAAAAGACAAGAGCAAGCCTTGTTGATTACAGACTGTATATCAACGGCAGTTTGCGAACCGTGTGGCTGGCTGTGGTTAGGATGTAAACGATAAGTTTACTTCAACTCCCAAGCTGCTGCACGCACAGATTTTGAGGTGGTTCTATAATGAAGATAATAAACCTCGCCTTATTGGCGTATTGCTTAAAAACAAAATGTGCGCCTGCAGCAATGTGTAGTCGTCAGTTTTTCTGCAATCATACGCGATATCCTCTGGTGAAAGGGCGGTCGAGTTCTAATCTTGCGGAAGTATTACAGTATCAAGAAACCCTGCAGGATTTGAGGAAGAATATTGTTAGGCATAAATGTGTCCACATACGAAAAATGACCAACATATACTACCTTCGCGTTCAGGGACAGAGTGAATCCTTGCAGGATTTTGTGGAGATGTTTTTAATGTGTCAACAGGGTGGCTGGCTCACCCAACACTTTTATAAGTGGTCGTCCGGGTTTGAGCATATTCGAATTTAGGCGTGTACCTTTCAGCTTATGGATTGGGGCTGCTGTTCTCTCCAGAATTCGGACATAATATTGGGGGATGTAAATTTTAAATCAGATTACTATTACTTAGATGACTTGGCAATTTACAGTAATACCTTCCATCGACATTTGCAATACCTGTAGGAGGTTTTGAGCCGCTTTCTTGACACTTGTCTTTCTGTAGATTCTTCCTGAACTAATTTTGCTAAGCACTAGATTTCTTCCCCTGATCATTTGGTTTCTACTGGCCGGATCCGAGAAGACCAGAAAAGGAGCACATACTTACAGATATTTCCCCGCCTAAGACCAAGAAGGGTGTCCTCTTGTTCATTATGACAGCGAACTTCTATCGACAGTTCATCCCTAAGTTTGCCCAGATAGCGGCCCCCCTTGAACCAGCTGCGTAAGAAGAATCAGACATTTGAATGCAGGGTGTCACAGCTGTCTCCTTGATTAACCCTCCAGTGCTAGCCATTTCTGACTTCGCACATCTGTTTGTCGTGCAGACCGACGGTTCAAAATTGGGTATCGCTGCGGTACTCTTCCAGGAAATCATAGAGAACGTAGACCTATTGCGTACGCTTTAAGGTCCCTTTCGCCAGTAGGACTTCAATATTATGTTTACGAGTGTGAGGCCCTGGCGGTACTGTTCCCCCTCTAAAAGTTTGTTCGACGTCGATCACCGGAAACTTTGTCTTGAAACTGATAACCAAGCCTTAAGTTGGGTATTCACCTGGCCCAGGAACACGGGACGAATTGTCCAGTGGACCGTGGGCATTTCTGCGGTTCGCTTTACCATCAGGCATATTAGGGGAACCGACAACGCTATGACAGAAGCACCGAGTCAAATGTTCTTGCAGAGTTGCTGTCACCACAATAAGGAACAGGGAATAAGGCTCAAATGGCTCTGAGCACTATGGGACTTAACTGCAGTGGTCATCAGTCCCCTAGAACTTAGAACTACTTAAACCCAACTAACCTAAGGACGTCACACATCCATGCCCGAGGCAGGATTCGAACCTGCGACCGTAGCGGTCGCGCGGCTCCAGACTGTAGCGCCTAGAACCGCTCGGCCACTCCGGCCGGCAGGGAATAAGGGAACCAGGTTGGGTTACTGAGGTACTAAACATGGTCCATAAGTTATTTTGTAATTTGGAGCACCATCAAGTCCAAGAACCCGCTGTGTGTAAGATTAAACAAAATTTATTAATATGCAAAAGGGAAATTGTGTTATTAGAGCAAGCGGGATAAGCAGACCAAGATTTGTGTTACGCAAGACTTGATTGCCGGAATGTTCCATTGCTTTCATAAGTCTGTGATTGGAGGGCATTTAGAAATCTGTTGGATCCTTGCCAGGGTTAGGGAATTTCTTAGTTGACCTACTTTGTAACAAGAAGCATTTGGTGGGTCAGTGCCATGAATGTAAAATTGCTAAACCCAGTTCCAATACTTGTAGGGGATTTTTACAATCTTCAAGTGATCACCTTCTCATGAATACGCTCTTTATTGACTATGTCGACCCCTTCCATGTAATAGTTACAGCAACTGGTACATTCTGGTCATGTGTTGATGCCTGCTCAGATGAGTCTGGTTGGTATCAAGAAGTAGGGTGGCAACTGTTGGGTGAACTGTTCTTCACTTGTCACCGATATTCTTCATAGTTGTCACTCCCTGTACCATTGTCATGCAATGTTCTTGTCTTCTTTTCTACAACTGGTTACAGATTCTGCTTCGACAACGCATGATCTCATTCGACGTTTATACCATACTGACCGAAACCATGATTTGTTGAAGGAGTGAACTACAATCTGCAGGCAGCCATTAATATTTTCCATTCTCATTCACTCCACAAGTGGGTTCCTTATGTACCATGGTTTAATTTGGCGGTTAATTACATCTACCATAAAGTCCTTAAAACCACCCCACTTCCTTGATGTTTGCTCATGGTCTCAACTCCGTTTGGCCAACCTGTGGTCAGTTAATGACCAGCTCCTTGAGAAACGAACACGTGACCTAATTTAAGAGAACTGGAAACAAGTGTGACGAAATATTAGTATCACATGCTAGAGGCAGGTGCGCCGTTACAGTCAGGAACAAAGCGAGTTTAAGGTGCCAGTTGGTGATAAGGTTTCATCCAAAATCATTCTGCCAGGGGTCAAGATATGGCCCCAATTCCTCATAAATTGGCACCGTGCTTTGTAGCACCTTGTGAGGTTATCCAGATTCTTTACCCAGTCACCCTGTCGGTACGTAACATTCCTACTGGGAAGTTTTCTAGAGTACATATCTCCAAGGTGAAGGGATGGAACTAAATTCTCTGTTCCTCGTTTGACATAAATTAGCGGACGGGCTTTGTGGAGTTTATGATGGGGGAAGAATGAGCTGTAGCGCTTGATTCGATGTATCACTAGCGGGCTGGTTCCCGATCCTTGCATGTAAAATTGTCTGGCTGGTGGTATGAAGCAAGTCCCAGAAATGACGCGAGTGGTATGTTGGCATCGAGTGAGTCCACAGAATATAGTAGGGGAGATGCGCTATGGAGAGCAGCAGCAGTTAATAATTGGAGATGATGCCGCGAGTGGCGTGTGTGGAGTCAAGGAGAGGGACTGTGTTGTGCCCTGGTCGGTGAGGCTGCATGCCTGTGTGGTGTTTGGACGCCGGCCTCACTGCTGGGAGGAGCGAAGACCTTCAGCTGCTGGTTTTCATCCAGAACCTCTCGGTGACCCATGTGACCAATTCCAGTTTATGAATGTGGTAGGACACTTCGCCTGATAATTGCATGTTTACATGTAAAGGACAACGTCGTGCTCTGCTTGAAAGTTCTAGTGAAATTTTTGGACAAGAGTTCCAGCATTTTTTGAGGCGTAATTAGCCTCCACTTAAGACAGCTAATGTTCTGAAGGAGTCTAATATATGATATTCAAATTGATATATAGTTGTGAGAGTTAGAAAGATCGCTTTGCTCTTATTAGCCTAATATTCTGGCATGAGTTTGGTGGCTATTATTGATGTACCAGTAATAATATTCATTGCCTGACTTTTGGTTGAGTCCCCAGTTTTTTGCAGCTTCAATTAAAAGCTGTTGCTGATGCGAACAGGCAGTGTTTGTATAGACTAATGTAGGAACGTTACTTTCACTTCCGTTAGGTGGATTTGGTTTGTTCCCCCTTTGTAATTTTTCATCCTTGTATGCAACAATATGTTCATTTAGAGTTTTAGTGTGCCGTAGTTGAGTCCATTTGGGGGCCTGTGTGATGTGGGTAGTTAACAGGCGGGAGTTCAGAGCAGATCTCCACTGCCATGGCCGGTCACGGGTCTGGTGCTGCTCCCTTAGTGACAGTGAGGTGCTGGTGTTAGAAAAGGCCGAGCCATCTCATGTCGGCCTGATGGCAGTTGGAGGTAGGAACTGTGAAACAGTAAAAAGTTTACTGTATGTACCTTACTCTCTTATACACATATGGCTTTATTCAGACCACCGCTTACGTTTAAATTCGGACCTTATTTCGCACTGATCTCTTGGTGTTTAATGAATCATTTGTTGAGCGCCTTGGCGCGTTTCGTCTTCAATATCTTAGACTTCGTGAACACAGTGGCGCGTGTTTCTTAATTACAATTGTTAATGGGAAGGTTATTAACATAGTCTAGTAAGAGCCAGGCGCGTATTTTTCAAAAATTGCAAATATTGTTCAAATTGTTTTTAAAAGGTAAATTGTTACAGACAGGTGGTTTAGTGAGCGCTAGGCGGATATTTTCTTAAGTCTAAAATTCATTTGTATTCTTACGAACATCAGCATTTTGGAGTACTGTGAAGAATATTAACTACAAACGGTTTACTGTGTACTAAATACTTCATTGGTGTATTTCATGCAGGAAGAAATTTGCTGCATTGGTCCACACATTCACTGGTTAAACTTGTACAAATGAATTATCGTCCAAACTGTGAATGATATTACCGTTTCTGCGCTAACCATCCCACTCCATAGCCTTGTATTCTGAACTGTCCCTATGACCGGCCCCCCCCCCCCCCCCCCCCTCGTCACCACACACAGGGCACACCACTATTTGGACAGTTCTTGTTTGGCTACCATGGGGCCTCAGCCTTTGCAGAAACTTTTGCCTTCTGTGTTGCATGTCCATGCTCCTGCTATCCTTTTTCCGCATCTTTGGAGAACCTGTCCGCGATATTTTTTTTTTAACGTGTTCTGAATTTTCAGTAGCCTGACATCGGAACAGACCCCACAATTTTTTTTCTTTCATTCCACTTCGTACTCAATCTCCTATTATTCATCCGCTTCAACGCCTGAGGTTCCTCTTTATTTGTTTCTCCTCCCTCCCTGGGTGCTCCTGAAAGCTAGTCCATGCTCCTGCCACGTGACAGGTGACTGGGTAACGCGTAATTCCCAGCCCTGGGTAGACACTTAGGGTCCGCATGTACTCCCTGGTACAGACAGTCCCAGAGAGAGGTGACTGACTGCCTGAGCTATTACGAGGGTCACTCTATTTTTTTATAAATCCATCTTTTATTCTACATGTGTGACAGTTTTACAGTGTGTAGATACATCCTTCAGGAACAATATTTTCATTTCTCCACATAATTTCCTCCCCTCTCACTGCGTTACGGCTTCTTGGAACCAGCGCCTGTATACCCCCACGGTAAAATTCTGGGCCAACCTTTTAGAGCCACTGTTTGGCATGTTGCCCAAGGGGGTCATCATCATCAAACCTTGTTCCACGAAGAGCGTCTTTCAGTTTCCCAAAGAGATGATAGTCACATGGGGACAGGTCAGGATTGTAAGGCGGGTGTTTCGATGTTGTCCATCCGGCTTTTGTGATCGCTTCCATGGTTTTTTGACTGACATGTGGCCGTGCATTGTCGTGCAACGGCAAAACATCCTGCTTTTGCCGATGTGGTCGAACACGACTCAGTCGAGCTTAAAGTTTCTTCATTGTTGTCACATATGCATAAGAATTTATGGTGGTTCCACTTGGCATAATGTCCACCTCTAGCAAGAGTCCTTCGGAATCGAAAAACACCGTAGCCATAACTTTTCCAGCAGAAGGTGTGGTTTTGAATTTTCTTTTCTTGGGTGAATTTGCATGGTGCCACTCCACTGATTGCCCCTTCGTCTCTGGTGAAAAATGATGGAGCCATGTTTCATCACCTGTCACAATTCTTCCAAGAAATTCATCTCCACCATTCTCGTACTGCTCCAAATGTTCGCTGCATACCGTTTTTCTTGTTTCTTTGAGAACCACTGTCAACATCCTGGGAACCCACCTGGCACAAACCTTTTTTAATGACAACACCTTCAGTATTCTGCAAACACTTCCTTCCTCTATCCCAACGTAGCGTGACCATTAGTTCACTGTGATGCGTCTGTCAGCAGTCACCATTCCGTAAAGTCTCTGCACATTGTCTGGAGTGTGTCCAGTACGAGACGTGCCGCTGCAAGGACAATCCTTAATATTGCCGTGCCCTCTTTCATGACATAACCTGTTTGCCCAATGACTAACTGTACTGCGATCGACAGCAGCATCTCTTTACACCTTTTTCAACCTCTTGTGGATGTTTCCCACTGTCTCGTTTTCACAGCACCAGAATTCTATGACAGCATGTTGCTTCTGACGAACATCAAGTGTAGCTGCCATCTTCAAGACATGCTGTGACGGCACCACTCACGGGAACAGGTTGAACTAAGTTTTAAAACAAGCAGGAAGGATGTATCTACACACTGTAAGACAATCACACATACAAAATGAAAACTGTATTCTTAAAAAAATAGTGTGCATTTCTTTTGGAGTGACCCTCGTACCTTCACAAATTTCCAACTGGCCCCTCTGTCAGGAGCTTGGGAGGTGTGACATGAGGTGTGAACGATCACCTAAAGTGGGCATGCCACCCCTCTGAGGGGGGGCGGGCAGTTGGAAGCAGGACGCCATTGCATTAGAGACGCTGGCAAGCACGGAGGATTTGCTCACAATGAGCCAGTCACCATCTCAGTCTATATCTACTAAATGCAGATGGAATGAAGATAAACATTCCCAGACTCTTTCAGATTCACTTCAGGTCCTTGTGGTGTCACATACTGAAGAAGGTCATTCCTTTTCTACAGTTAATCCATTTAATATTCAGAGAGGTGCTGATGCAGTTAGTGGCCCTGTGAAATCCTGCTCTCGTTTATGTAACGGCAATTTGCTTAGGAAGACTAATTGTGTTACTCAAGCCCAACGACTGGTGGCAGCTTCGCTCCTCCATGACTCACCTGTTCATGTTGAGGCCATCGAAAGCTGAATTTTTCGCGTGTTGCTATTTGCAATCAGTTGCTCGATGATCTGACCATCGACAATGAAGTCCATTAGGTAATGTAAAATGTTGATGCAACCTTAGTGGCTAAATGCACTCTTTTTCTCACGTTCGATAGGATAGTGCTCCCATCAATGATCAGAGCAGGCTATGAAGTCATCAAAGACCAACTGCACATTCCAATTCCGATGCGGTACTACCAGTGTCAACCTTACAACCACACTCGAAGGTCCTGTCGAAACAGAACAAAATGTGTTACTTGTGTTAGAGATGCTCCTGAGGGCGATCGCCCACCTCCTTCTTCCCACTATATCAACTGCAATGGCAACCATGCAGCATTATCCCGAGGATGTCACATGTGTCTCGATGAGGGGACCGCCTGGGAGATCTGGATAAAGAAAAAGTCCTTATGCTGTCTCTCCCAAGCTGTTGGTTACTAGAAAACCCTGTGTTTTACCATCTGGCACTTACACTACTGTTCTTGCTACACCTCGCTCCACGAAAGACACAGCCACGCTGGCTTGAGACCTCAAATTCTGCACCAGAGTTGTAAAATCGCCCAGTGTAACGGTTGCATACCCATCTCCTTCTCCTCCAGCTATGCAACAAGCAACTATACCTTCACCTTTTGTGGCGAATTCCCTGCTATACAATCGAGAGCCAGGAAAGGATAGAAGGAACTCTCCCATGAACACTTTTTACATCCCTCTGACCAAGAAACATGCGAGTATTCTTCCACCAACCGCAAAGGCTACCAGAAATCTTACAAAGGCAAATGGTCTCTTTTGCCGAATAGACTATCCTCTACAACGGTTTCGATGGTGCGCACCGCCAACCGCTTTTCCGCCCTGAAACCAGCAGGCCAATCCAGTTAGGATGCTGATGTCTTTGTAGATCTCATGGAACAGGATCCTCCAGCCCCTGAACCATGTAGCAGTGAGTCTTGGAAGGCTGGCACTAGGTGACTGCCGAGGTGACAACCCTTCATTTGTTTCCCTCCTCCGCTTTCCCTGTCGCGACTCTTCCCCAATGGAATGTTCACAGCATTAGATCCAACAGGAAGGAATTACGGCTGCTCTTGAAATCACGGGGTCCACTTCCTTTCTGCCTCCAGAAAACTAAATTGCGTCTTTGCAACTCCTTTGACCTCACGCATTCTTTTCCAGTCGGCTTACACCTTCCCCCAAGGACGGCATTCTGTCTAATAGGGAAGTCATGCTGCTCATCCAGGATTACATTTATAGTCAAACCATCTCAATGAAACCCAGTTGCATGCTGTGGCAGCCCACATTTTCCTTCCTCATTTAAACTTTTCTCTTTGTAATGTCTACATCCCTCCATCGTCAGGTGTTGAGCCACGCCGGTCTTGCAGCTATCGATATCCGTTCAGAGATGCTGACTTTTCGGCGCTTGTGTCTCGGCCGCGAGGTGGCGCGGTGGTGACTGGATCGGCGGCCGACCGGGAGAGGTTCTTCGGAGGTGGGGAGAAGGCGGTGCGACTGCCCGTGGAAGGGAGGTAACCCGGTCGGTGAAGTGGTGTTTTGAAAAGTCATTGTACAGGCGACAGTTGTAACGGTTGTGTCTTGCGATGGTCTTCACAGCCAAGCAGTTGGTGGCCGTTTAGCGATTACATTTTATTGGAAGACTGTACTGGCGACATACTTCTCTGACGATTATTTCGCTGGCGTGAGAAGGTGACATCATTCTGTATATGTCTTTCACTGGCCACGCACTTTTCACCTTCCCTATTGCAAGTGCTCAGTTATGAAATTCTGTTAGTAATCCATGTTGTGGTCGGACACTACGCAATTTGTTGGACAATTCTAATCGAATTGTTGTTGCTTGGTGTCTAGTGACGTCGGTATTCTGCCTTACCAAACGGGCCGTGGGGCTTATTGTGTATAATGTTTTAAAACTGAGTGTTTAGTTTGTTGCAGACACTATTGTAGATCTTAAACTGTAGGATGTACCAAAGTACGCTAACTCCGTGAGATACTTGTGCGGAGGTTTGAATGTCGGCACCAACCAAGGGCTCGATTTACGTAAGGATAGAATATCATTTGGTGTTTTTTGGGGGCATCACGTGTGCAAGTGATCTCAATCGGTTACTTGAAATATCTCATCCGGAGTCGTCATTAATTATTACTTGTAAGCTATATTTAGCAGTCGCAATTTGTTTTAATTCTTGCGATACTGCTACCATGCCTTTTTATTTAAAGTTGTTTTAAGTGATTGATTTTGGTTTTATTAACATAGCACTGTTTCAGACATTTGGTTGTAGGGAGTTATTGGTGCACCAGCACACGCGATTGCTTGCACTATAATTGTTGACAATTTGTTCTACATCTGTGCCTAGGTGGTGGGTCTGGGCTACACAACGAGATCTCTCTGAGTTAACCGTTTGGGGAAGGGGCACTCGGGAAGTGAAGTCGGACGCACCCGCTGTGCTCCGTGCCCTCCGTCGGGCCGACACATCGGGCCCGAGCGGCACAACCAGGTGTGGCCCGCGTTAGCCGCTCCGACGGACGTTCATATCCGCACTTGGTCGATGCCGAGAGCTGGGAACTATTTGTAAGAGAAGTGTCTGATGTATATTATTTCCTGTCTAGTTGGGAGCTCGTATGTCAGGTTACTGTTTGTTTTAAACGAATATATTTCTGGAAGGATTCAAAAATGTCTGTAAGTGAATTTTCGATAGCCCTTTGGGAGTGCAGTATTTTCTATTTTCTATAAAAAGGGTATTACACATCTCATTTGAAAAGTTGTTATACATTCATTGGTAACTAAAGGCAAGTGATAGGCTTCATGTATAAATGATCTCTCACTGGGAGTTTATTATTATAAATGTTATTTCTTCACTATTTTTAATACAAAACATAGTTACCCTTTCTTTTATAAACGAATATGTCTGGGAAAGCTTTTAAATCTGTCTCTAAGTGAACTTACGGTAGCCCTTTAGGCGTTCAGTGTATCCTATTTTTTGTTAAAGGATATTATCTTTCTGATTTGAAAATTTGTTACACTCTCTTTAGTATTTAAAGCCAACTGAGGAGCTTCATGTACAAATGTTCTCCCACTTGAAGTTTATGACAACTGTTATTTGTGTAGATTGACTTCCATAAATACTGTGATCAATAAAAGGTGAATGCTCCCCTGCCCTAAGGTCCACTCCTTCCACTTAGTCCTTTGGGTGTTTTATGATACGCCGAGGTAATACCGGTATAAGGTGTCACCGGGGAAGACTTCCTTCAGCTTACTGGTCAGCTGCCTTACCCCTTGTGCCTGTCGTCTCGAGTGGTCTGTTCTCTTTGACATGTACTCGAGCGATCATTTCCCGTGTGTTATCCATTTACTCCTCCTACCCCACCAATCCCCCCCATGAACCATGGACCTTGCCGTTGGTGGGGAGGCTTGCGTGCCTCAGCGATACAGATGGCCGTACTGTAGGTGCAACCACAATGGAGGGGTATCTGTTGAGAGGCCAGACAAACGTGTGGTTCCTGAAGAGGGGCAGCAGCCTTTTCAGTAGTTGCAAGGGCAACAGTCTGGATGATTGACTGATCTGGCCTTGTAACAATAACCAAAACGGCCTTGCTGTGCTGGTACTGCGAACGGCTGAAAGCAAGGGGAAACTACAGCCGTAATTTTTCCCGAGGGCATGCAGCTTTACTGTATGATTAAATGATGATGGCATCCTCTTGGGTAAAATGTTCCGGAGGTAAAATAGTCCCCCATTCGGATCTCCGGGCGGGGACTACTCAAGAGGATGTCGTTATCAGGAGAAAGAAAACTGGCGTTCTACGGATCGGAGCGTGGAATGTCAGATCCCTTAATCGGGCAGGTAGGTTAGACAATTTAAAAAGGGAAATGGATAGGTTGAAGTTAGATATAGTGGGAATTAGTGAAGTTCGGTGGCAGGAGGAACAAGACTTCTGGTCAGGTGACTACAGGGTTATAAACACAAAATAAAATAGAGGTAATGCAGGAGTAGGTTTAATAATGAATAGGAAAATAGGAATGCGTGTAAGCTACTACAAACAGCATAGTGAACGCATTATTGTGGCCAAGATAGATACGAAGCCCACACCTACTACAGTAGTTCAAGTTTATATGCCAACTAGCTCTGCAGATGACGAAGAAATTGAAGAAATGTATGATGAAATAAAAGAAATTATTCAGATTGTGAAGGGAGAAGAAAATTTAATAGTCATGGGTGACTGGAATTCGAGTGTAGGAAAAGGGAGAGAAGGAAACATAGTAGGTGAATATGGATTGGGGGACAGAAATGAAAGAGGAAGCCGCCTGGTAGAATTTTGCACAGAGCACAACATAATCATAACTAACACTTGGTTTAAGAATCATGAAAGAAGATTGTATACATGGAAGAACCCTGGAGATACTAAAAGGTATCAGATAGATTATAAAATGGTAAGACAGAGATTTAGGAACCAGGTTTTAAATTGTAAGACATTTCCAGGGGCAAATGTGGACTCTGACCACAATCTATTGGTTATGACCTGTAGATTAAAACTGAAGAAACTGCAAAAAGGTGGAAATTTAAGGAGATGGGACCTGGATAAACTAAAAGAACCAGAGGTTGTACAGAGATTCAGGGAGAGCATAAGGGAGCAATTGACAGGAATGGGGGAAATAAATACAGTAGAAGAAGAATGGGTAGCTTTGAGGGATGAAGTAGTGAAGGCAGCAGAGGATCAAGTAGGTAAAAAGACGAGGGCTAGTAGAAATCCTTGGGTAACAGAAGAAATATTGAATTTAATTGATGAAAGGAGAAAATATAAAAATGCAGTAAGTGAAACAGGCAAAAAGGAATACAAACGTCTCAAAAATGAGATCGACAGGAAGTGCAAAATGGCTAAGCAGGGATGGCTAGAGGACAAATGTAAGGATGTAGAGGCCTATCTCACTAGGGGTAAGATAGATACCACCTACAGGAAAATTAAAGAGACCTTTGGAGATAAGAGAACGACTTGTATGAATATCAAGAGCTCAGATGGAAACCCAGTTCTAAGCAAAGAAGGGAAAGCAGAAAGGTGGATGGAGTATATAGAGGGTCTATACAAGGGCGATGTACTTGAGGATAATATTATGGAAATGGAAGAGGATGTAGATGAAGATGAAATGGGAGATACGATACTGCGTGAAGAGTTTGACAGAGCACTGAAAGACCTGAGTCGAAACAAGGCCCCCGGAGTAGACAATATTCCATTGGAACTACTGACGGCCTTGGGAGAGCCAGTCCTGACAAAAGTCTACCATCTGGTGAGCAAGGTGTATGAAACAGGTGAAATACCCTCAGACTTCAAGAAGAATATAATAATTCCAATCCCAAAGAAAGCAGGTGTTGACAGATGTGAAAATTACAGAACTATCAGCTTAATAAGTCACAGCTGCAAAATACTAACACGAATTCTTTACAGACGAATGGAAAAACTAGTAGAAGCCAACCTCGGGGAAGATCAGTTTGGATTCCGTAGAAACACTGGAACACGTGAGGCAATACTGACCTTACGACTTATCTTAGAAGAAAGATTAAGGAAAGGCAAACCTACGTTTCTAGCATTTGTAGACTTAGAGAAAGCTTTTGACAATGTTGACTGGAATACTCTCTTTCAAATTCTAAAGGTGGCAGGGGTAAAATACAGGGAGCGAAAGGCTATTTACAATTTGTACAGAAACCAGATGGCAGTTATAAGAGTCGAGGGACATGAAAGGGAAGCAGTGGTTGGGAAGGGAGTAAGACAGGGTTGTAGCCTGTCCCCGATGTTGTTCAATCTGTATATTGAGCAAGCAGTAAAGGAAACAAAAGAAAAATTCGGAGTAGGTATTAAAATTCATGGAGAAGAAATAAAAAGTTTGAGGTTCGCCGATGACATTGTAATTCTGTCAGAGACAGCAAAGGACTTGGAAGAGCAGTTGAATGGAATGGACAGTGTCTTGAAAGGAGGATATAAGATGAACATCAACAAAAGCAAAACAAGGATAATGGAATGTAGTCTAATTAAGTCGGGTGATGCTGAGGGAATTAGATTAGGAAATGAGGCACTTAAAGTAGTAAAGGAGTTTTGCTATTTGGGGAGCAAAATAACTGATGATGGTCGAAGTAGAGAGGATATAAAATGTAGGCTGGCAATGGCAAGGAAAGCGTTTCTGAAGAAGAGAAATTTGTTAACATCCAGTATTGATTTAAGTGTCAGGAAGTCATTTCTGAAAGTATTCGTATGGAGTGTAGCCATGTATGGAAGTGAAACATGGACGATAAATAGTTTGGACAAGAAGAGAATAGAAGCTTTCGAAATGTGGTGCTACAGAAGAATGCTGAAGATTAGATGGGTAGATCACATAACTAATGAGGAAGTATTGAATAGGATTGGGGAGAAGAGAAGTTTGTGGCACAACTTGACCAGAAGAAGGGATCGGTTGGTAGGACATGTTCTGAGGCATCAAGGGATCACCAATTTAGTATTGGAGGGCAGCGTGGAGGGTAAAACTCGTAGGGGTAGACCAAGAGATGAATACACTAAGCAGATTCAGAAGGATGTAGGTTGCAGTAGGTACTGGGAGATGAAAAAGCTTGCACAGGATAGAGTAGCATGGAGAGCTGCATCAAACCAGTCTCAGGACTGAAGACCACAACAACAACAACCCCACCAATGTGTAAACCCAACTGGCAGCTTTCTAAGGCTAAATAGGGGCTTTACTCCTCCCTGCCGATCTTCTCCGAGCAATATTTTCCCAATTCTCATGAACAGGTACAATACCTTACAAACGTTATCCTGACCGCCACAGAATGCTCTATTCCTCCTACTTACCGCCCCATTTCTCTCACCAGGTGTGTTTGCAAGGTGACGGACCATATGATTCATGCCCAGCTGTTATGGTTTCTCGTATCTCGCAATTTATTAACCACTGCCCAGTGTGGATTCCGAGCGAGTCATTCTGCATTCGACAATCTCGTAACTCTGTCAGTCTATTTGATTTACGGTTTTCTGCTGAAACACCAGACTGTGGCTGTGTTTTTTGATGTGGAGAAAGCCTACGAGACCTGCTGGACGACTGGTATCCTCCGTGCTCTATACACTTGGGACTTCCGACGTTGCCTGTCCTGTCTCCGTCAGGAATTTTCAAAAGACGGAGTTTTCAAGGTCCGGGTGGATTCTGCCTTGTTGGACACCTTCATGCAGAAAAATTGGGTGCTTCAAGGTTCTGTCCTAAGCGTCGTCCCCTTTGCTGTAGCCATTAAACCTGTTATGAACTGTCTCCCACCGGACATCTCTTTCTCCCTTTACGTCGACGATTTTGCTATCTGTTGCATTTCTCCACGGACCTCTCGCCTTGAGCGTCGTCTTTAGCGATGTCTTTACTCGTGGAGTATCGACTACGGTTTCCGCTTTTCTACTGACAAAACAGTTTGTATGAATTTCTGGCGGCGAAATGGGTTTCTTCCAGGGTCTTTTCACCTTGGGCCCATTACCCTTACGTTCGCTGAAATTACGAAATTCCTGTGACTCATTCGTGATATAAAACGTCCTTGGTCCTCCCATGTATCTGATCCGACCGCCCACTGCACCCGCTCTGCAGTGTCCTACATGTCGTAAGCGGTACTTCCTAGGGAGCGTATGGGACCACTAAACTCCATTTGTATCGACCCATTGTCCGTTCGAAACTAGACTATAGGTGTTTCGTCTATGCATCTTACACCGTCTGATTACACTCCACAATCGTGGAATCCGTTTGGCCTTTTACACTACCTTGGTTGAGAGGCTCTATGCTGAAGCTGCTAAACTACCTCTCTCCTACCGCCGTGACTTCTCCTCTGCAGATACGCATGCCGTTTGTGTGCCGTGCGTGGCCACCCATCCTGTGCCTCCTCCTTCGATGACTCCTTTGACTGCAGCATGCAGCACGTCCCTCCTCTCTGCTACCTCCTGGAGTTCGCTCTCGGCTATTGCTCCAGCAGCTCAACAAGACGCTACCTGCCACTTTCCCGATTGGTGTGAACCCTTCGCCACATTGCTTACGTACGGCAGCCCGTGTTCACCTTGGACTTAATTCACTTCGTAAGGAAACTACTCCAGATTCGATCTATCGCTGTAAGTTTCTCAACACTAGCAGAGAACTCACAGATAGTACATTTGTATACACTGATGGCTCTCGTACCGGCCATGGTGTCGGGCGTGCCTCAATCAGTGGCACCGACGACTTTCTGTATCGGCTTCCGGAACACTACTCACTATTTACAGCAGGACTCTTCGCCCTGTATCAGGCCACACAGTACATCAGGCGACACAGACTTTTCAGTTGTGTCATCTGCTCTGACTCTCTGTACCCTTCAGAGCTTCTAACTGCTGTCCACCGTCCACCCTTCAGTGCAACCGGTGCAAGAAAGCTTCCACTTGCTCCCTCTTGAGGGAACCATCGTGACGTTTATGTGGGTTCCTGGTACGTCGGTCTGACGGGAAATGAGGCCGCTGACGCTGCTGCCAAGCCTGCAGTCCCCCTACCCCGCGCCGCTAGCTCTTCCATTCCTTCCCATGATCTCCACGTTGCCATCTGTCAGCAGTTGGTGTCACTTTGGCACCACTACAAGTCTTCCCTTCATGGCAACAAGCTCCGTGGAATAGAAATATCCCAACGGGCTTGGCCGACGTCCTCTCGGTCCTCTCGTCGCGAAGAGATCATTTTAGCCAGGCTCCGTATTGAAGACTGTCGTTTTAGCCATCGCCATTGGTTAAGTGGTGATCCCCCACCGCTTTGTGCTCGTTGTCATCAGCCATTGACAGTTCGCCATTTCCTGACCGAATGCCCCCTTTTTAAACCACTTTCATTCTAATGTATGTATGCCGCCTGAATTACCGGCCGTTCAACCGAGCGACGCGCGAGCTGCCACATGCGTATTACTTTCTATCCGTCGCAGCAGTATGGCGAAGCACATTTAATCTTTAAATCGGAACCTCCACTGTCTCTACTGAGCATTTTATGGACCTTTCTCCTTCTTCTTAACGTTCTTTCCTCCAATCGATTGAGCTTAACGTGTAGTCATTTTCAAGTCCTTTTTCGTATATGTGTACTAAGGTTCTGACATGGTCACATATGACCTTGGTTGTTTTTTCGCCCTAAAATAAAGCAAAAGAAACCTATGACCGTCCTTTCATTTAGCAATTGTGAAGCATTGCCGGGTTCACTAGGGCATTATATATGTAATCATTTCTGTTCGTCATTCTCGTATTCACAGTGCCGGATCAGCACACGGAGACCAAAATTGGAACACATTTTTTTCAACCAACATTGAATAACTGGTAAATTCGTGGTTTTTTGATTTAATCCTTACACAACTTCTGATGTTACTGACTCTATTGCTCATTAAATACTGACACATTAATTGATAGACATGCGTATGCACTTCTGTTCTCCGCTGTTAGTCGAGTCTGTTGAGTAAACTGTAAGTGGAATGTTACATTCACATTTGGCGAAGTGCAATTACGCCGCTTATTGCTAAACTATTGTATTTCTGTTCTTTTGTGGTAACATACGTATATCAGCAGATAAATTACTATCTATCAGAGCTGACATATTAACACGTTGGGCTGACTTCATGAAACCAGGTTTCTAGATGGTACTGAAGTGATAAGTGTGTACTGGGATATTTTTATCGTTTCTATTTGTGTTTAGTTGGGAGAGGCAAATGTTCGTGTGCTTCCCTGCAAAAGGAACTTGTAGTTCTGTTGAGTGGTCAACTGTGAGTTGCTAGGCCACTAGTTCCCGTAGAGAAATCCTTCGTCAGGTTTGTGGCATTTAAGATGCTTCTGAATGTTATTAGGAGTGTGATCTTTCGACCTTGTGGATTCAGTACTAACTTAGCTATACATTAAAAAAGCATTTGTGATCAATAATTTTTGAAACTGAACACTGTATTTAACGTTGGGGTTCGCTGTGTGGATATCTGTATTGAAATTCTGCAGGCAAAAACCTTTTCTTCTGCTGATTATATGAACTATTACTGTGGATCAAACGTATATAATCGTACGGAACCTTAGTCTGAAACTTTCGACGATTATTGACTGTAGATATGTTTTTCCCCATTGGTGGCTATAGTATCTGTAATGAAACTTATTACTGGGTTGCTGTGGGCTGTTGTAATAGGCAGTTTAACTAGAATGGAATCCTATGAGTAACTTTGATTGCCAATTTCATCGTTGTAATTTGTAGTGTTGACAAGTCGTAGCTAGAATAATGGAGCAGTCCCCATCCTTCAATCCTCTCGCCTTCCAAGCACCCTCCCATCTCGATTATGTTAACTTTAATTTTGAGGAAGTGGAGTTTATAATGATCTTCATATTTCTTAAGAATTTTAAATACTTTGCAATCCATTGATCTAATGACTTGATTCATTTGCTTGGAGAAAGTGTATACTGGACTTTGTAAATGTTGTCGCATGAGCAACTTAAAGCTACAAAGCTGAATTTTTTCACATTTCTAATACTGATTGTCTACTACCTGTGTTCAATATTAACGCCTTGCTGAATTATTACGCTGCGCTTTAGTGCGGACTTGCGCTGAAACTAATGCAATTTTGTTGTGGGACGTTGGGTTGGATTCAGCTCAATGTACTTTATGTTACTTCAGTCCCCAAGTTATCCCTCATTAGAACTTTGTTTGCAAAATTTCTGCATTCTACAGGGGATGACATTCCCACGTTACAACAGACTGCACAGGACTACAAGGAAGTGTTACAACCAAACAGGTTAATAGCACTTGAGGACGACAATCTTAAGCAATATAACAATCATAGACCAGTAGATAAGAAGTGAAAGACCAAGACGATAGAACCTATGGAAGAAGGGAAGAATCCGAGTTACATCATAGGCTAGAAACTGCTCTATAAATAATGTTTGAGGGAACAGAAACGGCTGATGAAGTTGTTACTGTTGTAGCCCAACTGGCTATTTGCTGTAAGCAGAGCTTGGATAGCCCAGTAATCTGGACTCCAGTGTTTGTGACTGAGCTCACAGTGTGTTGGGAGCACCTGGCGACCATAAGGCACATGTCAAACCAGGGTTGAGAGATGAATCTGCGGTAAGATTATTTTCAGTATATATACAACATGTACATGTCACGTCTTTCTATGAAGCATTTGCATAACGATTGGAATTCACGATACCCAGTATTTTATGGCGCTATACGGTAAGATCGATTATTTGGATAAAAGCGTGTGGGTCCTGAATGTGGCAAAATGATTCGCCAAGACCAGTTGCTTTCAGGATAAAATAAAATATCTTAAGTATACGGGTGTTGGTGAAGTTTATTGACACTGAAATGTCATTGGTGTTGTTGAAAGTGGATTATTAATAAATTAGGAGCCAGCAGTCCAAAGTTCAGTGAGGAGAAGCGACTCCCCACCTACAGCGGTTTCGAGCATGCTGTCCCAACAAGGAGTAACGTTTCAAAACCGAAATTTTATTTCTGCAAACTAACATGTATCTGTTTCTGTTACGAGATGACCATCTCCGATGACCTCAATGTCAATGGCAAGTTAAACACTAGTGTTAGAACCTTTAGAACTTACGCATGACCAAGTGAAGACCTCAGTGTGTGGTAGTGTGGAGGTACCATATTTCCTGATATTCAGATATGCAGTGTAAAATATCTAGTGTTCCTGCTTATGTGTTAGTTAAGTTTCTTTGATTAATATTACCACAAATTTACAATTTTTTTCTGGTATTCCTGGCGCCAGTGGATTTGGAAGACTTGGACTCGGCTGTTGCACAATATAATTATTGTTATTATAGTGGCAACCTGTAATGAGGGATTTAGTATTCTTGAGGAGTACTATGAATGAGAGTGTACAATAATGTTAGTTATGAGGACGAGTGAGACAGTGTGCAGTGCTGGAAAGATCACGATGACATTAGAGATGTAGTTACCATATGTAATACACATATACATATATTTTCTTACATTTCGTTTATACTGTTGTGACTTGGCAAGACAGCCAAGCCACTAGGAGGTGAAGCCGAAAGGCACGCGTTTAAGCTCACGCAGGCTGGCGTGAGGTCTGGAACAGTTAAAGGATTTGAGTCTAGCAAATAAAGTACGTAGCTGTTGGAATACTTAACCATCGTCTCGGCAAATGAGAGCGTAATTTGTCAGTGAACCATCGCTAGCAAAGTCGGCTGTACAACTGGGGCGAGTGCTAGGAAGTCTCTCTAGACCTGCCGTGTGGCGGCGCTCGGTCTGCAATCACTGACAGTGGCGACACGCGGGTCCGACGTATACTAACGGACCGCGGCCGATTTAAAGGCTAACACCTAGCAAGTGTGGTGTCTGGTGGTGACACCACATATACACTAATGAGGTAATTTTCTACATACATTGCGCAGTTTCTTCTTTGAGTGTCAGGTCTGATTTGATGAATGACAAGTTACGTCATATGATTTTTGTGAATATTTTGATGTCGTGGTATTAGACTTACATGAATAATGTATGTTATAATGAGATGATGCAGGGAAACAACTTTTGTTTGTTGTGAAGCTGACACCGTGACACTTATTTATGAGTGCATTTTTTCTATTAGTCAGCAGCTCCAGTACATGCTGAGAATCATATGTAAGAGGATTTAGGCAAGTTATGTTTAGCCTTTAACGGATGTTTTATTTAATGATGTTTTCCTTGAATGAGTGACATTCTTCTTTGATAGAATCGAATCAATTTGCAAGTCGTGTATGCACGATCTGACATGTTGTGGATCTTATATTTTCCAAAAGTTTCAATTAGAGCTGTGTGATTACACAGTTTTCTGCTTGAAGAGATGCTGCAGTCCTAGTAGGCTGGAAAGTGAGTTTTGATTTGCAGTGGTTGTCTTGGTCTGTGAGATTAGTATATGATGTGAAAAATACCTCGTTTGGTCAATACGCTCTCAGGATGAAAGTGAATGTAATGTGTAGTGAGTTTATCATCTTAGCGCCCAGCGGCTCATTCTGACTGTGTGCATGATGAGTGTAGCAAGCTCAAGGTCACTCCTGCCAAGGCAGTGCACATTTTGACATTCATTTTCTGTGCTGTTTCCTGCTCGGGTTCTGTCCTATGTTTAAATGTATGTAGCTCTATTACAATCACTGTCTTGGTGTGAGAGTTGTTTAAAAAGGTTGGACATCTACGAGAAAATTTGTACGTCACATGATACAAAAGTAGAATGGTTCATTCGGTTGCGTGAGACACATTGGGTTGTATCAAGGGAAGTAATAACTCTGATTAAGGTCTCGATATGGACGTCGTTTCACTAATGCTTGACTATGTTTTACGATGGTTTCTGCAGGCCATCGTGGCGTATCAGACTCTGATGGTCCCATTTCTCTATGCAACAAAGCGAGTAGTAGTCATTTTTATGTCCGAGATTAACACTAGTATAATTTTTGTAGCGGTAGCTTTTTCGAGCTGCAGTATCTCATAATTGCCGTGCGATAGAAGACAGCGACGAAACACCGGTTACATTCACCTAGGACAGATAGTGTTTGTGGCACTCTTGTTTTGCCACGTCCTGTTGTTGGTTCCTGTAGCTCCGTGTCGTATTGCCACCGCTTTGTCAAACTTCCGCCTTCTTTTGAGAAAGATAGCCTCTCTTGCAACATTCTGTGCCCACTAAGAACATTCCAGTTGTTGCTCCAGAACTTTTTTCTCTTTCACTTAAATGCAGTGACTTTTTATGCCTCTATAATTACAAATTCGTGCAATTTACATCTTGATCTAAGAAAAATCATTTGTCTTGCTATTAATAATTATCCCTTGCGTGAAAGTTAAACGTAGTGAAGAAAATATTGCAGTTTTGTCTCCTTCAGCTTCCACCGTTGGGAGGATATATAGACTTGAATACGTCCATCCTCGTACCCCTTGGCTGTGTTGTGCAATAGTAAGCAAGGAAAAATTTTCAAGCAGAGAGGTCTCATCATTCACAATACTACAGAGTTTTAATAGCTATCTATGGTTAAGGTAAAAGTTAATTTAATAAGCATGAATTTTACAAGCTCGTAATCATAGCAACACAGTTACCGATCTTAGTGTAGAACAGTCCATATTCATCAACACTGCTGTAATAATTATAGCACACTGTTTTCTAATTGAGAACGCCTCCCAGAAAGTTAACAAAACCACGGTATAAGTTGTAATGAAAGACAATGAGGCCACCAACATCCTCATATCCAAAGGAACGACACCGTAAAGTCGGTGTGTGGGACTCTGGCTGCGGGCCTAGCGGCAGAAGTGGCGCAGCTCTACAGTTTCTGAGCAGCGGAGAGTCGAACCCAGGAATAGTCGGCACACGACGGGAGCTGTCTGCGCCGCCTCCCTGGACAGCGCGTGCGAGGCCGCTATCACCATTAACAATTGCCACGACTGCCACGACAGAACCAAAATATATACCAACTCTGGCCGTCTATGCGGCAGTGATAAGGTTATCGCCACAACGTTCCAAGAAATAGTGCACAGTGCTGTCACGATGAATGAAACCAAGAATGTCTCATGTGCCGAAAGAACCTCCTGGGATAGGTGGCACAGTGCGGAGTGGACTCTCCTCAGTTTCCGGTAGCGGTCTGCAAGTGTTCGGCTCTGGCGTCTCATTTGATCCGAACCTCCCAGACACTGGTTGAGTTGACTTAAGTCGTCCTTCACCAGAAGAACAGGTCCCACGTACCTGAAAACAGCTGTTGGTACAATACTATTTGTAAACAATATGGGGAAAAATGACCAGAGGGTGCCGTTGCTCGGACAATCCAGCGTAACAACAGCTATAATCAGTGCAAGAGACATGACGTAAACTGCAACGCAGGAGATCTTTACCGCCCCACTGGAGGAACGATGAGACTCCAAGACGCCACTGTCCCGATAAGACAGCAGAGTGAGGATCCTCTGGTACTTGCGGGTGTTCAGAAAAAGATCTGCGACGACAGTCATCACGGTGGTAGCGAAGCGTGTCGTGACATAAGCAAGTAACCACACAAAGGTGATGGAATCCTTTTTCCTCGCGTTCACAGCTTGCAAACGGTTTTCCACAGGCGCTATTATTACTAGGCTCATGACAAGAACAACAGCCGCGTATAGCGTTCCAGCACGTGTCCTCCGTAGCTCACACTTCTCAGTGTCCACTGTGAACGGCGTCAGCCCGGAAACCCTGCAGATGGCGTGGTATGATGCTGCAGATGTTAAGAGGTCTCTTCTATTCGTCATGTCAACATCGGCTAGCACTCCAGGATACCTCTGTTGCCTGAGAAGAAAGAAAAAGTTATGCAGCTGTAGTAGGCAAGATGCTCGCATTACATAGAGAATTAATCTATAATTCTCTACATAGAACTAACTTACAGAGTAAACTCAGCCATTAACACTTCTACGACAAATGATTTTTCCTGAACTCTTGTTTTCACGAACGATTAGGAGAATGATAGAGTAACCATAGGCATGATTAAAAACACCGTCATAGTCATTATTTTCCGACATCTGAAATCTGTACAAAGCTACAACAGTTATGACAAAACAAAAACTTGACCAACCAACACAGTTGCCGCATTTCTGCACATCGTAAATTGTGGGAATTGAGAACTCGAATCATCCATAACTTGTTGAGTATGACAAGTATGTAAGTATTGGTTGTTTTATCGCAAAATACTTATGTTCATTTAATAAAATTAATGAGAATGGCCTCGCCGTAACACGTTTATTAATTACTACAACTATTATTATTCCTACACTAAAAACCAATTATCAAGCACATTGCAAAGTCTACTGTTATGAATGTCTTTAAGGAGTCTTGCTTGCATCTCAGACAGAACCTTAAGTATTTAATAATTGTGGGTTAAGTAACTAAATAAATGAAAATAAGTAAGACAGTAAAGAAGGAAAAATAAGAGGAAATAATGGATAGTTATGGGGAACAGTAGAGACCTCGCATTATACACGTTAGAGATTGCCACTTGAAGGAGTACTGTCGACAGTCATCATGATAATCCTAGCAAACCTAAATCATCTGGAAGAATGAAAATTCGTATTCCGTTCCTCCCATATACAAGTTTAGCAACTCAAATTTTTCCTGAGCTTTTTTACTATCATGTTTCCTTGTTACCGTAATGCTGCCTTTTATTTTACTTCTACTTACGTGTAGCTTTTTAATATCCGTTTAGTCGTCTAAAGTGCTATTTAAGTTAGATCTAAATAGTTTATTTTATTATGATGTTCACTCTCAGTTGTAAATCTATTTTTGCATGAAATCAAATAATGGAATAACAGCAGTACCATATAGAAGAGGCATTGAGTTGCAGACATGCACAACGAAAAAATAGCCTAAATACAGAGCTTTAAGACGAAGTTCTTCTTCAAAAATAGGAAACACACACATACTCACAGAGCTACAGTTCACACAGTAATGGCCATTGTCTCTGGACACTGGAGCCTGACTCACGTTAAGTCGTGCTCCAGCGCCTGGAGACAATGGCAATGTCCGTGTGGGTTGTACCTGTGTGAACGTGTGCGTGTTTCCTATTACAGAAGAAGAATTTTGTTCTAAAGCTCAGTATGCTAGCAGTCTTTCGGATGAAACCTCTCTGTGACTCATCGCCTCTTAATGTGGTGAGTAGCGATGTATCCTTTCCATACTGTTCATATTTTTGGATTATTTTTTCAATTCAATGGAGTAATTTATTTTTCTCATCGCTCTTTTAATATTAGTGTGTCATCTACAAAGAATTTTTTATCCATTTGGGGTTGTTATAAGGAAATTAGTTCTGAGTATGGTGCAGTAAAATATTAGCTAGTAGACCAGTAAGATAGTGTCACTTTACTAAACTATATTCTAGTACATGTATTCGGTTATTTAACTTGGAATGGTTATGGGAGAGTTGTAATCCTAGTAAAGCAATAAAATTCGTCTACTACTATTGCGTTCCTCTTATGATGCGTCGGTGTATTATGTTCGACAACTTGAATGGCCTCTTCAATTGTTCTGTTGGTGTACATGGTGATAACATCAAAAAAAATGTTTTAGGCGGGATAAGATGTCGACGTCTGTAGCATTTTGTATCACTTCACTCAAACTTTTCACTATATGCTGACTTTTGTATGTACAGCCTGAGTAGGTGTATACAATACCTTACATTTGTGGGTCGGTTCATCATGAGGCAATATTTTTTTCTCTTTTTTCAAGTGAACATTTAGTACAGTTTAGTGATTTTTAATTAGGACAGGTGTCAATTGGTTGAGTGTTTTTGTTTTCATTGCAAATGATGTTACTTTCGTTGGAGACTCGATGATTCTTTTTATACAGACTATGTTGAATACTACTACTCCATTCTCTTGTCAGTTACTATTGCACTGTTAGTGTTTATTTTTTCACAAATCTACTCATATTTTTCATATTGGGAAATTATCATATAATATCAAACGTTCATATCACAATTCCAAGTTGAGAATAAGTATCAGAGCTCACAACAAAACACAATGTCGTCATTCTAGGGGTAAACGCTGTAAATTCACCAATTCAGGAGTGCATAAATAAAAATGCAGTTGCCATGGGATAACATACATAGGACTAACAGAAATATTTCGAAACAGTATTCATAGAAGGCGTGAAATTCACTGGCATGAAATTGTCTTCAGCTGGTTCACATCTTCAGCTACAGAAACTCAGGCAGTGACATAACACAATGGCTGGCAGTCCCAGCCACTGGTGAAAAACATAGGCAACTAAATATTTTAGATGAAATATGAAGTTTCACATGTTGGACAAAACACCCTGTCATTGCTTGGAACAAAGAGACGGAGTGAAAAAAATTCATTGAATTTTTTCGAATGCTTTGTTGAAATACATTCCCATGTAAGATATTGTCCTAACAAAGATAACATACAAAAGATTTTGTAGAATCTGAGATCATTCAGGTTAACCATTACCCTTGTATATAAAATACTTCACGTTTGACAATTAAATATTAACCAAATCAATAGAGTGAGTCAAAATTATGTGAAGAATCTTAAAAATGGTTCAAATTGCTCTAAGCGCTATGGGACTTAACATCTGAGGTCATCAGTCCACAGGACTTACAACTGCTTAAACCTAACTAACCTAAGGACATCACACACATCCTTGCCCGAGGCAGGATTCGAACCTGCGACCGTAGCAGCAGCGCAGTTCCGGACTGAAGTGCCTAGAACCAATCGGCCACAGCAGACGGTGAAGAATCTTAACTTTGTCCTGTTTTTTAATCCAGATTGTTAGAGCCTATTGCTGATAGACTCTCATTTGTGCAGAGATGAATGTTTGCAAACTTACTGGAAATTGTGCTGCCGGCGAAATAAGTGTGGCGAAGGTTTGCAGAACGATATCGAAGTAGACGGTCACCAACTCGTTTACCAGAAGGTTTGTTGAACTGGATTAGTAGCAGACAATTATCACTAAACTGTACTGTTGAACGTTGAATGAGTGCCTTAATCGTGTTGATAAGGTTGGGACCCTATTCTCCCAAAAAGTATTCACATAGTTATGACTCACCCTGTATATTCTGAATACCACAGACATGTGCAAAGGTGATAACATATAAATTATTAACATAGGTTTTTGGCATATGCTAAAAAGTATACATAACTTGATTCTCATATGAAAATTAACTGATATGGGACACTGTACCCCAGAGGTAAATGTATTCTTCAGCGCTAGTGCCACAGTTAGTGGGTGTGTGTCCCAATTCGAGTCTGGAAATAAATAAATAAGAATACAATATATTGGACAATTTATGACAGTCTCGTTCTCTTACCAGTCCCTGACAAGTTTGTTCTTCTACCCTTATTATATTTGCATATTCCATTCATCTTTCGTACCCCAACAATTAACAAACTTTTTCCAGTTCAGTTTTATTACTCTGCACCTTACAAGATAAAAAGTAATTCCAGGGGGCAAAGCATCATATTAACTTTAATACAGCACACTCGTCCCGTCAGGAGCGAAGACCTCAATCACTTCTCCTGCACAGAACTGAAATACCACGTATCTCCTACTTCTCCCTCTTCAATTTTTCCATTTACTAGTTCCCTAAGGGATCGACATTGTTACATGGGTTGAAGCAATGTTGGTAATTGTTGGTGACTGGATACCCTTCCTGACGCCACCACTCCCTGTGGACTGAGTCTGCGTACCAGATCCGTCTGCATCTAGAGTACAGCTCATGTTCAAGTGTGAGAAGTTTCTCCTAAAAGTTTATGTAGCAGGTATCTGGCGCGGGACGGAGGCTGCTGGCCAGTATTTATCTCGGTGGATGTGGGGAACCGCATAAAAGCCACCTCTGGGCTGGCTGGCTGAAGAGGGAGGAGCATTCGATCTGAGACTGGGTCACCTTCCCGGCAAACTGAAGCGGTGCATTAACGCGCTCGGATATCGTGGTGGGTACGTTTCTCCTAGTTACTACACGCTAGATATCTGTTATTACCAGAATAAGTATCGCACCTCATTTTACAGGCAAAATTTATCCCAACACTTTTCTACATCATCATTCCATACCCATAGCTGTCCACACTGTTTGTAGCACACAAAATAATTTTGCAGTTAGCTCTGTTCCTACATTCATTCAAAGTAGCTCCCTTGTATTTTGTGGTAACTTATCACATAAACTGACCTTAATGACTATGCATGGAATTTAATTCGTTTTTCCTTATGACAGATAAACCCTGAAACTATACATCATTGACAATAGTTTCCTCTAATAGTGACAATGGATTCCAGTTTCCACCATGCATTTACAAATATCAACTTTAGCATGATGTGCAGGACTCCTCACCTCTGTGGGGCTACACTCCCTGATCCCCAAACTTTCCATCGTTCCACTCCTAACTAAAAACATAACATTGCTGATTCTTGTGATTGCACATTGTTGTTGTTGTTGTGGTCTTCAGTCCTGAGACTCGTTTGATGCAGCTCTCCATGCTACTCTATCCTGCGCAAGCCCCTTCAACTCCCAGTACCTACTGCAACCTACATCCTTCTGAATCTGCTTAGTGTATTCATCTCTTGGTCTCCCTCTACGATTTTACCCTCCACGGTGCCCTCCAATGCTAAATTTGTGATGGCCTGATGCCTCAAAACATTCCTACCAACCGATCCCTTCTTCTAGTCAAGTTGTGCCACAAACTTCTCTTCTCCCCAATCCTATTCAATACCTCCTCATTAGTTACGTGATCTACCCACCTGATCTTCAGCATTCTTCTATAGCAACACATTTCGAAAGCTTCTATTCTCGTCTTGTCCATACTAGTTATCGTCCATGTTTCACTTCCATACATGGCTACACTCTATACAAATACTTTCAGAAACGACTTCGTGACACTTAAATCTATACTCGATGTTAACAAATTTCTCTTCTTCACAAACGATTTCCTTGCCGTTGCCAGTCTACATTTTATATCCTCTCTACTTTCACCATCATCAGTTATTTTACTCCCTAAATAGCAAAACTCCCTTACTACTTTAAGTGTGTCATTTCCTAATCTAATTCCCTCAGCATCACCCGATTTAATTTGACTACATTCCATTATCCTCGTTTTGCCTTTGTTGATGTTCACCTTATATCCTCTTTTCAAGACACTGTCCATTCAATTCAACTGCTCTTCCAAGTCCTTTGCTGTCTCTGACAGAATTACAATGTCATCGGCGATCCTCACAGTTTTTACTTCTTCTCCATGAATTTTAATACCTACTCCGAATTTTTCTTTTGTTTCCTTTACTGCTTGCTCAATATACAGATTGAATAACATTGGGGAGAGGCTACAACCCTGTCTCACTCCTTTCCCAACCACTGCTTCCCTTTCATGCCCCTCGACTCTTACAACTGCCATCTGGTTTCTGTACAAATTGTAAATAGCCTTTCGCTCCCTGCCACCTTTAGAATGTGAAAGAGAGTATTCCAGTCAACATTGTCAAAAGCTTTCTCTAAGTCTACAAATGCTAGAAACGTAGGTTTGCCTTTTCTTAATCTTTCTTCTAAGATAAGTCGTAAGGTTAGTATTGCCTCACGTGTTCCAACATTTCTACGGAATCCAAACTGATCTTCCCCGAGGTCCGCTTCTAACAGTTTTTCCATTCGTCAGTAAAGAATTCGCGTTAGTATTTTGCAGCTGTGACTTATTAAACTGATAGTTCGGTAATTTTCACATCTGTCAACACCTGCTTTCTTTGGGATTGGAATTATTGTATTCTTCTTAAAGTCTGAGGGTATTTCACCTGTCTCATACATCTTGCTCACCAGATGGTAGAGTTTTGTCATGACTGGCTCTCCCAAGGCCGTCAGTAGTTCTAATGGAATGTTGTCTACTCCGGGGGCCTTGTTTCGACTCAGGTCTTTCAGTGCTCTGTCAAACTCTTCACGCAGTATCGTATCTCCCATTTCATCTTCATTTACATCCTCTTCCATTTCCATAATATTGTCCTCAAGTACATCGCCCTTGTATGAACCCCCTATATACTCCTTCCACCTTTCTGCCCTCCCTTCTTTGCTTAGAACTGGATTACCATCTGAGCTCTTGATATTCATACAAGTGGTTCTCTTCTCTCCAAAGGTCTCTTTAATTTTCCTGTAGGCATTATCTATTTTACCCCTAGTGAGACAAGCCTCTACATCCTTACATTTGTCCTCTAGCCATCCCTGCTTAGCCATTTTGCACTTCCTGTCGATCTCATTTTTGAGACGTTTGTATTCATTTTTGCCTAATTCATTTACTGCATTTTTATATTTTCTCCTTTCATCAATTAAATTCAATATTTCTTCTGTTACCCAAGGATTTCGATTAGCCCTCGTCTTTTTACCTACTTGAGCGTCTGCTGCTTTCACTACTTCATCCTTCAGAGCTACCCATTCTTCTTCTACTGTATTTCTTTCCCCCATTCCTGTCAATTGTTCCGTTATGCTCTCCATGAAACTCTGTACAACCTCTGGTTTAGTCAATTTATCCAGGTCCCATCTCCTTAAATTCCCACCTTTTGGCAGTTTCTTCAGTTTCAATCTGCAGGTCATAACCAAGAGATTGTGGTCAGAATCCATATCTGCCCCTTGAAATGGCTTACAATTTAAAACCTGGTTCCTAAATCTGTGTCTTACCATTATATTATCTATCGTATACCTTTCAGTATCTCCAGGATTCTTCCAGGTATACAACCTTCTTTTATGATTCTTGAACCAAGTGTTAGCTATGATTAAGTTATGCTCTGTGCAAAATTCTACAAAGCGGCTTCCTCTTTCATTTCTTCCCCCCAATTCATATTCACCTACTATGTTTCCTTCTCTCCCTTTTCCTGCTGACGAATTCCAGTCACCCATGACTATTAAATTTTCGTCTCCCTTCACTACCTGAATAATTTCTTTTATCTCGTCATACATTTCATCAATTTCTTCATCATCTGCAGAGCTAGTTGGCATATAAACTTATACTACTGTAGTAGGCATGGGCTTTCTGTCTGTCTTGGCCACAATAATGCGTTCACTATGCCGTTTGTAGTAGCTAACCCGCACTTCTATTTTTTTATTCATTATTAAACCTACTCCTGCATTACCTCTATTGGATTTTGTATTTATAACCCTGTAATCACCTGACCAAAAGTCTTGATCCTCCTGCCACCGAACTTCACTAATTCCCACTATATCTAACTTTAACCTATCCATTTCCCTTTTTAAATTTTCTAACCTACCTGCCCGATTAAGGGATCTGACATTCCACGCTCCGATCCGAAGAACGCCAGTTTTCTTTCTCCTGATAACGACGTCCTCTTGACTAGTCCCCGCCCGGAGATCGGAATGGGGGACTATTTTACCTCCAAAATATTTTACCCAAGAGGACGCCATCATCATTTAATCATACAGTAAATCTGCATGTCCTCAGGAAAAATTACGGCCATAGTTTCCCCTTGCTTTCAGCCGTTTTGGTTAATGTTACAAGGCCAGATCAGTCAATCATCCAGACTGTTGCCCTTGCAACTACTGAAAAGGCTGCTGCCCCTCTTCAGGAACCACATGTTTGTCTGGCCTCTCAACAGATACCCCTCCATTGTGGTTGCACCTACAGTACGGCCATCTGTATCGCTGAGGCACACAAGCCTCCCTACCAACGGCAAGGTCCATGGTTCATGGGGGGTGATTGCACATTATAATCCTCAAACCACAAAACGTATAACGTGTAAGGTCGACTCGCCACTGACATATGAACCTTCTGTCTGTTGTACTACTCAAGAAACGCCCCATTTCTTACAGCATCTAATATTACTGGGAACGCCACTCAGTGGATTTGAAGTTGCCATCCTCATTTAACAGTTGATTATTTGCACTTCATCTTCTACCATTGTACGTCTTACTCCTTCAGTCCAATTTCCAGTGTTCAACTTGCCCACATTTTATACGTTGTGGCTGGCGACATTCCTTTCACATGTGACCCAAACGTTCTCAGCGGTAGAAATTCACATCAGTAGAGGATGCATTTCTCCTATCGAGGACCTTTGTCGCTATACCTATTTCTTCCAGTATACTGGGTACGTGAACAGGATCAGTCAGGTCCTTCGAAATACTTCACTCACCTTCCTTGACACACTACGTGGTAGTCTGCATAAGAACGCCACTATTTGTTTATGTACTGCTTGCTTTAGAATGATTCCATTTGTCTCAACATTATCTCTACACTAATAGGTGTGTGTGTGTGTGTGTGTGTGTGTGTGTGTGTGTGTGTGTGTGTGTGTGTGTGTGTGTGTGTGTGTGTGAAATCTTATGGGACTTAACTGCTAAGGTCATCAGTCCCTAAGCTTACACACTACTTAACCTAAATTTTCCTAAGGACAAACACACCCATGCCCGAGGGAGGATTCCAACCTCCGCCGCGACCAGCCGCACAGTCCCAGACCGCTCGGCTAATCCCGCACGGGCACTGGGAGGTATGAACATGGATCCTCCATATTTTATCTACAAGTTTCGACAGACTATTTCTGCTTTTGTGATACAACGTTGAATGTCTCTGGTAGAATCGAGTGTTATCCAGTTTCTTATACCATTGTACCCACTTTTCTTGAGTTCCTCAAACCTAGTTTCTTAAGCCATCGTGGTAACGCAACTTGATGATCTCTAACAGCTGCGCATCAGTCCAGAATCCCATATTTGCAACCGCTGATAGATTACCTGCAAATGCCAGTACATCCTCTCCTGCCAGGAGCAGTCCAAAAGACGAGATTATTTCCTCCTTTGCTGTACTCAACTCTTTATGTACTTTTTTATTCTCTTCTGTTAAATAAGCTAGGTACTGCTACAAGAACTGATCTGCTTCCTCAATGGTAACTGTCTGTGTTCCTCATTCAACCATTGCGTGGTTTTTATACAATAAAGATAACAAAAATCGATCGGAGAAAACAGTAAATACCAACATGAAGACTAAATATATAGATAATAGTGACATTCAAGCACTACTTCCAATGCTTGTGGCGGACCATAAGCCATTCAGACTGACGTCGCAGCCACTGTGACCATGCCTATGGCATGTACAACACATCACCGGGGCTGATAGTGTACAGGAAGCACTGTAGTCTAACAGTTTACGTGGTGCACACCACACAGGACACATGCCTTGATGTTCCTCCCCAATATTCTCCAAAAACTAAGACACCCTTATGTGTGACTCTGGCACACTATACGCTACCCTTAAATTCCAATGCCAACTAAAGTTTAACCATCACACTTGTCAACAACCCGAGAAGGCGAAAGAACAGTCTCTGGACTGGCGCTACAGTCGTGATGACGACGTGTGATGCGACTGTAGACATGTTCCAAATAATTCTGTCATCATTTGTGGCGGTGGCTCCAGCGCTTCTCACAAGAGTTGCAGCGGAACATGACGATGGGGCTTGGATCAAGTACCCCACTACCAGTTATTGTGATCATTAGCGTTGTTTACCCAGATGGAGGATTTGAAGCCAACTGGATGTGAACTGGTAACTGTTTCCATACGTTAAAGCCTGCTAAGAGTCTTAGTAATGACTGTTTCTCAATGAAAGGATCAGAGAAACATACAAGCCACAATAATTCAGTGAGGCGGTGAAGAAAGTATGGTCGTTTCTTACTAGATATTAGGAACTCATTGTATCATACCTACACTGGTTGAGTTGCTTTGGGGGAAGAGAGAAAACAGCGAGGTCATCGATCTCATCGGATTAGGGGAGGATGATGAAGGAAGTCGGCAGTGCCCTGTCAAAGGAACCATCCAGGCACTTGCCTGAAGCGATTTAGGGAAATTACAGAAAACGTAAATCAGCAATGATCCATCGTTCTCCCGAATGCAAGTCCAGTGTGCTAACCACTGCACTAACTCGGTCAGTTGGCTATATTCCAAGTAGTACTAATATGCTGCTGGGCATTAAAAACAGAGGAACAGGAAGTATAGCAAATCATTTATTTCCGTTTGTAGTGGGACAGAACGAATACAGTATGGCAGAAGAATATTTGATCAAATTTGTTCATTATTTGAGGACACACAAGGTACAGAGTGGCGGCAGGATGGGGCTTGTATTCTGATACCCCGCTACCTATTATGGTGATAGTGAGTATTTTTTGTTTGGACAGCACAATTAGAGGCAAGAGATGCCAGTTGGTAAGTCAGGGAAGCGTGGCAGAAACATTCATTTATTTATTCCATTAGTTATAGCGGATGTGTTGTTGCTCTCAGCAACGAGTGTCAGACGTCGGCCCCAGAGTGTTAGTAAAGTGCTGAACTCAGCAAGCAGCTTTCACAAACAGGCCAGTTTACAGTGTCGTTAGACCCAGGTGAGGAGTCGTGGCGTCAGTACTTCGGCAGGTGGAGAAGTGCAAAGTGAGGCTCCTGGCCCAGAGGGTCACTCTCCTAAGGAAGCAAGGAGACGTAGACACGATACAGTGAGTGCGCTGAGATACCCAGCGTGGGCAGCAACATAGTGGCCTGCAGAACAAGCGTGCCTGCAAAACAGAGCAGCCGAGTGTGCAGGCAGTAGGGACGCAGTGACTCATCAGTTGGTCAGTCTGCGGTGAGAACCCTGATCTCTCGGTTGGGCGTCGTAAAGTCGCCACCAGTCAGCCAGTGGGTGATCCCCTGGCTGAAGATGCCAGGTCCACGCTCTGCAGCATCGGACCTAAACCCGGCCTGTAGCAGCCAGTGGCGGTCACGTCCAGTAGCGGCAGCCAGATGAACCATATCAGGCTGATGAAGGGCATGGACGATTTCTCGAAATCTGCCGGCAGTGGCTAATGCTGCCTGGCTAAAATGGGCAGCATTGATGGGGGTTTTACCAACGAATGGTCTTCTGAGGCAGCATATCTTGTCATTTAGGACAGGGAATAGCTAGGTGTCGTGCCGTGACATTTGGTAACGCGGGTCGGCATTGCTACAAACTGTCTCCTTTACTGCAGCAGTGTTCGGCTCTGATGGAGGCAGTGAGCCCTAGATGTGAGGTAAATTTGTATATGGCAAGGCCTGGATGGTGAATTTTGCTGGGATACCAGGCCATCCAGAACTTGTTGACGAAGAACGCATAGGCGGTCTTCTTTCTCCTGCTAACCTGACAAAAACTCTGCCACAAGACGTGAATGAAATCGTGACACAACAAAAGAGTGACATTTAGAGCGCAGAGCTTCCACCGCTGATGGCAACAATGGCTTTAAACTCTCAGGGTACCGGGTCGAAATGGAGTTGATGACAGATGTACGTCATTCCATCGTGCTTCCACTTTGTCCTGGAGTTCATTACCATTGTGGTTGGTTAATGACGACGGCATGCCAGTCTCTCGGTAACTCATCACTGAATGACGCATCCCAGACCATGCTGAGCTGGACAAGTGTTACATTCGAACAGTATCATCGTAGGTCATGATGGAACTGGCAGACTGCAGTTTTGTAGTATCTTGTTTAGATACAACGTCATGGTGCCACTACACGTACAATAGAGACTCGTATGAAAATATGCCGTAATGTCACTCTTGTGTTTATTGCTGCCGTACCTCTGCTGGCGTATCCCTCTCTCCTGCTCCAACAATGGTCACCGTGCTGCAGTCCCATGATGCTCCAGATGTCGTCGCAGTATGCTATACATTCCTGCCTTGCTGGAAGCAGGCCCATTTCTTGACTCAGGGCACGCGATGTTGCAGTGCGATGCTGTAGGGTTGCGCAAATTCTCTCGCGCTCTATTTCCATGCTACCATTGAGATCTTGCGTGGTGTTGAGTAAGGCGTACCAATTTAGTATTTACGTGGCAATCGAGGAATACCAACAATGCGTGCAGCAACACTGCGTAGCTGCAGACCCGATAGGTCATGATACTGCTGCAGATGTGTTTGTGGACAGTCCTCCTTGTTATACGACGTACAGCAACCAACATTCGATATTTGGATAAGAAACCGTTTGCATTACCATTCCTTATACACAGACTGCAGGTGGCGTTTGTGCTATTTACATTGTATTTTTGCACTGTAATGGTAATTAACTTCATTTAAAAGCATCAATTCAAAGTGCCAGAGGCGAACATTTGTTCTAATGTATTCAATTAAAAGGAACATGGGTGGTAATTATCGCTGAATATTACTTCTTACGAAAGGCACTGACCTGTTTCCAGAGAGCACGCAGGCCCTTTGCTCCACAGTTAAAGGTTCTGTGTCCCTACACCACGCTCCTCGGCAGCTGTGATCGCAGAAATAAGGCATAAAAGCTGGCGGCAGATAGATATCTATGTTTCGATTGGCCAACGACGCTGGTCGTTTGGGCTATCACTCGTAATGAATGAGAATGATTTATACAAAAAGTGGAAATAGTCAGAAGCCGACATGGCGGAGAACGGAGGTCATTTTTTTCAGGCGACTGTCACTTTAACAGCCTTCGCACGGACTATGGAATCAATACGAAGAGGTAAACGCCTTTCCATACGTTTTCTCTGCTACTCAATTCATTTGATCGCGTACTTTACTCCATACATCATCTTTTCTCAAAGACGTTACCTTCAGTGAGGTATTTAACCCCACAGCATACTACCGGAAATACAACCGCCCATCGAAGTACCCAGTAGAGAGTTTGCACTTTTAATGCATAGAGCGACAACCTTCTACTAAAACACATAACGAATGTGTGACTAGCATGACACTTCTGAATTTTCATTTATTTCTTTAAACTAAAATTCCCATATTACACTAATATACTAATAAAAAGTTTAAAATGTATCCATTTATTTAATAGTAAAGAAGAAAGAGAAGAGTGTTTAATAATAAGGGAATCAAGATTACTTTCTGGTAATGACAATTAATTAGTTTACTTATTATGGGTTGCCCTTCGACATGCAGACACATGCGCGTCAAGAATCTGGAAAGCAGAGCACATACCAGGATGCTGCAGTGCCCTCCCACTCTGCTGCGCCAAAGATTTTTAAGTTTACGATTCTACGTCACACTAGAGGTGACTGCTGTTGCGAGCAGAGTAGTATCAGGCTGAAGCAGACGTATTTTTAAGTCTAAATTTGTTGCGTTTCCAGTTTAGATATATGTTTGACAGTTTCATTACAATTTTTATTTTCGTACGTATTTGTCACAAGTTTTTATATTGTTGTTGTTGTTGTTGTGGTCTTCAGTCCTGAGACTGGTTTGATGCAGCTCTCCATGCTACTCTATCCCGTGCAAGCTTCTTCCTCCCCCAGTACCTACCGCAATCTACATCCTTCTGAATCTGCTTAGTGTATTCATCTCTTGGTCTCCCTCTACGATTTTTATTCTCCACGCTGCCCTCCAATACTAAATTAGTGATGCTTTGATGCCTCAGAACATGTACTACCAACCGATCCCTTCTTGTAGTCAAGTTGTTCCACAAACTCCTCTTCTCCCCAATTCTATTCAATACTCCCTCATTAGTTATGTGATCTACCCATCTAATCTTCAGCGTTCTTCTGTAGCACCACATTTCGAAAGCTTCTATTCTCTTCTTGTCGAAACTATGTATCGTCCACGTTTCACTTCCATACATGGCTACACTCTATACAAATACTTTCAAAAATGACTTCCTGACCCTTAAATCTATACTCGATGTTAACAAATTTCTCTTCTTCAGAAACGCTTTCCTTGCCATTGCCAGTCTACATTTATATCCTCTCTACTCCGACCATCATCAGTTATTTTGCTCACAAAATACCAAAATTCCGTTACTACTTTAAGTGTGTCATTTCCTAATCTAATTCCCTCAGCATCAGCCGACTTAATTCGACTACATTCCATTATCCTCGTTTTGCTTTTGTTGATGTTCATCTCATACCCTCCTTTCAACACACTGTCCACTCCGTTCAACTGCTCTTCCAAGTCCTTTGCTGTCTCTGACAGAATCACAATGTCATCGGCGAACCTCAAAGTTTTTATTTCTTCTCCATGGATTTTAATACCTACTCCGAATTTTCCTTTTGTTTCCTTCACTGCTTGCTCAATATACAGATTGAATAACATCGGGGAGAGACTGCAACCCTGTCTCACTCCCTTCCCAACCACTGCTTCCCTTTCATGTCCCTCGACTCTTATAACTGCCATCTGGTTTCTGTACAAATTGTAAATAGTCTTTCGCTCCCTGTATTTTACCCCTGCCACCTTCAGAATTTGAAAGAGATTATTCCAGTCAACATTATCAAAAGCTTTCTCTATGCCTACAAATGCTAGAAACGTAGGTTTGCCCTTCCTTAATCTAGCTTCTAAGATAAGTCGTAGGGTCAGCATTGCCTCACGTGTTCTAACATTTGTACGGAATCCAAACTGATCTTCCCCGAGGTCGGCTTCTACTAGTTTCTCCATTCGTCTGTAAAGAATTCGCGTTAGTATTTTGCAGCTGTGACTTATTAAACTGATAGTTCGGTAATTTTCACATCTGTCAACACCTACTTTCTTTGGGATTGGAATTATTATATTCTTCTTGAAGTCTGAGGGTATTTCGCCAGTTTCATACATCTTGCTCACCAGATGGTAGAGTTTTGTCAGGACTGGCTCTCCCAAGGCGGTCAGTAGTTCCAATGGAATGTTGTCTACTTGGGGGGCCTTGTTTCGACTCAGGTCTTTCAGTGCTCTGTCAAACTCTTCACGCAGTATCGTATCTCCCACTTCGTCTTCATCTACATCCTCTTCCATTTCCATAGTATTGTCCTCAAGTATATCGCCCTTGTATAGACCCTCTATATACTCCTTCCGCCTTTCTGCTTTCCCTTCTTTGCTTAGAACTGGGTTTCCATCTGTGCTCTTCATGTTCATGCAAGTGGTTCTCTTATCTCCAAAGGTCTCTTTAATTTTCCTGTAGGCAGCATGTATCTTACCCCTCGTGGGATAAGCTTCTACATCTCAACATTTGTCCTCTAGCCATCCCTGTTTAGCAATTTAGCACTTCCTGTGGATCTTATTTTTGAGACGTTTGTATTCCTTTTTGCCTGCTTCATTTACTGCATTTTTATATTTTCTCCTTTCATCAATTAAATTCAATATATCTTCCGTTACCCAAGGATTTCTACTAGTACTCGTCTTCTTACTTACTTGATCCTTTGCTCCCTTCACTACTTCATCCCTCAGAATTACAGATTCTTCTTCTACTGTATTTCTTTCCCCCATTCCTGTCAATTGTTCCCTTATGCTATCCCTGAAACTCTGTACAACCTCTGGTTTAGTCAATTTATCCAGGTCCCATCTCCTTAAATTCCCACCCTTTTGCAGTTTCTTCAGTTTTAATCTACAGATCATAACCAATAGATTGTGGTCAGAGTCCACATCTGCTCCTGGAAATGTCTTACAATTTAAAACCTGGTTCCTAAATCTCTGTCTTACCATTATATAATCTATCTGATACCTTTTAGTATCTTCCATGTATACAACCTTCTTTTATGATTCTTGAACCAAGTGTTAGCTATGATTAACTTACGCTCTGTGCAAAATTCTACCAGGCGGCTTCCTCTTTCATTTCTTAGCCGCAATCCATATTCACCTACTAAATTTCCTTCTCTCCCTTTCCCTACTACCGAATTCCAGTCACCCATGACTATTAAATTTTCGTCACCCTTCACTTTTATTTTATCATACATTTCTTCAATTTCTTCGTCATATGCAGAGCTAGTTGGCATACAAACTTGTACTACTGTAGTAGGCGTGGGCTTCGTATCTATCTTTGCCACAATAATGCGTTTACTATGCTGTTTGTAGTAGCTTACCCGCATTCCTATTTTTCTATTCATTATTAGACCTACTCCTGCATTACCTCTATTTTATTTTGTATTTATAACCCTGTATTCACCTGACCAAAAGTCTTGTTCCTGCTGCCACCGAACTTCACTAATTCACACTAAATCTAACTTTAACCTATCCATTTCCCCTTTTAAATTTTCTAATCTACCTGCCCGATTAAGGAATCTGACATTCTACGCTCCGATCCGTAGAACGCCAGTTTTCTTTCTCCTGATAACGACATCCTCTTGAGTAGTCCCTACACGGAGATCCAAACGGGGAACTATTTTACTTCTGGAATGTTTTACCCAAGAGGACGCCATCATCATTTAACCATACAGTAAAGCTGCATGCCCTCGGGAAAAATTACGGCCGTAGTTTCCCCTTGCTTTCAGCCGTTTGCAGTACCAGCACAGCAAGGCCGTTTTGGTTAATGTTACAAGGCCAGATCAGTCAATCATCCAGACTGTTGCCCCTGCAACTACAGAAAAGGCTGCTGCCCCTCTTCAGGAACCACATGTTTGTCTGGCTTCTCAACAGATACCCCTCCGTTCTGGTTGCATCTACGATACGGCTATCTGTATCGCTGAGGCACGCAAGCCTCCCCACCAACGGCAAGGTCCATGGTTCATGGGGGGAGTTTTTATATTACAGTGTAAAATTCTGCAGCCACGCAGTTGCTTGAGAATATTTACTTGCATTTCGTCTGTCTTTGTCTTTTAATGGGCCACGCCAGTTTGCGTTATGCGCGATATCTACCTTCTATCTGGCAAATGTGAATGCGTCCAGAGAGAATGGTTGTGTTCTTAAGTCCGTTTTGCGTCATTTCTCCGACAGTATGGGTTATGTTAGTATCCTACAGTTTTAGTTGTAATCTAACTGGATTAACTAATGTAAATACGGAAGCATACTGGTGGTAGGTATTTCATTACGTGATTACAAGTTTTGCAGCCTATAGAGAAGGTTTCTGGAAAACTGACATCAATGATCATTTTTGGTGATCAGCCACCTTAAGCCGATGGTATCCTCTTATAGCTGATAGCCCTCGCCTATTGACGAGACGGTCATATTTCACTAAATTCTTTATTGATACTCTCCCAAAATCCAGTAACTCGACACAACATATCTGATTTCTCAAATTCGAACGTACGCCCCTCGTCGAGGCTGTGTTTAGCCGCTGCTGATTTGTCTTCATGCCCGAGGCGACCAAGCGTAATGTGTTCCATCCACCATTGCGAGATGCTGTGTTGCATTATAGCGACCTGTTGGTGGCGGCACTCTCAAGTAATGTCGTACAGTGAAGCGCCAAAGAAACTCGTATAGACATGTGTACTCAATTACATAGATATGTTAACAGGCAGAATACTGCGCTGCGGTCGACAACGCTATATATGACAGCAAGCGTCCGGCGCAGTTGTTACATCTGTTACTGCTGCTACAATGGCAGGTTATCAAGATTTAAGGAGGGGGGTGGGGGGGTAAGATGTCAGACGCGCCGACTTGGAGCAGGAGAGGCACCACAGGACATTTTAATTTACACTGTCTATACTTTTACAAATAAATTCATAAAACTTTGCCAGCATGACCAGAAAGGACTCAGGATTCATACTCATAGCAGTGGAAGTTCAAAAAGTAACAAAATAATTTTTTTAACATGCGAAATTTCACCATTTTTTCACTTACTATTGACTGCATTTGTTGCTATAGGTACACTTTTCTCCATAAGTAAGAGAGATTCTTCGATGGATTTTGCACACAGGGTGTATGAAACTCTAGAATTTATTTAATTTATGAAAAACTGAATGAGCTGTTACATTTTAAACTTCATGTTTAGAAAAAAAACTCTAATTTTATATTTAATTATCTCCATTTTTCCACAGTTTTTAATAGATTTGAAAAATTCTAGAGTTTCATACACCTGTAAGGATGGTTTGTATGCTGTGCAAAATTCGTCGAAGAACCTCTCTTACTTATGACGAAAAGTGTACCTATACTAACAAATGCAGCAAATAGTAAGTGAAAAAATTATGAAATTTCGCATGTTAAAAAAATTTATTTTGTTACTTTTTTGAACTTCCACTACTATGAGTATGAATCCTGAATCCTTTCTGGTCATGCTGGCAAAGTGTTATGAATTTACTTGTAAAAGTATAGACAGTAGAATTATAATGTCCTGTGGTTCCTCTCCTGCTCCAAGGCGGCCCGTCTGACGTCCTACCTCCCTTAAGTGAATTTGAACGTGGTGTTATAGTTGGTGCGCGAGCGACGGGACACAGCATCTCCGAGGTAACTACGAAGTGAGGATTTTCCCGGACGATCGTTTCACGAGGGTACCGTGAATATCAGGAATGCAGTAAAATATGAAATCTCCATTATCGCTGTGGCTGGCAAAAGATCTTGCAAGAATGGGACGAATGACGACTGAAGAGAATCGTTCAACGTGACAGAAGTGCAACCCTTCCGCATGTTGCTGCAGATTTCAGTGCTAGGCCACCACGAAGTGTCAAACTGCGAACCACTCAACGAAACATCGTCGATATGGGCTTTCGGAGCCGAAGGCCCACTCGTCTACCTTGATGACGTCTCACCTGGGCCCACAACATCAACAATGTGTGTTGATGACTGGAAAAATGTTGCCTAATCGGACTGGTCTCGTTACAAATTTCACCGAGCAAATAGACGTGTACAGGTATGGATACAGCCTAATGAATCCATGGACCCTGTATGTCAGCAAGGAACTGTTCAGGCTATTGGAGGGTCTGTAATGGTGTGGGACACCTGATAGGTCAAGATACCTCTCTGATTGGTGGAACGTACGTAAACATTCTGTCTGATCACCTGCATCAATTCGTGTCCTTCGTCCATCCCGACGGACTTCGGCAATTCCAACAGCACAACGCGACATTCCACATCTCCAGAACTGCTACTGAGTGGCTCCAGGAACAGTCTCATGAGTTTAAACACTTCTACTGGCCACCAGACTCCGCAGACAAGAACATTATTGAGCATATCTGGGATCCTTGCAACGTGCTGTTCAGAGGAGATCTCCATCCCCTCTTACTCTCACGGATTTATGGACAGCCCTGCAAGATTCATGGTAAGATTTTTGAAAACATAGCCAGCAATCTTGAAAGTAGTTAACATTAAAATTTACAACAGTCTTGATCGCAGTCTTATTAAAATACTTTTTAATTGGAGTGAATGACCGGTTTCGACTCTATGAAAGAGTCATCTTCAGACTCTGTAAAAATATGTTGCCAAAGTTGTACAGACCTTATAATAATCATATAAAATATGTAAAAATAAGATAAAAAGTAATAAATTATACCCAGAGCGGTGGATGGACACTGCTCGATGTGTTCCGTCGACCCTCGACGCTCGTGTAACTGCTGACTGTGCATGGAGGGAACGGGTATTAATAGGGGTGGTCACACACACCGTTCTGAGTAGGACATCATAAGTAGCCAATCAGAAAACACGTTCATGATTACATAACTTAAAACATGACTACAAAGGAACAGTTGCAGTTGGAGTACATCGTAATGTCAATTATTGATCATTAATCGTCAGTGAATATAAATTATGCTATTAGAATGGTCCATTGGTATGAAATAAGGCTTAGAGTATGCTGCCTGCCTTCTAAACTAGAACTACATAATCTGCATCAAAGGTTGTCGTTCCCCAGAGTTTAAGTGGATTTTTCCTCTCTTCTGATGTACTATGGTGGAACCACACTGACACTTCTGTAATAACAGCGGAACGATGTTACTCAGGTGCATCGATAGTTGCCGTGGAAACGGCGTCCTAGCCCGGTGAGGCAGGCATCAGATTATCAGAGATTATTGGGTACTGCGAAAGATATATTCAAGGATTGACAATTCGACCACGAAAACAGTGTTTGCGTAGATATGTCAGCGGTTCCCATGAAAATAGTGTCTTATTCTCGCTGCGACAATCTATGGTGCTGTAACAAGGTTATAATTGCCGGAATTTGACGCCTTTTGTCAGTATTAGCGTAGTATACGTCATAATGACAAAATTATACGTCAAAAAGGATAAAATTATAGGTTAATAATCAGCTTAAAATTAAGTTTTCACCAAAAAGCTGTTCACAAGAAATTGTCTATGTCAGGTTGGACATAGTATAGGTTCTAATATTGGCAACATGATGCTAATGATAGTGTATGGTGATTGGTGGGAACCAGGTGCCTGATACCGCTATGGCAAAGTACAAAGTGGAAATCAAAATTAAGCGACGACTATCACCCTTTGATGGAAAAATATGGATAACAAAATAAAAAATAAGAAAAGTGTGAAGTGACAGTTCACATGTTGTTGTGTTGTGGTTTTTAAAATAAGAACCATAATAAAAATGAGATACACATAGTTTAAAACGTAGTTGTGAGATACTAATGATAAAACAAGCGTCAGCATAATCTATATATATAAAACAAAGTCGGGTTTGTTACAACACTTATAACTCGAGATCTGCTGGACCAATTTTCATGGTTTTTGATTTTTTGGATTTGTCTCCGCCCCGAATACCAGAATACATCTTAAAAATAATGAAAAATTGACGAATAAAAATTTTCATGGTTTTTGATTTGTTGGATTTGTCTCCGCCCCGAATAGCAGAATACATCTTAAAAATAATGAAAAATTGACGAATACTTGAAAAATGCGTTATTTTCCCTAAAAGTTCTTTAGTTTCAGAGCTGTCAAATTTTTTTGTCAAAATCTGTAAGTAATGATTGACATTTATGCATGCGTTCATAAACTATTTAAAATGGATGAATAAACTATTATGTGTATTTTTTTTAAAAAAGATCGAAAAATATTACACGTGCGTTCAGAAATGTGTAATGAATACTTCATCATTTCAATAAATGCTCATTTGTTTATTACATGTCAAACACTTGTCCAATCCTGTCAAATACTGTAACAACTATTTATGTGTGCGTTCAGAAATTTATTTTGTGTAAAATGTCTCGAAAGTTCAGGTAGGTACTGTTATATTTGTTTGTTTTAGACATTAATTTGTGTAAATTATTTATTAAATTAATTAAAGATTTATTCTACAGGTTAACAAAAGTGTAAATGTCTTTTCATAGGTTGTCTATGACTTTTCTTGATAAGCTATGGTCTATGTCTCGATTGTTTTATGTGGTTTTGTGCGAGTGCATATTCAGTATTACTATTAATAAAAATGCCGTGTCCTAGAAGATCTAATATTTCCCAGCGGAGCCGTAGTGCAATTAGGCAACGGAATATCGCGAGTCCATTATCTGACGAAGAACGAGAAATTGCCCGAGAAGAGCGCCGCATTAGGATGGAGCAAAGAAGGGCCTTAATTCGTGCTTCTCAAACACAAGAGCAAAGAGAGGCAGTCCGTGAAACGGCTAGATTAGAAACGAGAAATCGTCGAGCTTATCGTACCGATGAACAGAGGAATAATCTTCGAAATGCAAGAAGAAATGGTTCAAGTATTGATTTGAATCGAGCAGCGTTTCGATATGATTGCACCATCGACTACAGCTTGCATCGTGTAGTTTGCATTGGTCCAATGGACGTTGTTTGCCAGCATTGTGGCGCATTGAAGTTTGCTGGTGAAACGCCTGGTTTGTGCTGCCTTAGTGGTAAAGTGACATTGCCATTAGTGACCCCGCCACCAGAGCAATTGCTTTCCCTGCTTTATGGCGAAACACTAGAATCACGACATTTTCTAGCGAACACTCAAAAATACAATGTCTGTTTCCAAATGACTGCATTTGGGGCGGAAATTATCGAAGAACACGGATATAATCCGACATTTAAGGTAATTTACGTTAAAAACTTTATTTTCTATGATTGTGAAAAAAATTTGGAATGTAGTTTGTTAGATTTCTGTATTTGTCTCTAAAATAAAAATGGTATGTTATCATTTGAAAAAAAAGTGTTTGTAAATCTAACTATAACTATGGCTTTGAATTTACAGATTCAAGGCCAGATTTGCCATCGCATTGGATCATTGCAACCTATTGAAGGTGCACAGCACAAATTCTTGCAAATATACTTGATGGGCAATATGGAAGAACAACTTGACTGGCGTCAAGGGATCAACACAGCTGCGAAAAGAACAATTCTCCAAGATTTGCAGCAAATGCTTCATGAACATCATGCATTGGTCAGGCTGTTAAGACTGCTTTAGAGCGCATGCCAAGTGATGACTATAAAGTTGTAATCAGAGCAGATAGAAGACCAGCTGGAACACATGAACGCACATTTAATGCTCCAACAATCGATGAAGTGGCAATCCTGATTGTTGGTGAAAACTTGGAAACACGTGATATTGTGCTTACACGACGCAATACTGGGCAACTACAAAGAATATATGAAACACACCGTTCATATGACGCGTTACAATACCCGCTGATGTTTTGGCAAGGAGACGATGGATATCACTTTAATATCAAAATGATTAATCCATTGAATGGTAAGATCAATATCATTGTTTTAATTTTAACTTGATATACATTTTATTCTGTTTGCTTTTGGTACACAAAAAAAGTTGTCACTCCTAATTTAGTAGAGAGTAGCTGTAAGAGTCGTTAACCTATTAGGGGTTCTAAAATACAATTTTTACTGTATTTGTTTCAGGTGAGGAAACTACCAAGAAGGTTAGTTCCATGAATTATTGCGCATATCGTTTGATGATCCGTGAAAATTCTGACAATTATTTGTTGCGATTTCGTCGACTGCTTCAACAATACTGCGTTGACATGTACGTTAAATTCGAAACGGAGCGCCTGACTTTCATCCGGTTGAATCAAGCTAAATTGCGTTCGGAAGAGTATATTCATTTACGCGATGCAATAAGCACAGACGGAGATTCAGAAAATGTTGGTCGATCGACTATTTTACCAGCGACATACACAGGTAGCCCGCGTCATATGCATGAATATGCGCAAGATGCAATGACATATGTTCGTCATTATGGTCGGCCAGATCTATTCATTACATTTACATGTAATCCGAAATGGATGGAAATTATTCAATTGCTGCTTCCCGGACAAACATCAAGTGATCGACACGACATCACCGCATGGGTTTTCAAGCAAAAAATTCGGTCACTAATAAATTACATTGTTAAGCAACACGTCTTTGGGATTACTCGATGCTGGATGTATTCAGTCGAATGGCAAAAACGAGGCCTACCGCAAGCTCACATTCTAATTTTGTTAGTAGACAGAATTCGGCCAGTTCAAATAGATGACATCATATGTGCGAAGATTCCTGCTCCTGAAACCGATCCAGACCGACATGATGTTGTAATCACGAATATGATTCATGGACCATGTGGCACTATCAACCGCCAATCACCGTGCATGGTCGACGGCAAGTGTTCCAAACGATATCCGCGAATATTCACGGCAGAGACCATTACAGGCAACGATGATTATCCATTGTATCGGCGTCGATCGCCCGATGATAATGGTAGAACTATCACAACTAAAGTGAAAGGAAACGATTTCGTAGTTGAAAACAGTTGGATTGTTCCATATTCGCTACTTCTTTCCAAAACATTCAAGGCACATTGTAACGTTGAGTATTGCAATTCGCTCAAATCTATTAATTACATTTGCAAATATGTCACGAATGGGAGCGACATGGCGGTTTTTGGTATCCCAACATCCAATATCAACGATGAAATCACGCGCTATAAAGTTGGTAGATATGTGAACTGCAATGAAGCAGTTTGGCGTATATTCTCATTCCCTATTCACGAACGTTATCCCACTGTTGTACATTTGGGGGTGCATCTAGAGAACGGTCAGAGAGTATATTTCACAGCGTCGAATGCTGCTCAACGTGCCGAAACACCTCCAGCGGCAACACTGACCAGTTTCTTTGCGATTTGTCAAAACGATCCGTTCGCACGAACGTTGCTTTACTCGGAAATGCCACGTTATTACACTTGGAACGCTACATCGAAGAAATTTCAACGTCAGAAGCAAGGCGATGCAGTTCCTGGTCATCCAGATATGCGTTCTGCTGATGCTCTTGGTCGTATTTACACAGTTCATCCGAAGAATGATGAATGTTTCTATTTGCGGTTGTTGCTGGTACATGTTCGAGGGCCAACATCATTTGAATCACTACGAACTGTTCATGGTATAGTGTGCCTCACATTTCGTGCAGCATGTCAAGAGCTGAATTTGCTTGAAAACGATACTCATTGGGACACAACAATCGCTGAAGCAATCATTTCTGCATCTCCAAGTCAGATACGCACATTATTTGCTATCATCACTTCGACATGCTTCCCATCGAACCCACGTGACCTGTGGAACAAATACAAAGATAACAAGTCAGAAGACACTTTATATCGAATTCGTGTCAGCTCAAGAAATCCCGATCTTGAGGCGAATGAGGAGATGCATAACCAGGCTTTGCTCTTGATCGAAGATATGTGTTACCGCATGTGCGGCAGTTTGTTAGTTAGGTTAGGAATGCCAGCGCCAGATCGCGGAATGAATGACGCATTTAATAGAGAATTGGTACGTGAACGTGAATATGATCCACATGAACTAATCCAATCAGTTCAAACGAATGTACCACTCTTGAATCCTAAGCAGAAGGAAGTCTATGATACACTGATTAATGCAATTGATGATGGAAATGGTGGCTTATTTTTTTTGGATGCCCCCGGTGGAACTGGGAAGACATTCCTCATGTCATTGATTTTGGCCACTGTACGTGCGAGATCCGAAATTGCGGTAGCAATTGCTTCTTCTGGAATAGCGGCCACATTGTTAGACGGATGCCGTACGGTTCACTCAGCGTTAAAATTGCCATTAAACCTTCAAACTACTGAACAACCGACATTTCGAAACACTCCGCAATGGCCAAAGTTTTAGTAGCATCAAAAATCATCATATGGGACGAATGCACAATGGCGCACAAACGCGCATTGGAAGCACTAGACCGAACATTAAAAGATCTGCGCAATGACTCGAGATGTTTTGGTGGTTCAATGATTTTATTATCTGGCGATTTCCGACAAACACTACCAGTAATTCCAAGATCTAGTGCTCCCGACGAAATAAACGCTTGCCTCAAAGCATCAAATCTGTGGCGATACGTAAACAAACTTCAACTGTCTGTAAATATGAGAGTTGCATTGTTGAACGATCTATCTGCTGATGATTTCTCGAGGCAATTGCTGACTATCGGTAATGGCCGTGTTCCTGTTGACGAATCGAGCGGTTTGATTTCATTTCCTCCAAATTTTTGCAATTTCGTCTCATCAAAAGACGAGCTTATCAACAAAGTATTTCCGGATATCATTGCTAACCACAAAAATAGTAAATGGTTAAGTGAGCGAGCAATTTTGGCGGCTAAAAATAAAGATGTAGATGACCTCAATTTTATAATTCAAAATCAAATCGTAGGTACTCTGTATTCATTCAAATCTATCTTCTGTGTAACAAACGAAGAAGAAGCCACTAATTATTCAACTGAATTTTTGAACTCCTTGGATGTGCCTGGTTTACCACCGCACAATTTACAACTGCAGGTTGGCTCGGTAGTCATCATGCTTAGAAATTTAAACCAACCAAACTGTGCAATGGAACGCATTTGGTGATAAGAAAATTGATGAGCAATGTGATTCACGCGTCGATACTTTAAGGAAAATTTAAAGATCAGGAAGTTCTTATTCCAAGGATTCCGATGATCCCAACAGATATGCCCTTTGAGTTTAAACGAATTCAATTCCCGATTCGTCTTGCCTTCGCCATGACGATCAACAAATCACAGGGCCAATCCTTGACTATTTGTGGCCTCAATCTAGAAAATGCATGTTTTTCTCATGGTCAATTGTACGTGGCATGCTCATGTGTCGGCAAACCATCCGCATTATTTGTTCTTGCGCCTGACCAAAAAACAAAGAATGTCGTTTACCACAAGGTGCTTGAATGAAAATCCGATTAATGAATTAATCAGAGTGTATCCCAACCTGCACGAAATAGTTTTCAATGATTTTATTCTGACATGTGTTTGAAACACTTAATTATTATTATTTTTTTAATTTTTATTCTCATTCTGTATGTATTCATCATCATTCATCAAAATAAAATACTTTTATAATTCTATCTATATTAATATTAATTTGTATCATTGTATTACGTTCATCAAAGCCTAAATTAGTTCAGCTAAAAGGTAACACGACATTCATTGACTGTTAGGCTGTACGAAGTTCGCCGGGTCAGCTAGTATAAAAAAATATAAGAATGTAATTATACGAAAACGAAAGAGCAGTTCTTTATAACAGGTCTTCAAAAAGATCATAAAAATGTTTTTCCCTAAAGTCTAGCTGTTCATTGAGTAGAGCTAGGGGTTCACTTTTAGGATGTGCATAGATTTCAATTTTCTCTAATGCATTAAGTAAAGGTCCTTTTGGGGCAAAGTGAAGGACTATTAAATTCGTATGAATTAATCCTTGGGAATAGTTGCAGTTATTCAAATGTTGGCCAAACAAGGATTTACTACGACTGGTACCAGCCACATTTTGTTTAAAACGAATAGCAAAGTTACGGACAGTTTGTCCGCTACATTGTTTTTTGGAGCCATCACATTGTATTTTATACATTCTCGAATTTTTATATTTAGAGTTGTTTTCTGATTAATATTGTGTCTGAGTCTATTCTGAGGATGGTTATTGGTGACGAATGCTATTGTGAGCTCGGTATTTTTAAATAATTCATTTATTTTATCGGAGAGATACCCCATGTATGTAATTTTGGAGCAATTTCGATAACCGGATTCAGGTGCACTATGTGTCTGGTACCGCGCGCCGCGGAATTTGAATCCACGCCAGACGTCATGGACGCCGAAGACCCATAGAGGTCTCTGCACGATCGCGCCGTAAGCTGTTGCAGCGCGCGCCTCCTGGCCCGCTTTTAGTGTGGGGGCGCCACAGTGGAACACGTGGTGACAGCGGCCAATAGCGGCGCCCCCGAGAGCGTACTTAAGCGCCGGCCACTCGCCCATTAATTCACCCTCCAGATCCTTGAGCGTCATGCACTCCGCCTCGCCTTCCGTATATGCCTCTCGCGGATTCTCTATGATCTCATTCCTTTCCCCCATCTGCTCCTATTCCTCGAACATATCCGCATCCTCTACACCTCCCGCCGTCTTGAACCCTCTCACCCCCTGGTTGGTCCTCTCCTCTCCGATCCCCGCCCCCTTGCCACGTCTTCACCATTGTGTCACCCCTACCCTCCATCTCTACATACTACATCTCCTTTCCCAAGGTGGCTTCCATCAACTCCCCCTCCCGGATGATGCCCTCTCTCCCTCCATTTATCCCTCCTATCAACTCTGATCCTCACTCCCCCTCATTTCCTCTGTCCTTTTCCCGGGCTCCCTCTCCCCTCCCCTCCATCCTCTTTCTTCCCCACCTCCCCTCTCTCTGCCCCCTTCTCACCCCCGAGTCCTTTTAGATTTCCCTCCTCTGCCTCCTCTCATTCCCTCTTGCGTCTGCCCTTCTCCCCCTTTATTAGTCCTCTCCCTCCTTGGTTCCCCCCCCCCTTTTCGTTTTTTCCTCTCCTCCCTCCTTGTTTTTCCCCCTACTCCAGGTCCCCCATCTGCCTTGGATCGGGAGTGCCATCTCTGTGCCGCCATTTTCGTGCGGTGTTTTACGGTGTGTTTTTCCAGTGAGTGCTCCGTGTTGTGTTTTTTGGGAAGTGTAGCGATCAGCCATCATACTGTCGCTGGGTGTGCTCTTTTTTTTTATCTCTTGCGAACAGAAACCAGACTGTCGCCATGTTTTTTAATTGTGTGTCTACTATGTTACTTGTCTGATTCCTGTGTATTTTATTAACCTTGCCAACCCCTTTTGCTTTCTGTTTTAACTTTCCGCATTTTTACGTCATTTTACACTTTAAATCACCATTTTATCGCCTGTTTTTCCTTGTTTCTTTCTTCTTCCTTTTTTAAACAAAAGTCTGTAGGCTGTAGAGCAGCGTAGTAAGCTGCTGCCAGCCCTCCCCCTTCGCGGGGAATTGAAAATCAATAAAGGGAAAAAAACCGATTAATTCAGTCTTATCGTGCTTACGTCGGTTTACACGTCGCTTGCACTAGACTGCTTTCTTCCTAGTTCGTGTACGAGTTTGTTTCCTCGTGACTCTGTTGTTCGGTCTTGCGGTATTCTTTCCGTCCTACGCTGGTCGTGTCCGTCCTCTCCCGTTCTGTTGTTGTACGCGGGCCTCTCCGCGGGTCCCGCCGCGCCTTTCGTCAGTGCCAACCCCGACCCTCCTGGTCGCAGTTACAACAATGTGTACCCTGTATCTTATTAAAAATGAAGTCAATTTCATTGGGATTGAAATCATTTAAACTAGCAATCTGCTTCAATATTAGTCTCTCTTTCTGTAGTTCCTGTGTGGTGAGTGGTGATTTATACAGTCAGCAGTTACATGAGCGTCGAGGGCCGACTGACCTCATCGAGCAGTGTGCATCCACCGCTCTGGGTAAGATTTATTATTATTTATTTTTTTTAAATTATATTTTATATGCTTATTATAGCGTCTATACTACTTTGGCAGTACATCTTTACAGAGTCTGAAGATGACTCTTTCATAGAGTCGAAACCAGTCACTCACTCCAATAAAAAAATATTTTACACGTTTGAAATCCAGAATGTCGTAAACTTTAATTTTAAGATTCATGGTGTCAGTTCCCCACAGCATTCCCTCAGACATTAGTCAAGTCCATGCCACGTTGTGCTGCGGCACTTCTGCGTGCTCGAGGAGGCCCTACACGGTATTAAGCAGGTGTGCCAGTTTTGTTGGCTCGTCAGTGTAAAAGTGGTTTGTAACGCCACTTGATTTGTCTGAGGAGGAGGAGGCGATAGAAGCTACTGCATTCTGGAAAACGGCTAAGCCAGAATATGGATTGCGCTTGAAAGCTCTGAAATAAGCCGATGACTTTTGCGCAATTAGACGGATTAGTGGTTAACATATTTTTTTTTTTTTCGTTATGTCGATACGAAGTGGGAAGGAGGGCAGGGATCGGTTGTCAGGAAAACCGACCGGTGGGCAGGGAGCAAAGTGTAGTCGGTATGCTGGGTTGGTTAAGACCAAGCAGGCATTCCGTTGAGGTGATCCCAGACAATCGGTGAATCGGTGTCCTACACCATTTAACGCGTGTGTGGCCAGCTGATGCCAGACGCGTGCGGGCGCTTTTAAATTCAAACCTCCTATTGGATGCTACGGCGGGATTAGACCTTCCGTCAGTTCATTTTTACCCCGTGTTAACAGTGTAGTAAATCAGGAACTGATTCAGGCAGCAGCCTCTCACTGCTTAAGTATGATATTTGTAATAGCAGCATTTGTAAGTTTCCTAGCGTACAACCGGTCTTGCAGGGATGTCTTACTGCCAGTGGGTAAGTGTTGCTTAAGAATGGTCGCTGTAAGGCGAGTATTTCTGTGCAAGGGTTTTCTCGGCCCGTTTAGTTCGTTATTGTCAAGCATTACTGAAATGGTGTTTCACTTTTCCTTGTTTATTTTATTCCTCTAAATAAAGCCTGTAGAATTTCACTATTTGTCAAACAAAATCACATACTTCTTTGCGATTTTTAAAATAATACACATAAATGGAGTGTTAGGGAACTGATTTACTCTTTCTGAAACGTTATACGAGTCTGTAGCAAGTAAATTTCCATACAAAACTAAATTCCAATGCTTAAATTTGGACGTAAAATATCTTCTCGATAGGTACAAAAACAAAGTCTACAAAATAGTTGAGGTGATGGTACTTACAACTCCAGAGAGTAGCCCACCACAATCGATAATTCTCTCTCGGAAGACTCTTAGTGCACCAGCTGTATGGGTTGGTACTACACCGAGAACTGCCATTGGCCGCAGATGCCATGTGTGGACAGAGATTGGTCGGTGCCTCGTTAAACACCGGGGCACTGAGCTATGGCAGCCGGGACTCCATTGCCTCACAAGTCGAAAGCTACACTCTTACCTTTCACCGCCCCACTGACATCACACATGCCTCTTCCTTCCTCCAGAAGGCCATCACTGACGCTGTGGAGGCCCAAGTTCCTATCAAACTCATTCAACCTCACCTCCCTATTTGGCCTCCACAGGTCGTCCTTCTTCTTTGTGAATTCGCAGGCTTTACGGCTCCTTCCTCCACACCTACGACAAGGATACACTCCCCCGCCAGTGGCAATTACAGCGACACATCTGGAACCTTCTTACAGCAAAGAAACGTCGAGACTGGCGCCACACACGTACACGCCTCGACTCCACCCTCCCTCTCAACTCCTCCAAGTGCCGCTCAGTCTTCCACTGCCTTACTGGTAGCCATTCCACCCCACATTACCCTATTCTCAACGACTGAGGTCTTCTCCATTCCTGATGATTCCCATTTTGATTACTCCCTCTTCCCCACCGTCCTTGAATGCACTGATATCTCTGTCCCACAGCTCACTCCTAGTTTCCAGTTCTTGGATCAGTTACCCTCTCAGAAAGACACTCCCATCACAGCACATGATGTTACACTCGGCCTCTGCTCAAAACGCAACACCACCCCTGGTCACAATGCTGTCACCTCTTGCGACCTCAAGGAATCCCCCCATTTTCCTGGCTGCCCTTGCTACCCAGTACAACTTTATCCTCTCCACTGGCTTTTACCATGACCTGTGGAAGAGTTCCCATCTCCTGTTGTTCCCTAAACCCAACAAACTCCCCCTCTAACACCTCTTCCTATCGTTCCATATGCCTCACTGCTGTGTTCAATAAGGTCTTCGGGTCCATCCTGTCCTGCCAGATTCATCGCCACCTAAACTAGCACCACCTACTTCCCCTTACCCAGTGTGGCTTCTGGCCCTCCTTCTCAGCGAACAACCAACTCCTTAACCTTACCAATCTTCTTTCCCTCAAACTTAACTCTCATCGCTCCAGTAACTTCAATTCCCTCAACCTCCAGAATACCTACGACCATGCCTGGAATCCCAAGCTTATCTTCAGACTTCATATCTCTGCTCTCCCTATAAATGTCGTCTGTCTCGTTGCTTCCTTCCTCTCCCTACGTCCCACCTATGTCAATATTCACAATTCCCACCCCTGTACTTTCTAGCCCACTGGCGTGCCCCGAGGCTCCATCCTTTCTGCTCTCCCCTATTTCCTGTATACTGCCAATATGCCCAAACCTTCCCTACCTGTCCATCTCCTCCAACTTGCTGATGACACCACCTTCTCGCCATTTATCTTAAACTTCAAAGGAAAAGATCTCAGTGTACACTCGAAACTCACCTTGACCAGTTCACTGCTTGGTGCAACCCATAGTTCCTTCGTATCAACCCCTCCAAGGCACAGGCAATCATCATTGGCTGCACCACCCCCTCTTTCCGTCTCCATGATTTCTACATAACTATTTATGATCGTACTATTCACCTCACTCCGACCCTAAAATACATTGGCCTCAGTCTTGACCGCCACCTAACCTGGACTCCCTATCTCCTTATGATCCAACACAAAGCCCACAATAGATACCTGTCAGGCCGGATGTGGGGGCTGCACCCTTCCATCATCCTTCACACCTACATGTCCTCGATCTGCCCCATCCTTTGTTACGCCAGTGTCGCTTGGATTTCTGCACCCCCCCCCCCCCCCCCGCCCCAGATTCCATAAAGCCTTCCAAATCCTGGAACACCATGCACTTCACAACGCCTTCCGTCACCCACGTGCATTGTCTATGACCCTTTACCCCACCTTCTTCATTTCCTTGAACACATCCACACCCTGTACATTGTCCACTGACTCGATACCCCTATCCTCTTGTGTCCCCCTGTACAAGTTAAAAGTATAAAAATCACACAGAGAGAATCACTTAAGAAAAGAAAAGAAAACAAAACAAAAGAAAAAGAAAAACACTGGAAACGATGGCGCACTCATGTAAAATAAAAACCGCTGATAGGGACCTACCAAGGGACTGGAGGCCAGAAAGAGGGAGAAAAAGCTATAGCAGGCATAGCAGGTAGTTCTCTTCAGTGCACCGCGTCGTGTGAAGCTTCCAGTTACCGGCGAGTCTACTAGCTGCAGTGTTCGTCCATCATTTCCAAAGGCATCATAGGCCACTTCTAGACTCTACATGGGCATCACTCAGAGGCACAGAGACATAACTTTAATATTTCACAGGACTTGCAATAATTTCAAACGTATGATTGTGCTGGACATTTCACAAGACGAAGCATCGTTTAAGTCGAGTATTTCTTCATATTTAATAAATACCATTTTATTACTATATGTTGGGAATCTTTCTGATCAAAGATAACCTACGCCTCCTTCTTGCAGTCCCAACGATGAATATTAAATGCTGGTTTCTACGGAACTGCATTTGACTTTAACTGATACACTAAGTATTTTATTGGAGAAACAAATCCCCGCCATAGTTTTCCTGCGGTTCTTCCTCTGAATAATGCTCTTGTTCCACAGCAGAATTGTGATCACTGGCTATTGTACAATCATCTTTTTCGTCTTTTTCTTGACCTGTATCAATGACTCATTTCTCTATCCACCGACTAACAATTTCATCAGACTCGAGGAAATTACAAGTGTCACGTTCCTGCGACCAAATTTTGTAATACACTGTACTGAAGAAAACAGGCACTTAGTTCACGAGGCGAGATCTAGGAGACCCTAACACCTGTCAGTAACATGTGTAAAAACAATTAAAGAACGCAATGACGCAACCGACTGTAAAACATTGTAAAGTTGGCAATCTATGGAGGGTTGGGAACAGTATAGAAGCATTCCATCACAGCTGAACTTACGGAGAGAGTTCGAAAATTTTCACGCCATTGAGAGACCACACCTTGTGAGCTGAGGGTTGAGGATCTTTTGGGCGGCGACTGAATTCAGCGTATTGGTTCTGTCTTCTATTATGTAGAAAGGAAGTTTCTCTTAAATTTCACCCCAACTAAATCTTCAAGTTGTACCAGTGTTTTCCTTTCAAAGGAACCAACGCCGTTACTGCGCAGGATTGTAAATTTAAGGCAGGTCATTTTGGTGATTGTGAGGCTGAGGCGATGCTGCTCCTTCTGGCCGAGTTCCCGGATGCCGTAACTGACAAATCAGGTGTTAACAACGCAACAAAATATAGGATCTGCCTTGCTGACGATTTTCAGTGCATCAACCCCCATATAGATTGACACCACCCGAAATGAAAATATTGCGTCAGCTGGTGGAGCGGATGCTCTGTGACGGGGTTATTAGGTCTCCTACATCAACTTATCCCTCTCTTATCTTTCTAGTTACAATGGTTGAAGAATGCGGTTATCGACTGGTGATTGAGTAGACTATTAAATAAGAAGTTTATTCGTGAATCTATGCCACTATCCAACTTGCACCACTGTTTCACCTGGTTCTCTGATACACGTTTTTCTTCTATTCTCGATCTTAATCAGGCTTACCACCAGAACCCTTAGCCAAAACTGTAGACAGGTGACAGCATTTTGTATGGATTGGAATTTATTCGAATTTATCCGTGTACTAATTAGCTTATCAACTTGGGCTGCTGTTTTCTCTAGACTTTTGGAAAACGTTTCCAGAGATGTAAAATTTAAGTCTTAGGTGACGTTGTAGTTTGCGGTATTACCTTCCAACAAGATTTACAACACCTGGAGGAGTTTTTGAGCCGAATGCTTGCCACTGGCCTTGCCGTTTAGCATTCCAAAATTAATTTAGCTAAGCAGAAGATCCCCCCCAATGAACCATGGACCTTGCCGTTGGTGGGGAGGCTTGCGTGCCTCAGCGATACAGATAGCCGTACCGTAGGTGCAACCACAACGGAGGGGTATCTGTTGAGAGGCCAGACAAACGTGTGGTTCCTGAAGAGGGGCAGCAGCCTTTTCAGTAGTTGCAGGGGCAACAGTCTGGATGATTGACTGATCTGGCCTTGTAACAATAACCAAAACGGCCTTGTTGTGCTGGTACTGTGAACGGCTGAAAGCAAGGGGAAACTACAGCCGTAATTTTTCCCAAGGGCATGCAGCTTTACTGTATGATTACAAGATGATGGCCTCCTCTTGGGTAAAATATTCCGGAGGTAAAATAGTCCCCCATTTGGATCTCCGGGCGGGGACTACTCAAGAGGATGTCGTTATCAGGAGAAAGAAAACTGGCGTCCTACGGATCGGAGCGTGGAATGTCAGATCCCTTAATCGGGCAGGTAGGTTAGAAAATTTAAAAAGGGAAATGGATAGGTTGAAGTTAGATATAGTGGGAATTAGTGAAGTTCGGTGGCAGGAGGAACAAGACTTCTGGTCAGGTGACTACAGGGTTATAAACACAAAATCAAATAGGGGTAATGCAGGAGTTGGTTTAATAATGAATAGGAAAATAGGAATGCGGGTAAGCTACTACAAACAGCATAGTGAACGCATTATTGTGGCCAAGATAGATACGAAGCCCACACCTACTACAGTAGTACAAGTTTATATGCCAACTAGCACTGCAGATGACGAAGAAATTGAAGAAATGTATGATGAAATAAAAGAAATTATTCAGATTGTGAAGGGAGACGAAAATTTAATAGTCATGGGTGACTGGAATTCGAGTGTAGGAAAAGGGAGAGAAGGAAACATAGTAGGTGAATATGAAAGAGGAAGCCGCCTGGTAGAATTTTGCACAGAGCACAACATAATCATAACTAACACTTGGTTTAAGAATCATGAAAGAAGGTTGTATACATGGAAGAACCCTGGAGATACTAAAAGGTATCAGATAGATTATGTAATGGTAAGACACAGATTTAGGAACCAGGTTTTAAATTGTAAGACATTTCCAGGGGCAGATGTGGACTCTGACCACAATCTATTGGTTATGACCTGTAGATTAAAACTGAAGAAACTGCAAAAAGGTGGGAATTTAAGGAGATGGGACCTGGATAAACTAAAAGAACCAGAGGTTGTACAGAGATTCAGGGAGAGCATACGGGAGCAATTGACAGGAATGGGGGAAATAAATACAGTAGAAGAAGAATGGGTAGCTTTGAGGGATGAAGTAGTGAATACAGCAGAGGATCAAGTAGGTAAAAAGACGAGGGCTAGTAGAAATCCTTGGGTAACAGAAGAAATATTGAATTTAATTGATGAAAGGAGAAAATATAAAAATGCAGTAAGTGAAACAGGCAAAAAGGAATACAAACGTCTCAAAAATGAGATCGACAGGAAGTGCAAAATGGCTAAGCAGGGATGGCTAGAGGACAAATGTAAGGATGTAGAGGCCTATCTCACTAGGGGTAAGATAGATACCGCCTACAGGAAAATTAAAGAGACCTTTGGAGATAAGAGAACGACTTGTATGAATATCAAGAGCTCAGATGGAAACCCAGTTCTAAGCAAAGAAGGGAAAGCAGAAAGGTGGAAGGAGTATATAGTGGGTTCATACAAGGGCGATGTACTTGACGACAATATTATGGAAATGGAAGAGGATGTAGATGAAGATTAAATGGGAGATATGATACTGCGTGAAGAGTTTGACAGAGCACTGAAAGGCCTGAGTCGAAACAAGGCCCCCGGAGTAGACATTATTGCATTGGAACTACTGATGGCCGTGGGAGAGCCAGTCCTGACAAAACTCTACCATCTGGTGAGCAAGATGTATGAAACAGGCGAAATACCCTCAGACTTCAAGAAGAATATAATAATTCCAATTCCAAAGAAAGCAGGTGTTGACAGATGTGAAAATTACCGAACTATCAGCTTAATAAGTCACAGCTGCAAAATACTAACGCGAATTCTTTACAGACGAATGGAAAAACTAGTAGAAGCCAACCTCGGGGAAGATCAGTTTGGATTCCGTAGAAACATTGGAACACGTGAGGCAATACTGACCTTACGACATATCTTAGAAGAAAGATTAAGGAAAGGCAAACCTACGTTTCTAGCATTTGTAGACTTAGAGAAAGCTTTTGACAATGTTGACTGGAATACTCTCTTTCAAATTCTAAAGGTGGCAGGGGTAAAATACAGGGAGCGAAAGGCTATTTACAATTTGTACAGAAATCAGATGGCAGTTATAAGAGTCGAGGGGCATGAAAGGAAAGCAGCGGTTGTGAAGGGAGTAAGACAGGGTTGTAGCCTCTCCCCGATGTTGTTCAATCTGTATATTGAGCAAGCAGTAAAGGAAACAAAAGAAAAATTCGGAGTAGGTATTAAAATTCATGGAGAAGAAATAAAAAGTTTGAGGTTCGCCGATGACATTGTAATTCTGTCAGAGACAGCAAAGGACTTGGAAGAGCAGTTGAATGGAATGGACAGTGTCTTGAAAGGAGGATATAAGATAAACATCAACAAAAGCAAAACAAGGATAATGGAATGTAGTCTAATTAAGTCGGGTGATGCTGAGGGAATTAGATTAGGAAATGAGGCACTTAAAGTAGTAAAGGAGTTTTGCTATTTGGGGAGCAAAATACCTGATGATGGTCGAAGTAGAGAGTATATAAAATGTAGGCTGGCAATGGCAAGGAAAGCGTTTCTGAAGAAGAGAAATTTGTTAACATCCAGTATTGATTTAAGTGTCAGGAAGTCATTTCTGAAAATATTCGTATGGAGTGTAGCCATGTATGGAAGTGAAACATGGACGATAAATAGTTTGGACAAGAAGAGAATAGAAGCTTTCGAAATGTGGTGCTACAGAAGAATGCTGAAGATTAGATGGGTAGATCACATAACTAATGCGGAAGTATTGAATAGGATTGGGGAGAAGAGAAGATTGTGGCACAACTTGACCAGAAGAAGGGATCGGTTGGTAGGACATGTTCTGAGGCATCAAGGGATCACCAATTTAGTATCGGAGGGCAGCGTGGAGGGTAAAAATCGTAGAGGGAGACTAAGAGATGAATACACTAAGCAGATTCAGAAGGATGTAGGTTGCAGTAGGTACTGGGAGATGAAAAAGCTTGCACAGGATAGAGTAGCATGGAGAGCTGCATCGAACCAGTCTCAGGACTGAAGACCACAACAACAACAAGCAGAAGATTTCTCTTCTTGGTATTTGGTTTCTACTGGCAGGACCCGAGTGGATAGAGAGAGGAGCATGGCCTTACACAAAAAAAACAAAGACAGGTGTTGCCGAGTTCATTATACATTACTTTGTGTAGAAATACTTCCACAGTGGAGGGAGGCGACCATTCAGATTTGGCACAACTTTGAAATGTAGAGAAGTCCTGATCGCACAATTCTTTATTAGGCAAAATGGCAATTGTATCATTCGATCGACCAGCAGATTCACGTCCTATTGTAAGCGAAAAGTTCAGAGGAAACCTCATTTGTTTGCACTTAAGTTCCCCAATCATACGGTAATCATTGATGGAGATTTTGGTCATGCAACAACCCAATTGTAAAATTACAATTTTGGTAGAAATGATCATGACAATTCATCCTTGGAAATGTTATGCAATCCCTTCTTCGAAAACTACTTACAACATAAAGATTGGAAACGAACTCTTGTACACCAACTTTTGTGTACAGTCACACGTGAGTGAGACAGGAACTGAAGTTTAGGCTACCGCAGCAAAAGGTAAAATGTTTAACTCCAGTTCATATATTCCTCAACAAAGGAAAAACCCAGAAGAATTACCCCACTTCAATTTTCGTAGCATGTAGAACATATCCTGAGCCAAAATATAATGAGATATCTCGAACAAAATGACAAAATGACCTACTTCATGCCAGCCAGCATCGTTTCTGTATACATCGAACATGGGAGACCCAGCTCACACATTAACCATGTGACAAAGTCAGAGTTTTGACCAAAGCAGTCTGACAGATGCATTATTTCCTGATTTCCGAAAAGTATTTGACCCAGTACAACATCTGCACTTCCTATCAAAACCAATTCTAACATATTGCTCATGTGTGGAACCTGTACGAAACAGGAGAGCTTTAAGAGTCCGAGGAGTGTAGTTCACATAGTAACACTGTCAGCAGGGGAGTAAGGGTGTCGGCACCCGACATTCAGGACAGAGATGGTGCTGGTTCATCTGAAGGGCCGCAAGGTAAACCTCCCATGAAGAATTTCGACCAACAGTCCCGATAAACAACACTTCCTCAACGGTGGTAAAGTGTGCATAGTATGCCATGTAAGAGGGAATAACACAGATACAGTCAATTTTGAAACTGTTCTTCGGTATTTTTTTGTGAAAAAAATGACAGTTTCCCTTCACAAAGTATCATACAATGCAAGGATAAGAGATGTTAATATCAAATCTCTAAAAACAAGATTTATGTGACTCCTTGCTATATTCGCAACAACTTCTCAGATATAAAATCATTGGTAGGCTAAAAGCTCTTAGAGAAGTCAGTGAGCACGTAAGGCAATAACTTCAGGGACAGTGCTTTACCGATCCCGAACACTACGTTGTTTTAGAAGTATACGGTAGTTACGAATGGCAGACGACTTTCTGTTCCAGTATAAATAACTGCTTGATAGCTACATTAAGATACGTTATTCGTGATGTGCACAGTTTGCCCGTAAAATCCTGTTCAGCTGTGTTTCAATTTTATTAAGGCAGATTCAGCAGTGAAATCATGGTTGTCTAATGGGGTTGTTTTAAATATGATCTCAAATTGAAAAACAAACTACTGCTTTCAACAGACAGTGTTGAGAAAGATGTGGAAAACGATATAGAATGTCCATAAGATTGGTATGTCTCCACAGTAATTGCAGTAATTATTTGATCAAGTTTTATATTGTAAAATTGTTAATTTTCCAATTTATTGTTTATTCCTCACTAATATATTATAAAATAATGAAGTAATTATGAAACAGATTGCGCCCGTGTCTGTATGCGTATGTTCGTGTGTGTGTGTGTGAGAGAGAGAGAGGGAGAGAGAGAGAGAGGAAGAGAAGAAATTATTACTTTGGATAAGAGGCAATACAAGGTTGTACAGTATTCTGGAGGTTAGAGGTTTAGATATACAAATACGTCTGTACATAAATGATGCATAATTTTGATCCTAGAATCACTTTTAACATTATTACAGAGGTATGGTAATGTATACAGTCAACACTGTGTTTCACAGAAATAATTAAAATACCATTTTCATCTGTCGTAAATTTCTAGAGATCTGTAATTATAACTGCATATAGCAATAGCGCTTAGCGTTCATCATTTAGCTTTCGCCATTTAGCGTTAACTATTTGGTGTTTACCGTTAGTTATTCAGCATTTACTGTCTACCATTTCAGCATTTACTCATTAGCGTTTATCACTTATGGTAGTATTTAATGTTTAGTGTTTATGGTACCACATTTACCATTTACCATTATATGCTTTTTGTTTACCTTTTAGCATTCACTGGAGGTTATGTGGGGCATAAAGAACAAAACTCATCTATTTCCACCATATTGGAATTTTGTTACTTCTCTATGACTGGTCCGAAGAAATAGAGGTAAATTATAAAGGATACATTCGCTCTCTAAGTAAGTTATGTAACTTGAATGCCATTTTATATTGGAAATAATGCATATATTTGGCTTTCAAATACATAACGAATATTTTTGACTTTCAAGTGTAGGCTGCATGTTATACTGCATTTCTGACACGTCATTTAAATATTACAAAAAATGGGAATGAGCGTATGGCACCGTTGGCCCGAGAAGCCCCATGTGGTGAAGTTCGGCCGCCAAGTGCAAGTCTTACTTCAGCAGAAGCCACACTGGGCGACTTGCACGCCGGTGATGAGCATGGAATGATGATGAGGACAACACAACAGCCAGTCCACGAGCGCTGAAAAATCTCCAATCCGGCCGGGAATCGAACCAGGGCCCGCTTGCACCGGTAAGGGGGGGGGGGGGCGGCAAGCACGTTACCACCCAGCGAAGCAGGCGGAAATTTAAATATTACTCTCTGACTGGTTGGAAAGATGAGAGAATTGTTCTGTTCCCGTCATCTTGGAATTTCAATATTGTGACTGAGGTAAGGAGTACTATAGTGTGAACGGTAGGAGATACAGTGGACTGGGAGGGGAGAGGGCAGGGGAGAGTGTTTTAACTTTCTGTTTACAGGATGTCTTGTTTTAATACTTTTCTCCGATTTCTTGGTAAGTGGCAGGAGAGATGTTGGGGAATGAAGCACAGTTGAGCTAGCTACTTCACGCCGAGTCACACTTTGTCGCTGTGTTAGCGGTTCTATGTGCCTCACCCGTCACTGTTGTCGCAAACCTCATGTGTACGGAGTGTTTTGGCAAAATTTCAACAGTACTGCCCATTGGCTTATTTCATTACCACACTGGTTGTGCTGGTCCCCACTGCGTATATGTGCCTTGCAAAAAATTTAAAAAAAAAAATTACATTTCGCTCGCCCAAGTTTTTAGAGGCGCAGAAACACATACGTTCATTTCTTCCATTCCAAATCTCATGTCGCACAGACATCGTTTGTCTTTGTACACCATATGGCCCAGCAAGCACTAATCTTTCTACCGAGAGTTCGTAGGTCCTGTTGTAAGTTCTTAATATACGCTACTCGGCCGCTGAGATCGCAGAAACTGCCACAGAGCCACAGAGAGACTGCGGGCAGGTGGCTTTGTGCGTAGTTAAGGAAGCACAAACAAAAGTGCATTATGAATGTGTGAAGAATTAAACTACAGTGATAGAAAAAAGTCATCTGAATAAAGGCCACAGTCGTTACTTGCCTTCCAGCGACTAAATAATCAATGCACTGCCGTTTATTGATTCGTACTACACTGTGCAATAGTATGATGTACAAGAATCTTCCAGGTGTTATTCCGTCATATACTTTTTCTACATTCATATAATGAGTTCCATACGCAAATTCTCTTACAAGGCTTTATGCCGGTGTAATATTTTACCCTTGTGTATACTCTTTCGTAAACTAATGTATGATGAAGAAATGTAGCGCTATGACTAGGCCTGGGTCGTTGTCACCATGTAAAAACAATTGCGTTAGAAATTGCAAACGGCGTCGTTGATGAGCTAAAGAAGACAACCGCTAGTCTTGTTGATTACAGACGGTATACTAACGGCAGTTTGCGATCTTGAACCGTGTGGCTGGCTGTGGTTACGATGTAAACAATAAGTTTATTTCAACTAGCAAGCTGCTGCACGCACACATTTTGAGGTGGTTCTATAATGAAGCTAATAAACCTTGCCTTATTGGCGTCTTGCTTGAAAACAAAATGTGGGGGTTCAGCAACGTGTAGTCAGTCGTCAGTTTTTCTGCAATCATAATATCCTCTGGCGAAAGGGCGGTCAAGTTCTATCCTTGCGGAAGTGTTACAGCATCAAGGAACCGTGCAGGATTTGAGGAAGAATATTGTTAGGCATAAATGTCTCCACATACGAAAAATGAATTGACCAACATATACTACCTCCCCGTTCAGGATTTTGCGGAGATGTTTTTAATGTATCAACAGAGTGCCTGGCTCACCCAAGATTTTTGTACGCGGTCAGCCGGTTACATTTCCCTGTGTTGTTATTTTAGCTCTTCTGTGTTTTGTTTTCACTCTGTTTTACTTTCTATATCTTTCTTCATCTTCCCTCCTCACTGGTTTTAGTGCATGCGGGATTGCCTGTGCGATAGGGAGATTGGCTGGTCATTTCGAGGGCACGTTTGCACGACAGTTTTAGTTCTTATCCACATTCGTTTGTTTCAATAAATGTCAGGGCGCTGATAACCTCGCTGTTGGGCGCCCATTAGATGCCAAAACACACACATACACCTTTCAGGAATATATAGAAGGGGTTCGTAACGCTGTTATGGCTTTGGAGCTTGAGTGATGAGGAAGCGATCGAAACTGCTGTATTCTGCAAGGGGCTAAGCTCGAAGACCGATCGCGCTTGATATTTTGTAATAAGCCCGTGACTTTTGCCGAATTACACAGATTAGTGCATCAGGCTGATTCGATTCGTTTCACCGATACTAAGCGGGAAGGTGCGAGGTGCGTTTCACAAAAACCGAGAGTTGGACAGGGCGCGGAGGGTAGTCGAGATGCCACGTTGGTTAAAGCCAAGTGGTGTTTCCGATGCGGTGATCCTGGACTAATGGAGAGCCGGTGTCTTGCGCCACGGAACCAGCGTCTGACCAGCTGACACCGAAACCGTGCGGGTGCTTTGAAGTTTAAATCTCCTATTTAATGCTGCAGCCGCATTCGACGTTCTGTAAATTCACTTTTGCCCCTTGTTTGTGCTGCAGTAAACCATGAGTTCGTGTGTGCTTTAATTGATTCAGGCAGTATCCTTTAACTGCTTGATTATTACTTGTATATCTTCAGTCGCAGCAGTTGTGAGTTTCCTAGCCTAAGGCCGGTCTTGCTGAGAGGTCGTACTACCAATGGGCAGGTGTAGCCTCTGACTGGTAGCTATGAGTTTTCTTGGCCCGTCCAATTCGAAATTGTCAAGAATTTTTTTGCGTTAATGGCCTTGTGTTGCGAGTGGATTCAGCGTAGTAGTTTTATCATGAATTATGTGGGTAGGACGTTTTCTTTTAAATTTTACCCCAAAAAGAGCTACGAATTGTGCCAGTGTATTCCGGTCACAGGGAAAAACAGCGTTACTGTGCATGATGTAAGTGTAAGGTAGGTCATGTTTGTGATCCTGAGGTCAATGATTCCGGTGTCAACCTGTTGTTGATTATAGGCTATTAAATAAGAAGTTGGTCTTTGAATCTGTGCCGCTGTCCGACTTGCACCACTATTTCACCTGGTTTTCTGGTTCTCGTTTTTTTTTTTTTTTTTCTATTCTCGGTCTTAATCAGGCTTACCACGAGATCCCACTGACTGAAAATTCTAGACAACTGACAGCGTTTCGTCCGGATTGTATTATGTTCGAATGTAGCCGTGTACCATTTGGCTTATGGATTGGGGCTGCTGTTCTCTCCAGACTTCGGACATAATATTGGGGGATGTAAAATTTAAATGCCGGCCGGAGTGGCCGAGCGGTTCTAGGCGCTACAGTCTGGAACCGCGCGACCGGTACGGTCGCAGGTTCGAATCCTGCCTCGGGCATGGATGTGTCTGATGTCCTTAGGTTACTTAGGTTTAAGTAGTTCTAAGTTCTAGGGTACTGATGACCTCAGAAGTTAAGTCCCGTAGTGCTCAGAGCCATTTGAACCATTTTTGTAAAATTTAAATCAGGTTGTTATTATTTAGATGACGTGGCAATTTATAGTACTACCTTCCAACGACATTTACAATACCTGGAGGAGGTTTTGAGTCACTTTCTTGCCACTTGTCTTACTGTAGAGCCTTCGAGAACTAATTTAGCTGAGTAGGAGTTTTATTCCCCTGATCATTTGGTTTCTGCTGGCCGGATCCGAGAAGATCAAAAAAGGAGCACGTACTTACAGATATTTCCCCCACCTAAGACCAAGAAGGGTGTCGTCCGGTCCATTATGACAGCGAACGACGAAAGTTCATCCCAAATTTTGGCCAGATAGCGGCCCCCCTTGAACCAGATGCATAAGAAGAATCAGACATTTGAGTGCAGGGTGTCACAACTGTCTCCTTGATTAACCGTCCAGTGCTAGCCATTTCTGACTACGCATGTCTGTCTTGTCGTGCAGACCGACGGTTCAAAATTGGGTATCGCTGCGGTACTCTTCCAGGAAATCAGGGAGAACGTAGACCAATTGCGTGCGCTTCAAGGTCCCTTTCGCGAGTAGGACTTCAATATTATGTTTACGAGTGTGAGGCCCTGGTGGTAGTGTTCCCCCTCGAAAAGTTTGTTCGACGTCGATCACCGGGAACTTTGTCTTGAAACGGACAACCAAGCCTTAAGTTGGGTACTCGCCGGCCCAGGAACACGGGACGAATTGTCCAGCGGGCCGTGGGCATTTCTGCGTTTCGCTTTACCATCAGGCATATTAGGGGAACCGACAACGCTATGGCAGAAGCACTGAGTCGAATGTTCGAGCAGAGGTACAGTCACCACAATAAGGAACAGGGAATAAGAGAACCAGCTTGGGTTGCTGAGGTACTTACCATGGTCCATAAGTTATTTTGTAATTTGGAGCACCATCAAGACCAAGACCCTGCTCTGTCTAAGACTGAACAAAATTTATTAAGCGGCAAATCATTGCCGAATATAACATGCAAAAGGGAATATACTGTTATTAGAGCAAGCGGGATAAGCAGACCAAGATTTGTGTTACGGAAGACTTGGTTGCCGCAATTTTCCATTGCTTTCATAAGTCTGTGATTGGTGGGCATTTAGCAATCTGTTGGATCCTTGGCCGGGTTAGGGAATTTCTTAGTTGACCTTGCTTGTATCAAGATATATAGCATTTGGTGGGACAGTGCCATGAATGTAAAATTGCTAAACCCAGTTCCAATGTACAATGAAGGCTTTCACGACCAGATGGTACTGTTGTTGATAATTCTTCCGGGTTATATGGCCATGGTCCATGGAATTCTTCTATTCCTAACGTTTCGTCCAATACTACGTTGTACATCCTCAGAGGTATGGCTGGTCCTGCTTAGTGCGATTACTCCTACGCATGCACCAGTGGAAGAGATTATTGTGAATGTGGAAGCAGGGATTCGAACCCTCCTAAGGCAACTGCTAATGCAATTCGTTTTGAAATCACAAGGGTCTTATGCCATATTAAGCCATTGGAGTGTAATTTAACTAAGGAGGAGGAAAAGGCCCTCAGGGATTTAAATGCGGACGAAGGGATAGTTGTTCTTCCATCTGATAAAGGCAATGCCACTGTGGTGATGAACAAAGAGGCCTACAGAAGTACGATTTTGGATCTATTAGTGGCGGGACATTACAATAAACTTAGAACAGACCCGACGGCTGTTATTTTTAGGAAAACTAATACGTTGATAAAGTCTTCTACTTCCATTCCACAGAAGGCTAAAAACGTTTTGCTAAGGAGTGAAGCTAAGTGTCCCAGACTTTATGGTTTACCTAAAGTTCACAAAATAAATCTCCCTCTGAGACCCATTGTTAGTGCGATCGATTCCCCTACTTATCAAATATCTAGGTATCTAGGTACTCTTCTACAACCATACATTAGTAAGACTGATTCTTATGTGAGGGATTCACGTCATTTTATTGGGAAATTGAAGCTCTAACCTTGGCTCCTGAAGACATTCTGGTCAGCTTTGATATTGTATCTCTGTTTACTATGATTCCGGTCAATGAAATTATGGTTCACATAACGAAAGTTTTCCCTGAAGATTTGACCGCTCTGTTTAGATACTGTCTCACATCTAGCCAGTTTCAGTGGGATGAGGAGTTTTATGAGCAAGTGGATGGAGTTGCCATGGGTAACCCGTTGAGTCCGGCGATTGCCAATTTTTACATGGAGAAATTTGAACCATTAGCGTTGAATAAAGCAAATAAGAAACCATGTTGTTGGTGTCGTTATGTAGACGACACATTCGTGGTTTGGACACACGGTAGACGAATTTTTTCATTTTCTTAATAGCATAAACCCTAAAATTCAGTTTACCATTGAAGTGGAAAAAGACCAGGCTATTTCGTTTCTCGATGTGTTAGCCATGAGACAGACCGATGGCAATCTAAAAGATAAAGTGTTTCGGAACAGCACACATACTGATAGATACTTACATAAGAACTTCAATCATCACCCACAACAAAAAAGATGTGTAATCAAAAGTTTAGTGGACAGGGCAAAACGGATTTGTACGCCGGAACATCTGGATACGGAACTGAATCATCTTAAACAGGCCTTCGAGAAGAATGGGTACTCAAACAAAGAAATTAATAGAGTGTTAAGATCTAATTACAGGAGGCCAAAGGACAAGCATGGTAACAGCAATGGAAGAATACGGTGTCTTTACCTTTCATTAGTAAGGTTACAGATCAATTCGGCAAAATTTTGCTGAAACATAAAGTGAAACCGGTATTCAAACCTACTAGCAAAAGAGGACAAGTACTTCGTTCTGTTAAAGATAGAAGGCCACCATTATCATCTAGCGGTGTGGATGAAATTCCGTGTACTTGTGGCAAGGTCTACATTGGTACTACGAAAAGAAGTGTGAATACGAGGGTAAAGGAGCATAAAAGTCTTTGCCGACTGGGAAAAACAGATAAATCGACCGTTGCGGAACGTGCGCTTCAGTCAGGTGACCATGTAGTTAAGTTTTCTGAAACTACAGTTTTAAGTGCTACCACGAACTATTATCCACGACTGTATAGGGAGGCTATTGAAATTTATAAACATGAAGACAATTTTAATAGAAAAGAAGAGGCCTTGAAATTAAGCGAGATATGGGCAGTGGCGTTACAGATTCGATAAGTGATTTTTATTTATGACGGACTATAATCGATAGTTATATTTAATCCTTGACTAGTTTTCTCTCTGTTACTATGTGCAAGACAGACCACGCCCACTTTCCTCGGTATTTTGGCCGCTATCCGACGCCCGACTCGTCAGTCGGCAGGACTCAGCAGGACCAGCCATACCTCTGAGTATGTCCAACGTAGTATTGGACGAAACGTTAGGAACAGAAGAATACCATGGACCACGGCCATATAACCCGGAAGAATTATCAACACCAGTTCCAATACTTGCAGGGGATTTATGAAATCGTCAAGTGATCACTTTCTCATGAATACGCTCTTTGTTGATTACGTCCGCTCCTCCCATGTAATAGTGACAGCAACCGGTACATTCTGTTCATGTGTTGATGCCTGCTCAGATTTGCCTGGTTTGTACCAAGAAGTAGGGTGACTGTTGGGTGAACTGTTCTTCACTTGTCATCGATGTTTTTCATAAATGTCACTCCCTGTACCATTACCGTGCAATGCTCCTGTCTTCTTTTCTATAACTGGTTACAGATTCTGCTTCGACAACGCACGATCTCATTCGATGACTATACCATACTGACCGAAACCATGATTTGTTGAAGGAGTGAACTACAATCTGCAGGCAGCCATTATTATTTTCCACTCTCATTCACTCCACAAGTGGGTTCCTTATGTACCATGGTTTAATTTGGCTGTTAATTACATCTACCATGAAGTCCTTTGAACTACCCCACTTCCTTGATGTTTGCTCATGGTCTCAACTTCCATTGGCCAATCTGTGGTCAGTTAATGCCCTGCTCCCTGAGAAATGGACACGTGACCTAATTTAGGAGAACTGGAAACAAGTGTGACGAAATATTAGTATCACACACTAGAGGCAGGTGCGCCGTTACAGTCAGGGGCAAAATGAGTTAAAGGTGCCTGTTGGTGATAAGGTTTCATCTAAAACCTTTCTGCCGGGCGTGAAGATATGGCCCCAATTTCACATAAATTGGCACTGTGCTTTGCAGCACCTTGTGAGGTAATCCAGGTTCTTAAGGCAGTCACCCAAATGGTACGTAACATTGATACTGGGAAGTTTTCTAGAGTACATATCTCCAAGGTCAAGGGATGGACCTAAATTCTCTGTTCCTCGTTTGACATAAATTAGCGGACGGGCGTTGTGGAGATTTTGATGGGGAATAATGAGCTGTGGCACTTGATTCGATATATCAGTAGTGGGCTGGCTCCCGATCCTTGCATGGCAAATTGTGTGGCTGATGGTATGAAGCAAGTCCCACAGATGACACGAGTGGTATGTCGGCATCGAGTGAGTCCACAGAATGAGGAAGCGGAGCTGCGCTATGGAGCGCAGCAGCAGTTGCGAACTAGAGATGGTGCCGCGAGTGGCGTGTGTGGAGTCAAGGAGAGGGACTGTGCCCTGGTCGGTGAGGTTGCCTGCCTGTGTGGTGTTTGGACGGTGGTCTCACTACTGGGAGGAGCAAAGACCTTCAGCTGCTGATTTTCATCCAGCACCTCTCGGTGACCCATGTGACCAATTCCAGTTTCTGAATGATAATGGCATGTTTACATGTAAAGGACAACGTCCTGCGGTGCTTTAAATTTATAGTGAAACTTATGGACAAGAGTTCCAGCATTTGTTGAGGCGTAATTAGGCTCCACTTAAGACAGCTAATGTTCCGAAGCAGTGAGCTATCGAAAGTGTTATATAGTTGTGACTGCTAGAAAGATCGCTTTGCTCTAATTAGCCTAATATTCTGCCATGAGTTTGGTGGCTGTTATTGATGTTCCAGTAATGATATTCATTGCCTGACTTTTGGTTGAGCCCCCAGTTTTTTGCAGCTTTAATTAAAAGCTGTTGCTTATGTGAACAGGCAGTGTTTGTATAGACTAATGTAGGAACGTTACTTTCACTTCCCTTAGGTGGAATTGATTTGTTCCCCCTTTGTAATTTTTCATCCTTGTATGCAACAATATGTTCATTTAGAGTTTTAGTGTGCCGTAGTTGAGTCCATCTGGGAGCCTGTGTGATGTGGGTAGTTAACAGGCGGCAGTTTAGGGCAGATCTCCGCTGCCATGGCCGGTCACGGATCTGGTGCTGCTCCCTTAGCGACTGATGCACTGAGGTGTCGGTGTTAGAAAAGGCCGAGCCATCTCATGTCGGTCTGCTGGCAGTTGGAGGTAGGAACTGTGAAACAGTAAAACGTTTACTGTATGTGTCTTACTCTCCTGTACACATATGGCTTTATTCAGATGGCTGCGAACGGTTAAATTCGGACTTTACTTCGCACTAATCTCTTGGTGTGTAATGAATCATTTGTTGAGCGCCTTGGGGCGTTTGGTCTTAAATATCTTAGACTTCGTGAGCACAGTGGTGCATGTTCCTTAATTACAAGTGCTAAGAATACACTAAGCAGATTCAGAAGGCTGTAGGCTACAGTAGGTACTGGGAAATGAAGAAGCTTGCACAGGATAGAGTAGCATGGAGAGCTGCATCAAACCAGTCTCAGGACTGAAGACCACAACAACAACAACAATGGGAGGGTTATTACCATAGTGTAGTAAGTGCAAGGCGCGTATTTTTCAGAAATTGCAAATATTATTCAAATTGTTTTGAAAAGATAAATAGTTATTTACAGGTCGTTTAGTTAGCATTAGGCGCATATTTTTTTAAGTCTAAAATTCATTTATATTCTTCTGAACATCAAAATTTTGGAGTATTGTGACGTGTATTAACTACAAACTGTTTACCGTGTAATCAGTACTTCTTTGTTGTATTTCATGCAGGAAGATATTTGCTGCATTGGTCCACACACTCACTGGTTAAACTCGTAAAAATAAATTATCGAGCAAACTGTGAATGATATTGCCGTTGCTGCACTAACCATCCCACTCCACAGCCTTGTATACTGAACTGTCCCTATGACCGCCCCCCCCCCCCCCCCCCCTCCCCGCCCACAGGGGACAACACTCTTTGGTCAGTTCGTGCTTGGCTACCATGGGGCCTCACCCTTTGCAGCATCTTTTGCCTTCTGTGCTGCATGTCTTTCCTCCTGCTATCCTTTTTGCGCTGCTTTGGAGGACCCGTCTGGGATATTTTTGGGAATGTGTTCTGAATTTTCAGTAGCCTGACATCAGAACAGGCCCCACAATATTTTTTTTTCTTTCTTTCCACTTCGTACTCAATCTCCTATTATTCATCCGCTTCAACGCTAGAGGTTCCTCTTTATTTGTTTCTCCTCCATCCCTGGGTGCTCCTGAAAGCTAGCCCATGCATCCGCCACATAACAGGTGACTGGGTAACACGTAATTCCCAGCCGTGGGTAGACAGGTAGGGTCCGCATGCACTCCCTGGCACAGGACAGCCACAGGGAGAGGTGACTGATTGCCTGAGCTATTACTTTCCCAAATTTCCAACTGGCCACTCTGTCAGGAGCTTGGGAGGTGTGACATGAGGTGTGAACGATCACCTAAAGTGGGTATGCCAGCCCTCTGAGGGGGGCCCAAGTTGGCAGGAGCACGCCACTGCGTTTGAGACGCTAGCAATCACGGGGGATTTTCTCACAATGATCCAGTCACCATCTCAGTCTACATCTACTAAATGCAGATGGAATGAAGATAAACATTCCCAGACTCTCTCAGCTGCACGTCGGGTCCTTGTGGTCTCATATACCGAAGATGGTCAGTCCTTTTCTACAGTTAATCCGTTCAGAGAGGTGCTGATGCCGTTACCGGCCCTGTGAAATCCTGCTCTACTTTATGTAATGGCAATTTGCTTAGGAAGACTAATTGTGATACTCAAGCCCAACGACTGCTGGCAGCTTCGCTCCTCCATGACTAACCTTTTCATGTTGAGGCCCATCGAAAACTGAATTTTTCGTGTGTCGTTATTTACACATGGTTGCTCGACGATCTGACCGTCTTGAATGAAGTCCATCGGGTAATGTAAAAGGTTGATGCAACTTTAGTGGCTAAATGCACTCTTTTTCTCACGTTCGATAGGATAGTGCTCCCATCAGTGATCAGAGCAGGCTATAAAGTCATCAAAGTCCAGCTCTATATTCCAAATTCGATACAGTACTACCAGTGTCAACCTTACAACCACACTCGAAGGTCCTGTCGAAACAGAATCAAATGTGTTACTAGTGTTAGGGATGCTCATGAGGGCGATGGCCCACCTCCTTCTTCCCACTATATCAACTGCAATGGCAACCACACAGCATTATCCCAAGGATGTCCCGTGTGTCTCGACGAGGGGACCGTCTGGGAGATCTGGGTAAAGAAAAAGTCCTTATATTGTCTCTCCCAAGCTGTTGGTTACTAGAAAGCCCTGCGTTTTACAATCTGGCGCTTACACTACTGTTCTTGCTACTTCTCGCTCCACGAAAGACACAGCGATGCAGGCTTGAGACCTCAAATTCTGCCCAGAGTTGTAATACACCCATTGTCACGGTAGCATCCCTATCTCCTGCAGCTGTGCAAGAAGTAACTGTATCTCCACCTTTGGGGCGAAATCAACCGCTACACACCGGGAAGCTGGAAAGGACAGAAGGAAATCTCCCATGAACACTTTTTCCATCCCTATGGCCAACAAACATGCGAGTCTTCCTCCGCCAACCGCAAAGGCTCCCAGAAATGATACAGAGGTAAATGGTCTCTTTTGCCGAATCAACGATCCTCTACAACGGTGTCGATGGTGCGTACCGCCTACCGTTTACCCGCCCTGGAATCCGCAGGACAACCCAGTTAGGATGCTGATGTCTTCGTAGATCTCATGGAACAGGATCCTCCAGGCTCTGAACCCTGTAGCAGTGAGTCTTGGAAGGCTGGCACTCGGCGACTGCAGAGGTGACAACCCTTCACTTTTTACCCTTCTCCGCTTTCCCTGTCGTGACTCTTCCCCAATGGAATGTTCACAGCATTAGATCCAACAAGTAGAAATTACGGCTACTCTTGAAATCACGGCGTCCACTTCTTTTCTGCCTCCGGAAAACAAAATTGCGTCCTCCCGACTGTTTTGACCTCTCGCATTCCTATCCAGCTGGCTTATACCTTCCCCCGAGGACGGCATTCTGTCTCGTCCTGGATAATCTTTCCATTGGAGATCTGATTTCTCTTATTCTATTATAATTATCATTTCGCTCTACGTAGGTGGGTCTCAACAAAATATTTTCGCATTCGGAAGAGAAAGTTGGTGATGAAACATTCGTAAATCGATCTCGCCGCAAAGAAAACCGCCTTTGTTTCGCTGACAGCCACTCCAGCTCACGTATCAATCACTGACACTTTCACCCCTATCGCGCAATAACACAAAAAGAGCTGCCCTTCTTTGCACTTTTCCCATGTCCTCCGTCGATCCCACCTGGTAATGAGCCCATACCGCGCAGCAAAATTGTAGCAGCGGACGGACAAGAGTAATGCAGACTGTCTCTTTAGTGGGTTTGTCGCATCTTCTAAGTGTTCTGCAACAAAGCGCAGTCTTTGTTTTGCCTTCCCCACAATATTATCTATGTGGTAATTTCCAATTTAAGGTGCTCGTAATTGTAATTCCTAGGTATTTAGTCGAATTGACAGCCCTTAGATTTGTTCGATTTATCGTATACCCAAAGTTTATCGGATTTCTTTTAGTACCCAAGTCGATGACCACGCATTTTTCTTTGTATAGCGCCAATTGTCACTTTTCGCACCATACAGGAATTCTCTCTAGATCATTTTGTAATTGGAACTGATCGTCTGATGATTTTACAAGACGGTAAATTGCAGCGTCACCTGCAAGCAATCTAAGGGGGCTGCTCAGATTATCACCTAGATCATTTATATAGATCAGGAATAGCAGAGCGCGTATCACACTACCTTGCGGAACGCCAGATATCACTTCTGTTCCATTCAATGATTTACCGTCTATCACTACGAGCCTATTGTGTATAATGTTTTAAAACTGAGTGTTTAGTTTGTTCCAGAGAGTGTTGTAGGTCTTGAACTGTATGATGTACCAAAGTATGCTAACTCCGTGAGATACTTGTGCGGAGGTTTGAATTTCGGCACCAACCAAGGGCTCGATTACCGTAAGGATAGAATATCATTTGGCGTTTATTTGGGAGCATCACGTGTAGAAGTGAGCTCAATCGGTGACTTAAAATATCTCAATCCTGAGCCTTTCTTAATTGTTGCTTGTAAGCTATATTTAGCAGTCGCAATTTGTTTTCATTGTTGCGATACTGCTACCGTGCCTTTTTATTTAAAGTTGTTTTAAGTGATTGATTTTGGTTTTATTAACATAGCACTGTTTCAGACATTTGGTTGTAGGGAGTTATTGGTGCACCAGCACACGCGATTGCTTGCACTATAATTGTTGACAATTTGTTCTACATCTGTGCCTAGGTGGTGGGTCTGGGCTACACAACGAGATCTCTCTGAGTTAACCGTTTGGGGAAGGGGCACTCGGGAAGTGAAGTCGGACGCACCCGCTGTACTTCGCGCCCTCCGTCGGGCCGGCAAATCGGGCCCGAGCGGCACAACCAGGTGTGGCCCGCGTTAGCCGCTCCGACGGACGTTCATATCCGCACTTGGTCGATGCCGAGAGCTGGGAACTATTTGTAAGAGAAGTGTCTGATGTATATTATTTCCTGTCTAGTTGGGAGCCCGTGTTTCTTTTAAACGAATATATTTCGGGAAGGTTTTAAAAATATCTGTAAGTCTACAAGTGAACTTACCATAGTCTTTTTGGCCTGCAGTGTTTTCTATAAAATGGGTATTACCTTCCTCATTTGAAAAACTGTTATACATTCATTGCTAACTAAATCCAGCTGATAGGCTTCATTATAAATGATCTCCCACTTGGAGTTTATTATTATAAATGTTATTTCTTCACTATTCTGTTCATACAAAATATATTTACCCTTTCTTTTAAAAACGAATATATTTGGGAAAGGTTTTAAACTGTCCGTAAGTGAACTTACGGTAGCCCCTTAGGCGTTCAGTGTACTCTGTTTTTAATAAAAGGGTATTATCTTTCTGATTTGAAAAGTTGTTATACTTTCTTTGGTATTTATAGCCAACTGTGGGGCTTCATGTACAAATGTTCTCCCACTTGTAGTTTGTGGCAATTGTAATTTCTGTTGATTGACTTCAATAAATACTGTGAACAATAAAAGGTGAATGCTCCCCTGCCCTAAGGTCCAGTCCTTCCACTTAGCCCTTTGGGCGTTTTGTGATACGCCGAGGTAATGCCGGTATCAGGTGTCACTGGGGAAGACTTCCTCCAGCTTTTTGGTCAGCTCCCTCACCCCTTGTGCTGCTCAGTGACTTCAGTGCACACCAGCTCCTCTGGGGCTCTTCCAGAACCTGTCCGAGGGCAGTCCTCTTGGCTGGCCTTCTCAGTTAACTCGACCTCATCTGCCTTAAAACTAAAGCACCCACGCTCCTTCAGACTCCGCGTACACTTATTCCAATTTTGAACCTCTCGTTCTGCACCACCAGCTTGCCTCTCGTCTCGAGTGGTCTGTTCTCTCTGACATGTACTCGAGCGCTCATTTCCCGTGTGTTATCCATTTACTTCTCCTACCCCACCAATGTGTAAACCCAACTGGCAGCTTTCTAGGGCTAAATGGATACATTACTCCTCCCTGGCGATCTTCGCCGAACGGTATTTCCCCGGTTGTCATGAACAGGTACAATACCTTACAAACGTTATCCTTACCGCCACAGAAAGCTCTATTCCTTGCACTTTATCTTTACCTCACCGTGTCCCTTGGCGGACAGTCACGACGCCGGCTGCGAGCAGAGACGTGCTCTCTGCTTTTCTGATCCTCATCCTACAATGAGGAACTGCATCCTTTATAAATAGTTACGTGCGGAGTGTCATTCTGTTCTTCGGGACAGCAAAAAAGCTAGCTGTATTTCATTTACTAGATCTTTTGGCAGTTCCACTTCCTCTTCACCTTACGCCACCATACGCTTTTACTCTCAGAATTGTGAACACTACAGTGCTGCCTTTACTACGAAGAAGCTAAACCATCGCAATCTTCTGCATCAGGACTGGACGATGTTCTCATTCAGACGTTGCAGCACCTTTCTCTTGTGGGCAAGCACTTTCTCCTTCATACATAAAATCGCATCTGAGCAGATTGCACGTTTCCCAGACACTGGCGTGAGGCCACTGACATACCCACACCTAAGCCCGATAAGGGCGAACGCCTTCCTCCTACTTACCGCCCCATTTTTCTCACCAGGTGTGTTTGCAACGTGGTGGAACGTATGATTCACGCCCAGCTGGTATGGTTTCTCGTATCTCGCAATTTATTAACCACTGCCCAGTGTGGGTTCCGAGAGAGACTTTCAGCATTCGACAATCTCATCACTCTGTTAATCTATTTCAGTAACTTTTTCTGCTGAAACACCAGACTGTGGCTGTGTTTTTTGATTTGGAGAAAGCCTACGAGACCTGCCGGACGACTGATATCCTCCGTGCTCTATACACTTGGAACTTCCGACGTTGCCTGTCCTGTCTCCGTCAGGAATTTTCAAAAGACGGAATTTTCAAGGTCTGGGTGGATTCTGCCTTGTTGACATCTCCATGCAGGAAAATTTGGTGCTTCAAGGTTCTGTCCTGAGCGTCGTCCCCTTTGCTGTAGCCATTAAAGCTGTTATGAATTGTCTCCCAATGGACATCTCTTTCTCCTTTTCCGTCGACGATTTTGCTATCTGTTGCATTTCTCCACGGACCTGTCGCATTGAGCGTCGTCTTTAGCGATGTCTTTACTCGTGGAGTATCGAGTACGGTTTTCGCTTTTCTACTGACAAAACAGTTTGTATGAATTTCTGGCGGCTCATTGGGTTTTTTCCAGGGTGTTTTCACCTTGGGCCCATTGCCCTTACGTTCGCTGAAATTACGAAATTCCTGTGACTCATTCGGGATAGAAAACGTTCTTGGCCCTCTAATGTATCTGATCCGACCGCCCGCTGTACCCGCTCTGCAGTGTCCTACACGTCGTAAGCGGTACTTCCTAGGGAGCGTATCGGACCACAAATCTCCATTTGCATCGATCCATTGTCCGTTAGAAACTACGTTATAGGTGTTTCGTCTATGCATCTGCACGTCTTTCCATCTTGCACCGTCTAATTACACTCCACAATCGTGGAATCCGTTTGGCCTTTTACACTACCTTGGTTGAGAGTCTCTATGCTGATGCTGCTAAACTACCTCTCTCCTACCGCCATTGACTTCTCCTCTGCAGATGCGCATGCCGTTTGTGTGCCGTGCGTAGCCACCCATCCTGTGCCACCTCCTTCGATGACTCCTTTGACTGCCAGTATGTAGCACGTCCCCCCTCTCTGCTACCTCCCGGAGTTCGCTCTCGGCTATTGCTCCAGCAGCTTAACATCACACTACTTGCCACTTTCCCGATTGGAGTGAACCCTTCACCACATTGCCTTCGTACGACAGCCTGTGTTCTCCATGGATTAATTCACTTCATGAGAAAACAACTCCAGATTCGATGTATCGCTGTAAGTTTCTCAACAGTTGTACACAACATACAGATAGTACATTTGTATACACTGATGGCTCTCGTACCGACCATGGTGTCGGGCGTGCCTTTGTCATTGGCACCGACGATTTTCGGAACACTACTCACTATTTACAGAAGCACTCTTCACCCTGTATCAGGCCACACAGTACATCAGGCGCCACAGACTTTTCAGTTGTCTCATCTGCTCTGACTCCTTGTACCCTTCAGAGCTTCTGCGTGCTGTCCACAGTCCACCCTTTAGTGCAACGGGCCGAAGAAAGCTTCCACTTGCTCCCTCTTGAGGGAACCACCGTGATGTTTATGTGGGTTCCTGGTGCGTCGTCCGCAGCTCGTGGTCGTGCGGTAGCGTTCTCACTTCCCAAGCCCATGTTCCCGGGTTCGATTCCCGTCGGGGGCAGGGATTTACTCTGCCTCGTGATGACCGGGTGTTGTGTGATGTCCTTAGGTTAGTTAGGTTTAAGTAGTTCTAAGTTCTAGGGGACTGATGACCATAGATATTAAGTACCATAGTGCTCAGAGCCATTTGAACCATTTGAACCTGGTGCGTTGGTCTGACGGGAAATAAGGCCGCTGACGCTGCTTCCAAGCCTGCAGTCCCCCTACCCCGCGCCGCTAGCTGTTCCATTCCTTCCGATGATATCCGTGTTGCCATCTGTCAGCAGTTGGTGTCACTTTGGCATCACCACCTTCATGGTAGCAAGCTCCGAGGAACAAAAAATATCCCAACGGGCTTGGCCGATGTCCTCTCGGCCCTCTCGCCATGAGGAGATCATTTTAGCCAGATTCCGTATTGAACTCTGTCGTTTTAGCCATCGCCATTGGTTAAGTGGTGACCCCCCCCCCCCCCCCCCCCAACGCTTTGTGCTTGTTGTCATCAGCCTTTGTCAATTCGCCATTTCCTGAACAAATGCCCCATTTTTTAAACACTTACGTTCTGATGTCTGTATGCCGTCTGAATTACCGGTCGTTCAACCGAGCGACGCGTGAGCTGGCGCCTGTTTATTACTTTCTATCCGTCGTAGCAGTATGGCGAAGGACATTTAATCTTTAGTTCGGAACTTCTATTGTATTGCGTATTTTATGGAACTTTCTCCAAGTGTAAGTCCTTCTTCTTAACTCTCTTTTCTCCAATCGAATGGGCTTAACGTGTAATCGTTTTTAACTCCTTTTTCGTATTTGTGTTCTAAGGATCTGACATGGTCGCATATGACCTTAGTTGTTTTTGCGCCCTAAAATGAAGCAAAACCAACTTATGACCGTCCTTTCATTTAGCAGTTGTGAAACATTGCCGGGTTCACTAGGCCATTATATATGTAATCATTTCTGTACGTCATTCTCGTATTCACAGTGCCAGATCTGCACATGGTGACCATACTGGAACTAATTTTTTTCAATCAACATTGAATAACTGTTGAATTCGTGGTTTTTTGATTTTATCCTTACACAACTTCTGATGTTACTGACTTTTTTGTCTATTGCCCATTAAATACTGACACATTAATTGATAAACATGCGTATGCACTTCTGTTCTCCGCTGTTAGTCGAGTCTGTTGAGTAAACTCTAATCGGAATGTTACATTCAAATTTGGCGAAGTGCAATTACGCCGCTTATTACTGTCTTTCTGTTCTTTTGTCGTACCATACGTACCAGCATATCAGTACATAAATTACTATCTATCAGGCATGACATATCAACACGTTGGGTTAATTTCATGAAACAGGTTTGTGGATGGTACTGAAGTGATAAGTGTGTACTCGGATATTTTTATGGTTTCTATTTGTGTTTAATTGGGAGATGCAAATGTTCGTGTGCTTCCATGTAAAAGGAACTTTTAGTTCTATTGAGTGGTCATTTGTGAGTTGCTAGGTCACTAGTTCCCGTAGAGAAATTCTTCGTCAGGTTAATGGCATTTTTGATGCTTTTGAATGTTATTAGGAGTGTGATATTTCGATCTTGTGGAATCAGAACTAACTTACTTATACATTAAAAAAGCATTTCTGAACAGTAATTTTTGGAAGTGCACACTGCATTTAATGTTGGTGTTTGCCGTACGGATACCTATATTGAAGTTCTGCGTGAGAAATCTTTTCTTCTGCTAATTATATGAACTATTGAAATGGAAAGGAAGTCCCATGCTTCTTTACAGAGCGTACGGAACGATGGGGGAGACCCGCACCGCTTTACTAGGCAAGGTCCTAGTGGTGGTGGTTTGCCATTGCCTTCCTCCGGCCGTGTTGGGATGAATGATGATGATGAAGACGACACAACATTACCCAGTCATCTCGAGGCAGGAAAAATCCCTGACCCCGCCGGGAATCGAACCCGGGACCCCGTGCTCGGGAAACGAGGACACTACCGCGAGACCACGAGCTACTGAATGTGTATTATATGTTTATAATTGTACGGAATCTTAGTCTAAAACTTTGGACGATTATTGACTGTAGATATGTTTTTCCTGGTTGGTGGCCTTAAATATCTGTAATGAAACTTGTTCTGCGTTTCTGTGGACTGTTGTAATAGGCAGTTTAATTAGAATGGAATACTATGAGTAGCTTTGATTGCCAATTTCATCGCTGTACTTTGCAGTGATGAAAAGTCGTAGTTAGAATAGTGGACCAATCCCCATCCTCGAAACCTCTCGCCTTCCCACCACCCTCCCCTCACGATAATGTTAACTGTAATTTTGACAGAGTGGAGTGCATAATCATTTTCATATTTCTTAAGAATACTAAATACTTTGCAATCCATAGATCTGATGACTTTACTGGATTCATTTGCTTGGATAAAGTGTATACGGCACCTTGTAAATGTTGCCGCATGAGCAACTTAAAGCCGCAAGTCTGAATTGTTTCAGATTTCTAATACTAATTGTCTACTGCTTGTGTTTAATGCTAACGCCTTTCTGAATTATTACGCTGCGCTTTAGTGCGCACTGGCAGTGAAACTGATGCTATGTTGTCGTGAGACGTTGGGTTGGATTCAGCGCAATGTACTTTATGTTACTTCAGTCCCCAAGTTACCCCTCATTAGAACTTTGTTTGCAAAATTTTTGCACTCCACAGGGGATGACAATCTCATGTTACAACAGACTGCATAGGACTAAAAGGAAGTGTTTTATCCAAACAGATTAATAGCACTTGAGGACGACAATCTTAGGCAATTATAACTGTCATAGACTAGTAGACAAGAAGTGAAAGACCAGGAAGATAGCATCAATGGAAGAAGGGAACAATCTGAGTTACATGATACGCTAGAAATTGCTCCAAGACAGACTCTTGCGAGTCAGGTCAAGGAGCAGGTAGCTAGTCATACAACGATTATGGCAAATCATGAGGAGGGAGTAGAACTACTGAAAGTCAACAGAGAAAATAATGTTTGAGGAAACAGAAACGGTTGATGAAGTTGTTACCGTTGTAGCCAAACTGCCTACTTGCTATAAGCTGAGCTTGGATAGCCCAGTAATCTGTAATCCAGTGTTTGTGACTGAGATCACAGTGTGTTGGGAGCACCTGCCGACCACAAGGCACATGTCAAACCAGTGTTGAGAGATGAATCCGAGGTAAGATTATTTTCATTAAATATACAACATGTTTATGTCTCGTCTTTGTATGAAGCATTTTTCCGAACAAATGCTTCGAATGTGACCATTTCCATCCTCTACCTACCATTGCTCGCTTTACCCGCACCTCACCCTACCCTGAATAAAAGCAGTAACCTTAGTTGTCACATGCTTTGCGGAAGAAGAGAGAGGACTGGCAAAGATCTACCTCCCTCACGATAGCGCACCTGGACAAGGAAATGCTTTGTCAGTGGTAAAACAAACATTTTAACTATGAATAGTTGGAACTTCCATCCTGCAGTTTTGACACCTTATGAATTTTACCAGTTCCTACGTATAAAAAAATCTGTGAATGGAATTGTTTTAGAATGAAATGCGATATTATGCACACACAGAATCGCACTTCGAAGATGAAAGCTAGCCGCTGAAAGGTATTGGACAACGTAAAATGTCTTAAAAAGAGCATTTACTAACCAGTTAGTTTCTTGTTTTAAATATACACGCTTAAAAAATCAAAAAAAACAAAAAACATGATTATGAAGGAATTATCTGAATGAGACGTAAATACAGTAGTAGATGTGCTGCACATGTACAGACTAATAAATGTTCACCATTTCAGAAAAACTGAATGATTTATTCAGGACATAGAGCATCACAAATTGAGCAGTAACCCGTTGGTCCACCTGTGGTCCTTACACAAGCAGTTATTCTACATGGCACTGACTGACAGAGTAGTTGGATGTCATCCTGGTGGATATTGTGCCAGATTCTGTAGAAGTGGCGCACTGGGTAAGAAGAATCACCAGATGGCTAGAGTGTCCTGCCTAGATCGCTCCAGACGTTCTCAGTTGGGGAGCGACCCTGAGGCCTTGTTGGCCAAGACAGGATTTGACAAGCACGAAGGCAAGCAGTAGAAACTCTCACAGTGTTCAGCGGGCGTTATCTTGCTGAAATGTAAGGCCAGGGTGGCTTGCCATGAAGGGCAACAAAACGGGGTGTAGAGTATCGTCAACCAACGGCTATGCTGTAAGGGTGCCATGAATTAGAAGCAAAGCAGTCCTCTTAGAAAAGAAATGACACTCGAGACAATCACTCCTGCTTGTCGGACCAAATGGCGAGCGACACTCAGGTTGGTATTCCACTGCTGTCATGGGCGTCTCCAGACCCTTCTTCTGCCTGAAATGGCATTGATTGGCGAAGAATTGTCTTCAGTGAAGAGTCTCGGTGACCAGCGGAGACCTGTCTGAAGACGATCCAGGCCGTTGTGGGATACAAAGCTGACTGTTCAGATGGATGAGACAATTGCTCACACCTGTCACACATAATCGTAAAGAGGGAGGGACAATCCACTACACGGTCTTTTAAGACGTGTTTCGAAAGGAAGTAGAATTGTCATCATTCATGTTGGTGGGCGGGACGGTTTTGTACTGAATGTGTACATGAGGTTAAAATCAGGCCAGACAACAAGGGCTTATCACAGCGACATAGATTCCCCAACGTATGAAAAGTGGTTCAGGGAGAAACTGATACCTAATATACTTCCTCATAATGTCCTTGTTAGATATAACGCCCTTTATCGCAGTAAGCATCTGCCTCGTGCTACAACATCAAAGTCCACGAGGAGTGAAATGACGTCTTGGTTAACAGAAAAGGGAATTTCTTTAAAGAAGAATGTATTGGGGCCCTAGTTGCATTTATTGATAAAATGAACAAACCAGGGTACATCAGTTATAAAACAGACAATATTTTAACCGAACATGGTCATATTGATGTACGAATACCTCCGTATCACCCCTAGTTGTATCCTACAGTGCAGATATGGGAAAGAGTCAAGGACGGTATTTCTGAACGAAATATGCCATTCAGAATGGAGACGTTATTAATCGTAAGTTCCGCACGGCGATGCTTGCGAAACAAAGCCACATAACGCCTCCAGCCCCAGTGGTCGTCCGCCGCTCTTGCCCTCCCTTGCAATGGAACTCCGGCGCAAAGGAATGTCCTCTGTTTGCAGGAAGTGCGCACCGACGTTCACTTATGGACGCTATGTTGTGTATTGCCCCGTTTATATGTTTTGTGGCCAGTAACTAAGATGCTCGTCTGGTTGTAACGCAAGACCTGGGTGATTTAATGATGAAAATTCCGTCCGAAACTAATGAATAAATAAATCTTCCCGTGCAGTTTAAAGTGGCCCTCTAAATGTTACTGCTATCAATAATTCTTGAATCGGTGCCTCGTTAATACTCACAGCCCACAACTAGTTGTCTGTGTCCCAAACTTCAGTCTTCTACGCCAGCTGCTGTCATTGTTACGCAGCTCTCGTCCGTTGCTGGGCAACGTTCTTCTGACCTGGTGAAGCGAGCTGGTCTCGCCGCATTCAGAAGAAGCTTCGCTGTTGTACATGGTAGTATTTTTGTCAACTTTTGGACACCGGATGCGTACTGATGAAGGTAAAGGACATACTACTTCTGTGTTATAAATTATGTGAACTGTGTATCGTTCTTTTTACGCTACAACGCGCGAATTATTGAAGGCTAATACGTACTTTCTTAGACGTGAAAATAAAAGCTCAGTACGGTGTATTAAACCTGTATAGAAAGAAAAAAATGACAAAATAATTGTTTAGTTGCACAAAAGAACGAAGATTCGTTTGTGTGACATATGGCTAACATTCCTGGTCACTTGGTGTGCTTTCCTGTCTTGACAGTTGGAAACAGTTCCCCATCAAGTACTTTTTCGTCACCATTGTGTTTCGTTATCAAACGAACTTGACTAAAATTCTGTTAGATTATCTCCGCCTGCCTCTAGTGTGACTTTTTTGTCGTTTGGTGGTTAACATATCAGTCAGGCATAAAATGAAATACTCAAAGATGCCTCGAATAAAGACGTAAGTGAAACATATCGGTGTCGCGCGGAGTGGCTGCGCGGTTTGAGGCATCCTGCCACGGGCTGCGCGGCCACTCCTGCTGGAGGTGCGAGCCCTCCCTCGGGCATGCGTGTGTGTGATGTTCTTAGCATAAGTTAGTTTAAGTAGTGTGTAAGATGATATCACACACATCTGAACATTTGAGACAGATCGGTCAAACACGGCGCATACGCGACTGCTACGGTCGCAGGTTCCAATCCTGCCTCGGGCATGGATGTGTGTGATCTCCTTAGGTTAGTTAGGTTTAAGTAGTTCTGTGTTCTAGGGGACTTATGACCACAGATGTTGAGTCCCATAGTGCTCAGAGCCATCTGAACCACGGCGCATAAGATTGGTCTAGTCTAACTGTATAGCTGTGAGTACTTTTGTGTCTGTTTCTTGTCTGTGCCGTTTCAAACTGATGTCTTATGGCCCTCTTCGTCGTTCATAAACAATTGCATTAGGTCTACAGCTTTGCTTTCGCCGTTTTCAGTAGATGGCAGTGGCGACAATCATTAGTGCAGGTGATAAGTCGTAACTGTCATAAAGTAATCTTAAGCATTTGTAAACATAACTCCGCCAAAATATTTGTCAATTTGTGATTGCATTATAAAATTATTCTCCATTGAATATGTCAAATTACGAGCTCACTTCTCGTCGTTTGCAGAAAGATGGAATTTTCTGAATTAACATAAAGGAATCTGCGGTTGAGATTCATTAAATACTGTGCAAGATATATGTTGAGGTATCTGTTAGTGAGAGAACTTGCACAGAATGATTTCAGCGCTTTAAAAATGTTTGACGTCGATCCCGACATGGCGGTGGAAGAGAGAATATTTTCGAGGTGACTGAAACCGACGGAAACAGTCACAGGGGACAATTATCGAAAGCACTTTACGCCTTTGAGCCGAACACTGGAAGACAAATGGCTACAATACAGCGACAGAAACGAAACCGTGATTTTTCAGCATAACTTTTGTCGATCTTCTGTCGCAAAACCCGTCGAAACATACCTGGAAAGGTTGAAGTTGGAAGTCCTGCCCATTCACCTTCATCGCCGGACATTGCTCCCTCTGACTAGCATGTTTGTCGAACAGTGGCACAAGACCTGGCTGACGAGCACTTCCGGCCCTATTACCAAGTGCAAAATTAGATCGATTCATGGATCTTCTCTAAAGACGCTCAGTTCTTCTGCCAAGCGGCTCGTATGTACCTGGAAGATGGGAGAAAGTAGCGATCCGCGGTGGCCAATACTTCCAATCGTAAATTTTTTGTAAGTTTTTCACAATAAAGTCTCTACCTTCGAGAAAAAACAGCGCTGGCAAAGTTGTAGACCTAAGAAGTAACATTCAGAAATCTACTCCTACATCTAACACCCTTTTACTTTCTTACAGTCTTGATGTGCAAAATTATTATTATTATTATTATTATTATCATCGCCGTATGTTCAGTTAGTGGCCTATAAGAGGCGGATTTTATATTTTAATGTCATTAAGTGTTCAGTAGTAAAGGCGCAAACGATTTGGAAATGTAACGAGGTTTGAAATATTAAATATCTTGTTGAGATAAATTTTTGGTTACAGCCATATAATTTCTTGAGCAGCACATAGTTGACACAGCTTGAAAGCTGTAAATATGTTCTAACAGCAGTATACAGCCAGGGGAGCGCTGAACTGTGTACATCGGCTCCTCGTGCCAAACAATTCGTTTGTAATGTTGCATACAGCTCAGAGCCAGCCCACACTAGTAAACGGCTTGGCTGTGAGCTGCTGTTCGTGCTAAACCGATTTCCATGGCAACAGCTCTCAAGCCCGACCAGTTACGGACAGTTCATGAAATTATAAGGCTGTATCGCAAAATATATATGTTTAACGCGTCCAACATTATACTGAAAATTGCTACAAGGAGGAAACGTCGTGGTGTACAAAGCAAAAATAAAATGGATATAAACCAACAACCAGTGGACGAAATAAATAGCTTTTAAGAAGATTATCATTGGCATGGAACCTGTTGCAACTAAAAGCTATTACATAAGCTGCTACCATAACTGCATTTTGGACTTTATTTTGATGTAACATTATGTCTATTACCTTACAGTTATTCAGCAAGAGTAGAGTACTATCTATCTCGTATCGATTAATATCCAATTGCTTGGTATATCTTTAGTACTATATTATTTTTCGAAACTATGATGCGACATTGCAGTCCACTTCATTTTATGTTTCAGTCGGGCTGAGCTGCAGTCCTACACGTTACCATTCTCTCATTATTTGTAGGAAACTGACAATAGTGACGTTGCTTATAATCTACCGCTAGAAGCTTCCTACATTCCACTGGTAGAATTTATGAAACTTTTTCGCATAATGAGCTTTAAAAATGTGTTCCGCATTATTAGTGCAACATAAGTTTTAGAAACCACGTGGTGAATCTTATCATGCGTTCTTTATGCTAAGTTATTAATCGAACAATCATTGTGTATTATAGTACGGAAACAGATAGGCGTTATGGCAAGTGAGGCACAGAAGAATTGTGTGGTGTCACCGCCAGACACCACACTTGCTAGGTGGTAGCCTTTAAATCGGCCGCGGTCCGGTAGTATACGTCGGACCCGCGTGTCGCCACTATCACTGATTGCAGACCGAGGACCGCCATACGGCAGGTCTAGAGAGACTTCCTAGCACTCGCCACCAGTTTTACAGCCGACTTTGCTAGCGATGGTTCACTGACAAAATACGCTCTCATTTGCCGAGACAATATTTAGCATAGCCTTCAGCTACGTCATTTGCTACGACCTAACAAGGCGCCATTATCATTTGTTGAAGGGAGGGATTGACTAGTTTCAAAATCTGTTCCCGTATACGAACATCAGAAACGTTCTGTGCAATTGCATCACGTACCATAGTATCTGAATAAGGGAGTCCACATTCACACTCAAAAGCACAATCCCTAGTAAGGCCTTGCAAGGTTGCAACCCACTCCCTATTAGTCTGACCTGCCGTACGTTTTGTACGAAAGAAGGTATACCTTTTTGCAACTACATTGACTGATTCTTTAAAATATGCATCCAATGCAGACAAAATTTCGTCGTAGGACAGAGTTGCTACGTCGCATCGGGGAAATAATTTCACTATCACACGGTACGTCTGGACGCCAACGGCGGAAAGGAGAAAAGGCTGCCGCTCATTACCTTGAATTCTGTAGGCGGTGAGATGGAACCCAAATTGGCGTGACCACTCCGTCCAGCTTTCCAGTGCAGCATCAAAAGGGCGAAAAGGTGGTGCAACTGCGTGTTGTGGCTGCGTGAGCGGTGAAGCGGCGGCTGCCGCATCGTTTTGCATTGCACGTTGACCCTGGACGAGCTGTCCAGGGGCATCCAATAAGGCCTGCGTCTGCTGATTCTGCAAGCGATAAAATTCGGACAGTAAATCTGGAGATTGTGGGGAAGCCATGACAGAAGTAAATCAGGGCAAAATAGTTACGAACGCAGAATTCTCGTCGCCAACTTTTGTGGACTGGCAAGACAACCAATCCACTATGACGGGAAGCCGAAAGGCAAGCGTTTAAACTCACGCAGGCTGGCGTGAGGTCTGGAACAGGACAAGGTATTAAGACTAGCAACAAAGGTACGTAGCTTCTGGAATACTTAACTTTAATCCATAATTGGTGAACATCGGTCTCACGGTACATGCATCACAAGATAAATAGCAAATGATAATGGCGCCTTGCTAGGTCGTAGCAAAAGACGTAGCTGAAGGCTATACTAACTATCGTCTCGGCAAATGAGAGCGTATTTTGTCAGTGAACCATCGTTAGCAAAGTCGACTGTACAACTGGTGCGAGTGCTAGGAAGTCTCTGTAGACCTGCCGTATGGCGGCGCTCGGTCTGCAATCACTGATAGTGGCGACGTATACTACCGGACCGCGGCCGATTTAAAGACTACCACCTAGCAAGTGTGCTGTCTGGCGGTGACACCACAAATTGCATGTAGTTGTAACAGTATTTTTAACTGGCAATCACGGGTTGAATGTATGTGAACGAATATAAAATGTTCCTAAGCTAACTATGGAGAGGCATGCTGAAAATGAAAAGAAAAATGCAAACGGGGATACTGAAATGTTTTCTAGCGAAACTGAAAACGAATTGCAATGATATGTTCATACATTTCAAGAGATAATGTTGGATTCGCATTTTTGGGCGTAAGAAAACTTGCGTTAGACTTTGCTCAACGAGTCGGTTTGCCCCAGAATTTCAGTGCAGAAGAAGCAATGGCAGACAAAAAGTGGGCTGAAGATTTCCGTCCAAGCAAAGGAGAATAAGAATGGAGCTACAGCTCGACCTGTGAAAAGGAAGTATTTTCGAGACTCTGTGCGGAAACTCCCACAGAAAATCATTCCTAAAATACAGGAATGGTGCAGTGAGTTTTTTAGAAACAGCGAAAGGAAGAAGTGACCAGACGCATGAAGTAAAGAAATGTGGACTCCTGCACTCCTGCGAAGTGGACGGGGATGGGGAAAGGAGGGAGGAAGTTGTGTCGTGATGGCAGCAAATGGTGTTGTGAGAACTAAAACATGGGACATTTCCTTAAACTTAGACTGACAGATATCTTTCAGGTCAGGGATATAGTTTATAAGGATGTTAAAGTTCATGTACACACTTACACATATTAAGAAACCAGATACTTAAGTTGTATCATTTGCAGATGTTTAGAAAATTAGATGTATTGTGTATTAGTTTTCCAAGATTTTTAGTTCCTTAAATCAGATACCGAGAACAGCGTCCCACAGTTGAGCGTGGCATTGTTTAAATATCTTTATAACTGGCTGTTTAGACTATAGTAAACAAAATCTCAAAAGTGATTAAATTTAGGCAACTCTTCCCTGGTCGTGTAGGTTATTGTATGCAATAGTAAGGAAAAGATTGTCTTAATAGTTACGAAATAATTTCTCTCTCTACCTTTATTTAATTTCATTGTTTTAGCTATGGACGATACTATTTGTTGCAATTACCACGATTGTAATTTCGACCTTCGGTCTTTTTAAAGTGGTTAAATGTGTTGAAAATACAACAACTGTCAATAAAACAGATAAAATGGATTTAAGCCTACGTTCATTTCATTAACGTTGATTATTGCTGTGTTGTCAGTACCTTTAAGGACTATAAAATGCCCGAAGGTGGAAATTACAACCGTGGAAATCATAGTAAATAGTACAGTGGATGGTGAATGTGATGCCATGAAACAAATTCCATGGCACTGCAATCCCACAACAAATACAACTGTGAAATTTGTCGTTTGTTTCGGTAGTATGGAAGTCAGGAAGAAATGCGAGACCGCAGAGCAGCTTAAGACATCTCAAAGATTACGTCTGGAAAACATATTCGTTTTGTGTGAAACATATTAGCAGGTAACATGAAGCGGACCAAAGAAATGTACATCTACATCTGCATCTACTTAGGGGCAGTCCTCTAAGCTTACTCAGAGTGTGCCTTGAGAAAAAGTCGCCTTGCCCCAGGAAATCCCATTTGATTAATGAAAACTTCTGGGCTGAATTGCCGTGGTCCATATATAAAACTTCTTCTCCTTCCTCACATTTCGTTGCCTACTGCGGTCAACATCTACCGTGGTGGGTCGGCGACTGGCTGCTAGGCTCGCTCGCTCGCTGTAAAACACTGGCGACATATGCCAGGTGTAGAGGCAGTGTAAGCAGCGGAGCTGGTGTTCCTGCGCTGAACTGTGGTGTTGGCAGTGGGACCTACCTTGACGAGCTGTCCTCAGTGAGCGTCGCTGGCTATAGAGACGCTCTTTGTATCTTCATCGGGACTGCGGGAGAGGACTACTCCCGCAGTAGGTCGGGCCAGCGTCTTGTAGGCCTTTAGTGGACCTGTTGGCCCAGCCCACGAATTAGACTGCTGTCAGAGTGTTCTGCGTTATTGTAGAACACCCTGGCGATTTGCCGGAAGTGATATCGTCAGGAAAAGGATGCCTGCTTCCTCGTGGAGCAGTCTCGTGGGGTAGCGAGGCGGCTTGTGGAGCGCAAGTCGCAGCGCCCTATTCTGGACGCGTTGGAGCGTCGCAATGTGTGTCGCTGCTGCGTTATCCCACTCCACGGCCGCATATTCCAGAACCGGCCGTACCGTGGCCAGGTGCATGGAGAGGCCGTGGAGTGGAGGAAGTGTACACGAGGGGTTGAGCAGCGGGTACAGTGCACCTAGTCTCCCTACTGCTTTCCCTCTGACGTCGCGGACGTGGGGCAGCCACGTCAGGAACCTGTCCAGTGTGACACCGTGGTTTCCAGAATGAGATTTTCACTCTGCAGCGGAGTGTGCGCTGATATGAAACTTCCTGGCAGATTAAAACCGTGTGCCGGACCGAGACTCGAACTCGGGACCTTTGCCTTTCGCAGGCAAGTGCTCTACCAACTGAGCTACCCATGCACGACTCACGTCCCGTCCGCAAAGCTTTACTTCTGCCAGTATCTCGTCTCCTACCTTCCATACTTTACAGAAGCTCTCCTGGGAACCCTGCAGAACTAGCACTCCTGAAAGAAGGAAGTTTCATATCAGCGCACACTCCGCTGCAGAGTGAAAATCTCATTCTGGAAACATCCCCCAGGCTGTGGCTAAGCCATGTCTCCGCAGTACCCTTTCTTTCAGGAGTGCTAGTTCTGCAGGTTTCACATGAGAGCTTGTGTGAAGTTGGTCAGTGATGTACAGAGAGTATAGCAGGGGGCCGAGTACCGACCCCTGCGGCACTCCCGCTCGAATCTGCCGGATGTGCCACCATCTGCTCGGACGCGGAATGTGCGGCCCGATAGATACGAGCGCTGTAGGACCACGTGCGACGTCGGTACCCCGTGTACAAAAAGTTTGTACACGAGGCCGTCGTGCCACACACATTCTTAGGCCTCGGAGACGTCGAGAAGCACCGCCCCTAGGTACTCCCGCGTGTCCTGCGCTCGCATCGCCTGCTCCAGGAGGCGCAACAGCTACTGGGTGGTCGAGCGGCCGCTCCGGAACCCGAACTGTTCCTGGGGGATGAGTTGCTGTTCCGTAACCTGGCGTAAAAGCCGCTCCACGTACAACCTCTCAAAGACTTTTGAGAGGGACTGGAGCTCGCTGATCGGCCGGTAGTTGGCTGCCTGACGTGGGTCCTTGCTGCTCTTGCTGATGGCAACCACGCGGAAAGGAAAGTCCCAGAGCGAAGGATGTTGTTGAAGATGACCGCCAGAGACTGGTGTACCTCTGGCGGTAGCAATCTCAACAGGCAGTTGGTGACACCATCCGTGCCACCCGGCTTCTTGGGGTTGAAGCGACGGAGCTGCAGATCGACTTCTGCAGCCGTGATTTCCTCTATCGTGTCGTCCTCACGCGCAGTGAGGAAAACAGGGAGGCGATCCTCCACTGGGCGCACGTGGTCGGCATCGAACACGTCATCGGCGGGGTGGAAATTTTCGGCGAACGTGTCCGCGAGGAAGCTGGCTTTCGCATCCGGCTCGCACACAACGTTCGCAACCACGTGGAGGGGCGGGACTCGCTGGTGACGGCGAAGGAAGCGACTGGCTGCCGCCAAGAACTGCCATCTGTCGTCGTTAGGGTGGCCACAAGGCCCACCCAGTCACGATCCGGTGATCATCTATGGCGGCCGGAATCTCACGCCGCGCCCTGTTGAGGCGGCGCTTCGTCTCGGCCAGCCGCGTGAGCTGCCGCTCTCGAAAGAGGCGATTTTTGTGCGTGATTTTCTCTAAGATGGTCGGCGGGAGTTGGTGCGACATTTCTGGAACCCCTCCTACTACTTCTGGATGGGGATGACAGGTCAGACGTAATTGTCGCCTACGCAGATGACCTATTAGTTGTAGTAACTGCAAACAACAGAGCCCAGTTAGAAGAGAAAGCCAGTGGAATACAACAAACAATTACACAGTGGTGTCACAACAACAAACTCAGGATAGCCGAAAACAAAACAACATAGACTTTACTGAAAGGATCACTCCAAAGGAATCCTTCAGTTAAAATTGGGGACACAAACATCAAACGAGCACGCATTGCGCGCTATCTTGGGGTACACATAGATGAAAAATTGAATTTCCACGAACACATAAGGCTAACAACAGACAAAGCAGAAAAAATACTGCACAAACTGGTGAGGCTAAATTCAAAACAGTACAGACTACCTCTACCAGTCATACGTACATACCACTGTGCGCTCTTCGAATCAGTACTCAGCTCCGCAGCTAGCACGTGGGCACATAGACTGAACGTGGTCACCAACAAAGCATCCGTCAGACGAGGGCAGAGAAGTGTCCTATTTAGGCTATACATGGCAAGGTGAGTGGGATGTAAGTGATAAGGGACGTAGACTGCACGACATCCTCCCTGACGTAAGGGAGAGGTTGAGAATGAAACATATGGATCCCAGCCGCGGTATGGTACATTTATTAAACGGACACGGAACTTGTCCCACGCACTTAAACCGCGTGAGTCTGAGGCAGACACCTACATGCACATGCGGGGAAGAAGGTTCCCCAGAACACACTGTCTGTTTCTGCGGGCAATACGCAGACAAGAGTAATTAGATTACACAGATACAGACATAGATCTATACACAGCAACAAGAGACGAAGAACAGTGGGCACAATTGAACGCACTGACAAACAGTATTTGAAAAACAACACATTAAGGGTATATGCGGACACGAGATTACAGACATGCCTATGTGCAGTGTAACAGTAATCTCCAGAGGATGGACAGCGATACCCACAGTGACAACGAAAATAGTGACAATGAGGAGGAACAGGAGGAGGAAGGTGAGATGTGACAGTAAATAAGCAAAAGTGCTGGCAATCTAGCCAAGAAAACACCAAATGGTGTACATGGATGGGCACCTAAAGTAGTTAATACGTAGGATTAGTAATAAATAGGATAAGCAACATAATTTCTCTACTAATAACCATATGTGAGTGTATGTGTGTGTATGTGTGTGTGTGTGTGTGTGTGTGTGTGTGTGTGTGTGTGTGTGTGTGTGTGTGAGTGAGTGTGTGTATGTGTGTGTGTGTGTGTGTGTGTGCGTGTGTGTGTGTGTGTGTGTGTGTGACTGGCGTGGCGGTTAACGGCTCGAAGAAACCATTCCGAGGTATTCGCTGTCAGTCACATTCGGTGATGGTACTAACATATCTCTCATCTATCCTATCTTCCTTTTATATTCTTCTTAAGAAACAACAAAATTTTTTTCATATTTCAACCTTAAATTATTGTTATTTTGAAAAGTATCATTCTGTGTAAATGTTGTAGATAAAACAAAAGGAAAGAAAACTGTAAAAAGATGAAAAACGAAAATTGTAAGATGTACGACCTGTTATAAACATCCGGTAACAGGTCTATACTTTGGCAATAAATAAATAAATGAAATAAATAAAAACAAATCTAACGGTGACAGACGTGAAGTGCCCGACACCTTTCAGTACGGCGACGTCGAGCACGTCAGGCTGGCCGCGATGGGAGAAGGCGGTGAGGTCCAAGGGCCCCAGTACTATCGCGCCCTGCCGTTGTGTGGCGCGAAGGAGGCGGCGGCCGCTGGCGTTGGTGATGCGTGTGCTTGCGTGTGCTTGGCGTTCAAGTCCCCAGCAGTGAAGATCTTCCCGCGCAACGCCAGCAGGGCGTCGAAGTCAGCCCCCTGAGCAGTGCCCTCGGCGGCCTGTAGGCCGCAACGAAGGTGAGGACCCCCGCCGCAGTGGTGACAGCCACCCCAGTGGCCTCCACCGCGGTGAGGGGCGTTACATCTACATCTTCATGATTACTCTGCAATTCACATGTAAGTGCTTTGCTGAGGGTTCATCTCCCTACCATTCCACTCCTGAACAATGCGCGGGAAAAACGAACACCTAAACCTTTATGTTCGAGCTCTGATTTCTCTTATTTTATTTTGATGATCATTCCTACCGATGTAGGTTGGGCTCAACAAAATATTTTCGCATTCGGAAGAGAAAGTTGGTGACTGAAATTTCGTAAATAGATCTCGCCGCGAGGAAATACGTCATTGCGATAATGACTTCCATCCCAGCTCGCGTATAATATCTGCCACACTCTCTCCCCTATTACGTGATAATACAAAACGAGCTGCCCTTTTTTGCACCTTTTCGATGTCCTCCGTCAACCCCACCTGGTAAGGATCCCACACCGCGCAGCAATATTCAAACACAGGACGAACGAGTGTAGTGTAAGCTGTCTCCTTTAGTGGACTTGTTGCATCTTCTAAGTGTCCTGCCAATGAAACGCAACCTTTGACTCGCCTTTCCCACAATATTATCTATGTGGTCTTTCCAACTGAAGTTGTTCGTAATTTTTACACCCACGTACTTGGTTGAATTGACAGCCGTGAGAATTGTACTATTTACCGAGTAATCGAATTCCAACGGATTTCTTTTGGAACTCATGTGGATCACCTCACACTTTTCGTTATTTAGCGTCAACTGCCACCTGCCACACCATACAGCAATCTTTTCTAAATCGCTTTGCAACTGATACTAGTCTTCGGATGACCTTACTAGACGGCAAATTACAGCATCATCCGCGAACAACCTAAGAGAACTGCTCAGATTGTCATCCAGGTCATTTATATAGATCAGGAACAGCAGAGGTCATAAGACGCTTCCCTATGGAACACCTGATATCACTTCAGTTTTACTCGATGATTTGCCGTCTATTACTACGAGCTGCGACCTTCCTGACAGGAAATCACGAATCCAGTCGCACAACTGAGACGATACCCCGTAGGCCCGCCGCTTGATTAGAAGTCGCGTTGTGAGGAACGGTGTCAAAAGCTTTCCGGAAATCTAGAAATACGCAATCAACTTGAGATCCCCTGTCGATAGTGGCCATAACTTCGTGCGAATAAAGAGCTAGCTGCGTTGCACAAGAACGATGTTTTCTGAAACCATGCTGATTACGTATCAATAGATCGTTCCCTTCGAGGTGATCCCGGACGATCATTTCACGAGGGTACCGTGAATATCAGGAATGCAGTAAAATATGAAATCTCCGTTATCGCTGTGGCTAGAAAAAGATCTTCCAAGAATGGGACGAACGAAGACTGAAGAGAATCGTTCAACGTGACAGAAGTGCAACCGTTCCCCATGTTGCTGCAGATTTCAGTGCTAGGCCACCACGAAGTGTCAAAGTGCGAACCACTCAACGAAACATCGTCGATATGGGCTTTCGGAGCCGAAGGCGCTTCAGTTTGGAACCGCGCGACCGCTACGGTCGCAGGTTCGAATCCTGCCTCGGGCATGGACGTGTGTGATGTCCTTAGGTTAGTTAGGTTTAAGTAGTTCTAAGTTCTAGGGGACTGATGACCTCAGATGTTAAGTCCCATAGTTCTCAGAGCCATTTGAACCATTTGAAGCCGAAGGCCCACTCGTCTACCTTGATGACGTCTCACCTGGGCCCATCAACATCAACAATGGGTGTTGATGACTGGAAACATATTGCCTAATCGGACTAGTCTCGTTACAAATTTCACCGAGCAAATGGACGTGTACAGGTATGGACAGAGCCTCATGAATCCATGGACCCTGCATGTAAGCAAGGGACTGTTCAGGCTATTGGAGGGTCTGTAACGGTGTGGGGCGTCTGCAGTTTGAGTGACATGGGACACCTGATAAGTCAAGATACCTCTCTGATTGGTGGAACGTACGTAAACATTCACCTGCATCAATTTGTGTCCATCGTGCATCCCGACGGACTTCGGCAATTTCAACAGGACAACGCGACATTCCACATCTCCAGAATTGCTACAGAGTAGCTCCAGGAACAGTCTCATGAGTTTAAACACTTCTACTGGCCACAAGACTAGGCAGACAAGAACATTATTGAGCATATCTGGAATCCTTGCAACGTGCCGTTCATAGGAGATCTCCATCCCCTCTTACTCTTACGGATTTATGGACAGCCCTCCAAGATGGTCAGATTTTAGAAAACGTAGTCAGCGATCTTGAAAGTAGTTAAAATTAAAATTTACAACAGTCTTGATCGCAGTCTTATTAAAATACTTATTAATTGGAGTGAATAACCGGTTTCGACTCTATGAAAGAGTCATCTTCCGACTCTGTAAAGATATATTGGAAAAGTAGTATAGACGTTATAATAAGCATATAAAATATATATAAATATAAGATAAATAGTAATAAATTATACCCAGAGCGGTGGATGGACACTGCTCGATGAGTTCCGTCGACCCTCGACGCTCGTGTAACTGCTGACTGTGCATGGAGGGAACGGATATTAATAGGGCTGGTCACACACACCGTTCTGAGTAGGACGAAAACACGTTCATGATTACATAACTTAAAACACAACCACAAAGGAACATTTATAGTTGGAGTAAATCGTAATGTAAATTATTGATGATTAATCGTCAGTGAATATAAATTATGCTATTAAAATGGTTCATTGGTATGAAATAAGTCTTAGAGCATGCTGCCAGGTTTCTAAACTCAGAACTACAAAATCTGCACCAAAGACTGTCGTTGCCCCAGCGTTTACGTGGATTTTGTAGTGTTGGCAGAAGAGCCAACGCTGTGTTGCTAGAGAAGGCCGAAATTCACGCGCTTAAACTCACGCAGGCTGGCGTGAGGTCTGAAACAGGATACGTAATGAATGCTATAAAGAAAAGTACGTAGCTGCTGGAATACCTAACTTTAATCCATAATTGGTGTACATCGCTCTTGTACAGATATAATCTCCATTTTAATATAACTTAGTGATGGCGCCTTGCTAGGTCGTAGCAAATAACTTAGCTGAAGGCTAAGCTAACTATTGTCTCGGCAACTGAGAGCTTATTTGTCAGTGAACTGTTGCTAGCTACGTCGGCTGTACAACTGGGGCGAGTGCTAGTAAGTCTCTCTAGACCTGCCGTGTGGTGGCGCTCGGTCTGCAATTACTGACAGTGGCGACACGCGGGTCCGACGTATACTAACGGACCGCGGCCGATTTAAAGGCTACCACCTAGCAAGTGTGGTGTCTGGCGGTGACACCACAGATTTTTGATCTCTTCTGATGTCAGCGCCATGGAAAATAACTGTACTATCGCGGAACCACACCAACTTTTCTGTAATAACAGCGGAACGATGTTACTAAAGTGCATCGATAGTTGCCGTGGAAACGGCGTCCTAGCCCGGTGAGGTAGGCATCAAATGATCAGAGATTACTGGGTACTGCGAAAGATATCTCAAGGGTTGACAATTCGACGACGAAAAGAGTGTCTGCGTAGATATGCCGGCGGTTGCCATGGAAATAGCGTCTTATTCTCACTGCGACAATCTATGGTGCTGTAACAAGGTTATAATTGCCGGAATTTGACGCCTTTTATCAATATTAGCGTAGTATACGTCATAATGACAAAATTATACGTCATAAAAGCTTAAAATTATGTTATTTTCTAAAATTTGTTCACAAGAAATTGCCTATGTCAGGTTGGACATAGTATAGGCTGTAATATTGGCAACAGGATGCTAATGAATGTGTATGGTGATCGGTGGGAACCAGGTGCCTGATTTCGCTATGGCGAAGTACAAAGCGGACATCAAAAATAAGCGACGACTAGCATCCTTTGATGGTAAAATATGGATAACAAAATAAAAAATAAGAAAATTGTGAAGTTACATTTTACATGTTGTTGTGTTGTGGTTTTTAGTATAAAAACCATTAGAAAGATGAGATCCACATAGTTAAAATCGTAGTTGTAAAATACTAATGATAAAACAAGCGTCAGAAGTGAAACATGGACGGTAAATAGTTTGGACAAGAAGAGAATAGAAGCTTTCGAAATGTGGTGATACAGAAGAATGCCGATCACATAACTAATGAGGAGGTATTGAATAGAATTGGGGAGAAGAGGAGTTTGTGGCACAACTTGACAAGAAGAAGGGACAGGTTGGTAGGGCATGTTCTGAGGCATCAAGGGATCACAAATTTAGCATTGGAGGACAGCGTGGAGGGTTAAAATCAGAGAGAGAGACCAAGAGATGAATACATTAAGCACATTCAGAACGAGGTACGTTGCAGTAAGTACTGGGAGATGAAGAAACTTGCACAGGGTAGAGTAACATGGAGAGCTGCATCAAATCAGTCTCAGGACTGAAGACCACAACTACATCAATACGAAAACAAAAGAGCAGTTCTTTATAATAGGTCTTCAAAAAGATCATAAAAATGTTTTTCGCTAAAGTCTAGCTTTTCACTGAGTAGAGCTAGGAGTTCACTTTTACGATGTGCATAGATTTCAATTTTCTCTAATGCATTAAGTAACGGTCCTTGTGGGGCAGAGTGAAGGATTTTTAAATTCGCCTGAATTAATCCTTCGGAATGGTTGCAGTCATGCAAATGTTGGCCAAACAAGGATTTACTACGACTGGTACCAGCCACATGTTCTTTAAAACCAATAGCAAAGTTACGGCCAGTTTGTCCGCTGTATTGTTTTTCGCACTCATCACATTGTATTTTATACATTCTTGAATTTTGATATTTAGTGTTGTTCTTTTGATTAATATTGTGTCTGAGTCTATTTTGAAGCTGATTATTGGTGACGAATGCTATTGTGAGCTCGGTAATTTTAAATAATTCATTTATTTTATCGAAGATGTACCCCATGTATGTAGTTTTGGACTATTTTCGATGACCGGATTCAGGTGCACTATGTGTATCCTGTATCTTATTAAACATGAAGTCAATGTGATTGGGATTAAAATCATTTACACTAGCAATCTGCTTCAATATTAGTCTCTCTTTCTGTAGTTCCTGTGTGGTGAGTGGTGATTTATACACAGTCAGCAGTTACACGAGCGTGCAGGGTCGACGGAACTCATCGAGCAGTGTCCATCCACCGCTCTAGCTATAACTTATTACTATTTACCTTATTTTTATATATATATTTTATATGCTTATTATAACGTCTATACTACTTTGGCAATATATCCTTACAGAGTCTGAAGATGACTCTTTCATAGAGTCGGAACCGATCACTCACTCCAATAAAAGATATTTTAACAAGATTGCAATCTAGACTGTTGTAAACTTTAATTTTAAGATTCATAGTGTCAGTTCCCCCCAGCACTGGTTCACACATTAGTCGAGTCCATGCCACGTGGTGTTACGGCACTTCTGCGTGATAGAGGAGGCCCTACACGATATTAGGCAGATGTGCCAGTTTCTTTGGCTCGTCAGTGTAAAAGTGGTTTGTAATGCCACTATGGATTTAGAAATTGATGTGAGTGAGGAGGAGGAGGCGATTATAGCTACTGCATTCTCGATGGGGTTAAGCCAGAAGATCGATTGCACTTGAAAGCTCTGATTTAAGCCGATGGCTTTTGCGCAATTAGACGGATTAGTGGTTAACATAATTCTTTTTTTTTCTTTTCGTTATGTCGATGCGAAGTGGGAAGGAGGGCCGGGATCGGTTGTCAGAAAAACCGAAAGGTGGGCAGGGAGCAGAGTGTAGTCGGTATGCTGGGTTGGCTAAGACCAAGCAGGAATTCCGTTGTGGTGATCCCAGACAGTTGGTGAATCGGTGTCCCACATCATGTAACGCGTGTGTGGCCAGCTGACGCCAGAAGCGTGCGGGCGCTTTGAAATTCAAATTTCCTATTGGATGCTACAGCGGGATTAGAGCTTCCGTCAGTTCATTTTCGCCCCGTGTTTACACTGTAGTAAATCAGGAACCTGTGTGTGATATAATCGATTCAGGCAGTAGCCTCTCATTGCTTGAGTATGATATTTGTAATCGTAGCATTTGTAAGTTTCCTAGCCTACAACCGGTCTTGCAGGGATGTCGTACTGCCAGTGGGTAAGTGTTGCTTACGAATGGTCGCTGTAAGGCGAGTATTTCTGTGCAAAGGTTTTCTCGGCCCGTTTAGTTCGTTATTGTCAAGCATTACTAAAGTATGCTTGACTTCTCCTTGTTTATTTTACTCCTCTAAATAAAGCATGTAGAATTTCACTATTTATCACGCAAAATCACATACTTCTTTGCGATTTTTAAAATAATACACATAAATGGACTGTTAGAGAACTGACTTAAATTTTCTGAAACCTTATACGTGTCTGTAGCAAGTAAATTTCCATACAAAACTAAATTCCAATGCTTAAATTTGGACGTAAAAATTCTTCTCAATAGGTACAAAAACAAAGTCTACAAAATGGTTGAGGTGATGGTACTCACGACTCCAGACAATAGCGCATCACAATCGATAATTCGCTCTCGGAACACTCTCAGTGCACCAGCTGTATGGGTTGGCACTACACGAGGACTATCACTGGCCGCAGCTGCCAAACATGGGCATCAGGTGTGTGGATGGAGATTGGTCGATGCCCCACTAAACACCGGAGCACTGAGCTGTGGCAGCCGGGAATCCATTGCCTCACAGGTCGAAAGTTACACCCATACCTTTCACCGCGCCACTTACATCACCCATGCCTCTTCCTTCCTCCAGAAGGCCATCACTGACGCTGTGGAGGCCCCAGTTCCTGTCAGACTCATTCAAGCTCACCGCCCTATGCGTCCTCCACGGGCCGCCCTTCTTCTTTGTGAATCCTGCAGGCTTTACCGCACCTTCCTCCACACCTGTGACAAGGATACACTCCTTCGCCAGTGGCAATTACAGCGATACATCTGGAACCTTCTCACAGCAAAGAAACGCCGGGACTGGAGCCACACACGTACATGCCTCAGCTCCACTCTCCATGTCAAGTCCTCCAAGTACTGCTCAGTCTTCCACTGCCTTACTGGTAGCCATTGCACCCCACATTGCTCTGTCCTCCACGAGAATCACACCACCTCAGTAAGGCTAACCATTTTGCTTCCCACCTATTTGAGGTATTCTCCATTCCTGTTGATCCCCATTTTGATTACTCCCTCTTCCCCACCGTCCTTGAATGCACTGATATCTCTGTCCCACAGCTCGCTCCTAGTTTCCAGTTCTTGGATCAGTTACCCTCTCAGACATAAACACTCCCATCATCACACATGGCGTCACACTCGGCCTCTGCTCCAAATGCAACACCACCCCTGGTTACGATGATGTCACCTACGGCCACCTCAAGAAATCCCCCCCGTCCTTCCTGGTCCCCTTGCTACCCTGTAAAACGTCCTCCTCTCCACTGGCCTTTACCCTGACCTGTGGAAGACTTACTGTGTCCTGCTGTTCCCTAAACCCAACAAACCCCCCTCTGACGCCTCTTCCTATCGTCCCATATGCCTCACCTCCTTGTTTAGTAAGGTCTTAGAATCCATCCTCTCCTGCCAGATTCATCGCCACCTAAACTAGTAGCACCACCTCCTTCGCTCTACCCAGTGTTTCTTCTGGCCCTCCTTCTCAGCCAATGACCAACTCCTTAACCTTACCAATCCTCTTTCCCTCCAACTTAACTCCCGCTGCTCCATTGTCTTTGTTTCCCTCGACCTCAAGAATGCCTATGACCATGCCTGGGATCCCAAGCTCATCTTCAGACTCCATACTTATGCTCTCCCTATCAATTTCGTCTGTCTCGTTGCTTCCTTGCTCTCCCTTCCTCCCATCTATGTCAATATCCACAATTCCCACTCCTGTACTTTCTAGCCCACTGGAGTGACCCAAGGCTCCATCCTTCCCCCTCTCCTCTATTTCCTGAATTCTGACAACATGCCCAAACATTCCCTACCTGTCCATCTCCTCCAATTTGGTGATGACACCACCTTCCTGGCCCTTTATCTTAACTTTCAAAGGTAAATGGCTCAATGTACACTCGAAACCCTCCTTGACCATTTCACTACTTAGTGCAACCAGTAGTTCCTTCGTATCAACCCCTCCAAGACACGGTCAATCGTCATTGGCTGCACCACCCCCTCCTTCCATCTCCATGATTTCTACCGAACCATTTATATCGTACTATTCACCTCACTCCTGCCCTAAAATACCTTGGCCTCAGTCTTGATCGTCATCTAACCTGGACTCCCTATTTCCTTATGATCCAACACAAAGCCCACAATAGATACCTGTCTGGCCGGATGTGGGGGCTGCACCCTTCCATCATCCTTCATACCTACAAGTCCTCGATCCGCCCCATCCTTTGTTATGCTAGTGTCGCTTGGATTTCTGCACCCCCCACCCCCCCCCCCCCCCCCCCCAGATTCTATAAAGCCTTCAAAATCCTGGAACACCATGCACTTCGCAACGCCTTCCGTCCCTCATGCGCATCCTCTATGACCTCATCCACTTACCCACCTTCTTCTCTCCCTTGAACACATCCGCACCCTGTACATTGTCCACCGATTCGATATCCCTACCCTCTTGTGTCCCCCTGTACAAGTTAAAAGTGTAAAAATCACACAGAGCGAGACAGTTAAAAAAAAAAAAAAGGAAAACACTGGAAACGATGGAGCACTCATGTAGAATAAAAACCACCGAGAGCCTGGATGCCAGAGAGGAGGGGGAAAAAAGCTATAGCAGGCAGTTCTCTTCAGTGCGCCGAGTCTTGTACAGCTTCCAGTTACCGCCGAGTCTACAAGCTGCACTGTTCGTCCGTCGTCTCCGGAATTTAGGCTCCAAAAGCATCATAGGCCACTTCTGGACTCTACATGGGCATCACTCAGAGGCACAGTGACAGAACTTCAATATTTTACAGGACTTGCAATTATTTCAAATGTCTAATTGTGCTGGACATTTCACATGAAGAAACATCATTTAAGTCGACTATTTCTTCGTATTTAATAAATACCATTTTATTACTATATGTTGAAAATCTTTCTGATCGAAGATAACGTACGCCTCCTTCTTGCACTCCCAACGATGGATATTAAATGAAGGGTTCTACAGAGCTGCATTTGATTTTAACTGACACACTAGGTATTTAATTGGAGAAACAGACAAATCCCCGGCATAGTTGTCCTGAGGTTCTACCTCTGAATAATGCTCTTCTTCCACAGCAGAATTGTGATCATCTTTTTCGTCTATTTCTTGACCTGTATCAGTGACACATTTCTCTATACACCGACTAATAATTTAATCAAACTCGAGGAAATTAAAAGTGTCACGTTCCTGCGACCAAATTTTGTAACACACCGTACTGAAGAAAACAGGCACTTAGTTCGCGAGGCTAGATCTAGGAGACCCTAACACCTGTCAGTAACACGTGTAACAACAAACAAAGAACGCAATAACGCAACCGACTGTAAAACATTGCAAAGTTGGCAATTTATGGGGGATTGGGAGCAGTATAGAAGCATTCCATCACAGCTGAACTTACAGAGAGAGTTCGAAAATTTTCACGCCATTGAGAGACCACACCTTGTGAGCCGAGGGTTAAGGATCTTTTGGGCGGCGACTGAATTCAGCGTATTGGTTCTGTCTTCTATTATGTAGAAAGGAAGTTTCTTTTAAATTTTACCCCAACTAAAACTTCAAGTTGTACCAGTGTTTTCCTGTCAAAGGAACCAACGCCGTTACTGTGCAGGATTGTAAATTTAAGGCAGGTCATTTTGGTGATTGTGAGGCTGAGGCGATGCTGCTCCTTCTGGACGAGTTTTCGGAGTCTTTAACTGACAAACCAGGTGTTATCAACACGATACAATACAGAATCTGCCTTGCTGACGATTTTCAGTGCGTCAAGCCCAATATAGATTGACACCACCCGAAATGAAAATATTGCGTCAGCTGGTGGAGCGGATGATCTGTGATGGGGTTATTATGTCTCCTACCTCACCATACACCTCTCTTATCTTTCTAGTTCCAATGGGTGACTGGTGGTTGATCATACTATTAAAGAAGAAGTGTGTTCGTGAATGTATGCCACTATCCAACTTGCACCACTGTTTCACCTGCTTTTCTGGTGCTCGGTATTCTTCTATTCTCGATCTTAATCAGGCTTACCACCAGACCCCATTAGCCAAAACTGTAGACAGGTGACAGCGTTTTGTATGGATTGGAATTTATTCGAATTTATCGGTATACTAATTGGCATATCAACTTGGGCTGCTGTTCTCTCTAGACTTTTGGATAACGTTTCCGGAGATGTAAAATTTAAACTTAGATGACGTTGTAATTTACAATATTACCTTCCAACAAGTTCTGAAACACCTGGAGGAGGTTTTGTGCCGAATTCTTGCCACTGATCTTGCTGTTAACCCTTCCAAAATTAATTTAGCTTAACAGAAGATTTCTTTTCTTGGTATTTGGTTTCTACTGGCGTGACCCGAATGGATAGAGAGAGAGGAGCAAGGTCTTACACAAAAAACAAGCAAAGACAGGTGTTGTCGAATTCATTATCCATTATTTTGTTTAGAAATACTTCTATAGTATAGGGAGATGACCATTCAGATTTGGCACAACTTTGGAAAGTTGAGAAGTCCTGATCGCACAATCCTTTATAAAGCGTCATGCGTTTAAATATTTTATCGTCAGACTGAAGCTGTGGAATGAACTGTACAAGAAAGTAATGACAGAAAATATACATAAGCGTGTATCTAAGTACGTATTCCAGTACACAGATATTCCAAATAGTATCGTACTTACATAAAAAACAAATTTTAGTACAAGTTCACGAAACCGAGCACCTGAACTGAATACAGTAGAAATCTCATGTCATGTAGGCATATTTTTCAGTCCCATCGTCTATCGAATCGAACCAGTGCCAAACAGTGTGTGGCGACTGAACTTACGAGAGGTAAACGATGGCTTGTAGGTGGTGCTAGCATTGACTGAAGAATGCGAATCAAACAGTAAGTTTACTTACTAATGCGATTAAATACATGTCAGCACCGCGTGAACAAATTTGACAAAAAAATTGTAACTCTTATAGAAGAGATACTCATACTAACGCCATGAAAAGTGCGTCGTTAGGTAACATCGTAAAAAACGTTGCAGAGGTAGTCTTTAGTCAGTAATCGAAATAGAAGACAATTTTAGAAATTAACTGGTGAGGTACAATATAAATGTATAATCAATATGAGCAATAAGTAAAGAAGGAATAATAACGAATAAGTTCACTAGCATCACAAAATAAATGTACATAATTGTCACAAAATGTATTGAAATGACATAACAGACTCATTTAGATGAGCTAAGATTAGTGGTTACAACTTGAAATGTAAGATGTATTACGCAATAAATGGGTATTTTTTGTTTTTTAATACTATTTAACTTAGCGTTAGATCGTGCATGTATAACAACTCTCCTTAAGCTGCCGGCTGAGGACATCCAAAACGTCCTAGCATATTGTGACCAAAGAAGTAAAGTTAGGATCATTTGGTGACAAAAACTGATGCCTAGGCAATCGTAATATTGGTCATACTGTTTCTGACTTTTACGGAATGCATTGCGATCGTGTATAACAGTATGGGATTGTAGAGCTATACATAACAAAATAAGCTCTTTGAGTTACTAGCGACACCCAAAACTTCACCTTTCGTAATTTTTTTTCTATACTGTAATTTCATTCCTACGGCCCCATATGGGTAAGGGAGGGCTGGCACAATCCGCTGCTCTTCAACCGAATGATACAGTTAAAAAGGATAAAACATACAAAAGGCGATGAGATGGGAGACATAAAAACATATTAAGGAGAGACAATGGGGGTTAAAATACACACTTACACAGAGACGTTAATTGTAGGGCAGCTAAAAAAGTCCACATAAAGATAAAAAAGCACAGTTGGCGATTTTTGTAACACATAAAAATACACGGAAGTCACACAAACAAGTCAAAAGTTGGCCACAGTATTGCAAAACGCCAGAACGACGACACTTTAACAACAGCACGAGATGAAGGACACACGACAAAGATTAAACAGTGCCAGGAGGATTCGGCCGAGGGAGGGGACATCCTGAGAGGTGAGAAAGATGGGACAAAAGAGAGCAGTGGTAGACGGCGTCTAGAGAAGGTAGTGGAAAAGGAAATTGGTCGCGGGGCGTACCAAGGGCCAGGAGACGAGCGCGATAGCAAGGGAGAAAGAAGGCAAGTCAGGAGGGAGTGCAGAGATGCGGAAGAGATGCACTAGAAAGGGAGAGGGCGTGGCAGGGAGAAAAAAACTACTCATCGGAAGACAAAAGAATGGGAGTAGGAGCCATGAGGAGGGGGTTGATGGTGAAGTTAGAGTTCGTAGGAGGAGTAGACACAAGGGCGAAGCTTATCATCTGGGAGGGGTATGCATTGGAAGGCACGTCAGTAAAGGAGGCTGAGAACGTGGAGATGGAGAGAGGGTGGCACACAACAGTAAAGGCACAGCAACAGGCTCTGGGTAGGGAGGATAAGAGACAACAGGGGGTCCAAGCAATCCAGTCTGTGGACAATGTACAGGGTGTGGATGTGTTTGAGGAAAAGGAGAAGATGTGGGAAGGGGTTGATGTGATAGAGGATTTGTATCGGGGACGGGAGACTGATGTGGAAAGCAGGGCAGAGTGCATGGCGTTCGAGGATTTAGAAGGCTTTATTGAATATGGGTGGGGTAGAGATCATGGTGACTATGGTATAAGGAAGGATGGGGCTGATCAAGGATTTGTAGGTGTGAAGGATAATGGAAGAATGCAGGCCCCATGTCCAGCAAGACAACAGTTTCAGAATGTGGAGTCTGTTGTGGGCTTTGTATTGGATCATAAGAGGATGGGGAGTCCAGGTGAGGTGACGGTCGAGGGTGAGGTATGAGGGAGGTGGATAGGACAACCATTAACGTCTGGTAAAAATTGTGGAGCCAGAAAGTGCGGGTGGTATGACCTGGGTTTGGAAGAGTTGATGTGAAGAGCCACTCGTTGCACCAGGCAGTGAACTGATTGAGGTGGGTTTGAAGGAATACTTTGGCCCTGTTCAAGGGGAGGATACAGGTCCAGAAAGACGGTGTCATCAGCAAATTGGCAGCAAATTAGTAGAAGATGTGAGGCGGAATAGGTTTGGGTGTATCTGCAGCATAAAGGAGATAGAGGAGAGGGAAAAGGATGGAGCCTTCGGGCACGCTCATGGAGGGATAGAATGCATAGGTGTTGGTATTGTGGATAGTGACATAAGAGGGACGACAGGAGAGGAAGGAAGCAACGAGACAGAGAAAGCCCTGGAGTTTAAGGAGTAGCCTGGGATGCCAGACATGGTGAAAGGCAGTCTGGAGGTCGAAGGAGACATAGAAAGAGGAACAATAGGATTTATATTGGAGGGAAAGAAGACTGATAAGCTTAAAGAGCTGGTCATTGGCTAAGGAAGAGGATTGGAAACCACACTGGGTAAGGGGAAAGAGGTGGTGCTGATTAAGGTGGTGATGAACACGTCAGGAGAGGATAGACTCAAAGACCTTAATGAACATGGAGGTGATGGAGGCGAGATGATAGAGGGTGGTCCGTCAGGATTGGGGAACAGCAGGATGTGGGAGGTTTTCCAAATGTCAGGGTACAAGCCAGTGGAGAGAATGATGTTGTCAAGGTAGCAAGGACAGCCAGGACGAAGAGGGGGGATTTCTTGAGGTGGCAGTAGGTGACACTGTTGTGACAAGTGATGGCATTGCACTTGGACTGGATTATGAGTTTGATGTCATTTGCTGCAATGGGAATGTTTACATATGATGAGGGTCCAAATACTAGAAACTGTAGGCGAGTGGCAGAATGGAGGCTTCAGAGTGTTCATGGCTGGTGGGGAAGAGGGAGTAATCAAAGTGAGGATCGTTGGGAAAGGAGAAAAACTTGGAGAGATGGGAAGCAAAATGGTTAGCCTTACTGAGGTTGTCATAGAAAAGGTGGTCATGGTGGAGAAGGGTGTACTGTGGGGCAGGATGACTACCAGTTAGATGGTGGAAGATAGAGGAGGAGTTGACAGGGATGTTGGAGCTGATTCATGTACATGTGTGTCGCCAGTCCTGCTGTTTCTTTGCTGTTCAGAGGTTGCAGATGTGTACTTGCCAGTGTCTGGAAGGGTATCTTAGTCACAGGTGCAGAGGAAGGAGCAGTAGAGCATGTGGAATCCATGGAGGAGAAGGACAGCGTGTGGAGGAAGTGTAGGGTGGTGACGGTGGATAAGTTTGTTAGGAACATGGACCTCTACGGCATTAGTGATGGTCTACTGAAGTAACGAAGAGGCATGTGTGATGTCAGCGGGATGGTGGTGGGAAAGATGGTGGTTTTTGACCTGTGAGGCAATGGATTCCCAGTATGCATCCCAGTCAGCTCGTTGGTAGTCATGGACTTGGCAGGGCAGCTAGCAAGGGGCTGGATTGAGGCAATGTGCTGAGGAGATTGTGTGAACCACTGGGAGGGGATTGGTACCAAAAGGGTCCAGAATATCCGTGGCAATACGACCAAGGAGGTAAGGGCAAGTGATGATGACACCTGGGATGGAGTTACTTTTAGAATGGGTGATCTGTAAGAGGGGAACTAGATTACCATGGAGGGTAGTGAGGAACTGATGCCACCACTGAAGGTATCAGGGTCACAGTTGACGATGTTGTGGCATGTGGTAATAACATAGTTGTAGAAGGTGGGCCGTATTGGGAGATGAATTCATAGGGAAGAGGAGCTGCGGGTTAGATGTAGATAGTGGATAATTGGGGGGGGGGGGGAGGAGAAAGATGTTGAGGATGAGGTGTTCGGTTGCCATTGAGCAGGGGTTGTGGTAGGACAGGGACATAGATATATGCTTCAGGTGTCCAGTAGTGACCCCACCTCCCACTAGCAAAAGGGGATTGTCAGTGGAGTGAATGAGGTACAGAGAGGAGCGGACAACATGATGATGTTGGAGGAAGGTTTCACTAAGGTTGAAGGAGTTGACCTGGTGATGGGACAGGGTACGCATGAAGAGGTATTTGTTGGCAGGGAGGGAGCAAATGATGATGTATAGGAGATGATACTGTTGGCGCGACATTGGGGCAAGGTGGAGAGTGAGTGGAGGGAAGAGAGGGGCTCAAATGAGGGTGTCTGGGTGGGTGTAGATGAAGTGGGCCTGGTTGTGGGAGTATGTAGTGTAGGTATTGAAATGAAAGATGGATCAGGTGGCAAGGGAGATCTGCTGGAGGGTGCGGGGGCGTTGGAAGGGGTGAATATTCTGTAGTATGATGGTCAGGAAACAGATGATGTTGTCAGCTGTCTGGAATGGGCAGAGGGAATTGATGCATTGGATGGGCTGATCGATGGTGTGAATGGGAACAGTTAGTTTCGAGTTGGTGGGAAGGAGTTTGGCCTTGCATTTGGAGGTGTAGATGGGGTGGGATTCGTTGCAGGTGTTGCAGGAAGGAGGGGAGGCGAGGTTAGAACATTGTTTGAGGAAGTGGGAGGCTTTATAGTAGGGGCGATGGAGGCAAGGTGGTTGAAGCTTTGGGTGATGCGGCCATCATAGAGGAGACAGCATTGGCGGTGATAGCATTGAATAGGAGAAAGGAAGGGATTAATGGGGTGGCAGAAGGTGGTGTATGGAGGAGGTGGACTCTGTGAACACATGTGCCAAAAGGGTAGGGCTGGAGTTGTTACAGATACATCAGGCTGAGCAGATTTCCAGGGCAGGGTGGGCATTCAATTCTGCCAATAACTTCACCTTAATTACCACAAGGATGAGCTTTGCAATCACAGTGGTGGGGGTTTCGGGATGATGAGGGCTTTAGGATTGACAGGAAAAGGAGGAGCTAAGTAAAGATGTGAGAGACATGTGGGCTAAAGGTGATATGGAGAAGTCTCCGGAAGAGGTCAGTGTGGAATGAGAAGGGAAGTGGATAAGGACAGAGCCTCTGTGGGGCATAAGCTGAGCAATAGCGGCACTGGGGTATACTTGCAGATTTCTAGTGTTTAGGCAGTGAGGAATTTAGTATTGGGTTGGGAAATGACGAATGTATGTATGGTGGGGGCTGGGCATGCAAGAGGGGTGGGCAGTGGTTTCTTGGAAGAGGGGGTGGAGGTAGGGTCAGCACTTGGGCGTTTGGAGGTTTTTTGGCAGGTGTGGCCTGGAAGGAGGGTGAGGGACTGGGAGAGGTGGCGGAAGGCAGGGCCCTCATGAGAGGTGGAAGCACTTTGATGGGAGGGTGGGTGTCTGTGGTGGTGACTGTGGAGCGGTGGTCCATGTCATGGGCAGGCGAAGTAGAGGAAGTCATAGCAGGGCGAGTGGGGAGTGCATGAGAGTCTTCCCTACACGTGGTAGTGGCGGGAATGGCGGCAGGAGCACGAGCAGGAGCAGGGGGAGGAGCAGAAGTAGAGGCAGTAAATAGGTGGGGGTACAGGGGATAGGTGGATATGGCAGGGATGAAGCTGTGAAGAGAAGAGGTGGGGCAGATGGGGGAAGCTGGAGGAGGGACTTACGGAGGTAATGGTGGGGAGCAGAGGAAGGAGGGGTGAATATAATCGTGGTGGTTGGGGTGTCCATGGTGGACTTGCAGCCTAGCAGCAACAGGTGGCACGAAGATAGGGAAAGAGAACTTAGCAGGAGCATCTTCCGTAATTGTTTTGTCTTTATTGTAATTTCATTTCCCGGCCACTTATGGGCAGGTGACGGCTGTCAGTGGCACAGTCCGCCACTCTTCAGCCAAGTGACACTACAAATAAAAAGATGAAATGACACAAATAAAATGTGATAAAAAGCGCGACATAAGAACCGAAATAAGTGGAGACAATGGAGATTAGAATATAGACTTACTTGAAGACGTTCATTGAAGGACAGGTAAAAAATTTCGAAGAAAGTTAAAAAAACACAGTTGGTGTTTCGTGGAGCACATAAAATACGCATGCACAAGTTAAAAGTTGGCCACTCCAGCATGAACACAATTAAAAAAACCACCGTAAGTGATTAGACATGTGTGACGAGGGATAGAATCTGTCAGGAAGGGCCTGCCAATGGTAGGAGGCCTGAGAGGAGGGAAAAAGAGGGTCGGTGGAATGGGGAGGGGGGCGGGATGAAAAGGAAAAGGGTGGTTGGGGAGCGCCCCAAGGGGCAGGAGTGAGGAAGGATGGGAGTTGGAGGGGGGAAGGCAAGCCAACAGGTGACACAGAGACACAGAATGGCAGCATGGTAAAGGGGTGGCGCTCAGGGGAAGGGAAAAGGAGGGGAGAGGAAGCCCTGAGGAGTAGGAAGGGGGAACGTAGGGTTAGAGTTGGTAGGAAGGGTGGAGATCAGGGTGAAGCTTATCATCTGGAAGGGATAAGTGCTGGACGTTGTGTTGGGAAAGGAGGTGGAGGGTGTGGACATGAGAGAGGGTGGTTAAAGGCGCGACAACAGGCTGAGGGTAGAGAGGACAAGAGACAACAGCGGATATGGGGGATCGAGTTGGTGGATGATGTACAGGATGCAGATGTGTTTGAGGAAAAGAAGAGGGTGTGGGAAGGGAATGAGGTCACAGAGGATCTCTGTGGGGGACATGAGGTGGAAACAAAAGGCAAGGCGGATTGCATGGAGTTCAAGGATTTGGAGAGCGTTATAGAATCTGGCAGGGGCGGAAATCCCGGCAACGCTGGCATAACAAAGGATGGGGCTGATCAAGGATTTGTAGGTGTGAAGGATTGTGGCAGAATCTTAAAGTTTACTGAAATTCTATTTTACAGTGTGTCATGACGTATTGTTCTTAGCTAAAAAATGTGTACTGTGTAGTCCGAAGTTCATACAGGAAGAAATTTGCTTTTTTTGTGTCCATGCACTCACTGGTTAAACTGGTACAAATAAATTTTCATTATGCAAACTGTCAATGATAATGCTGTTGCTGGGTTAACCCTCACACTACACAGCATTCTTTGTTGACCTGTCCCAATGACAGTCATTCCATTTAGCAATTGTGAGGCATTGCCAGGTTCACTATTCCATGGTATATGGAAGCGTTTCTACAAGTCTTTCTCGCATTCACAGTCCCACATTTGCACCTGGAGACCAAAAGTGGAACAAATTTTTTTTACGACGTAAGTCAGTTCCAAGTAAGCGCATTATAGTATCTACCAAGTTTCACCGCCGTACGATAATTACAGTCCACACTGCACCTCAACGGGCAGCTGCACTTTAGTTATGACCATCTGGTATTTTCCACTCAATATTTCCACTGCTTCAGACAAGGAAACATGAACTTCATAAATGTAAGGTATCTAATAACACAACGAAAATTTGTAGAACTTACTATAGTAATATTGTGCTATAATTAAATTATTTTAATACTTTAGAATTTACTATTAATGGTAGAGTTACTTTGCTTTTACGTATAGGCTTTTAAATTTTATCTAATTTTTGTCTCTGAAATTGGGGATGTATTTACGTGAATAACAATGCGCGATACAAGTTCGCCGAGTTGACGATTGCCGTTGTTATTCATTTTCTTTTTTCTCGTAACTTGAGTGCGAAATAATATTCGGAAGATTGCAGCTGCTAGTATAGACGTCGATCTACTCGAAAACAATTATTGTAACCCACTAAACATACGTAATAATATTTTAAAATACAATGATTCTGCACCTACAAGAAGAACAATTTTTGTGAAAAAAATATCACAGAACATGTCCCGTTTATTCGATGCAATACATAGTATACAATATAGCGTTTCTCTAACAGTGCATTCTTTTTTCATCTGATGTTTGAACTTCATTTTAGTTGATCTGTGTTAGTGAAAGGTAATTTATACACCTTGAAATATACTCTAGTCAATAACTGTTACATTCAAGCATCTTAATTCCATCCTTACACAACTTCTCATGTTAGTTATGTCTTTATTGCTATGTTGCTCATTAAATACTGACACAATAGCTGATACACATGTGCATGGACCCCTGTTCTCAAGTTGTTAAAGGAGTCTTTCGAGTGCACGCTAAGGGGAATGTTACATTCTCATCTGACGAAGTGCAATTACGTTGCTTATTGATAAAGTACTGTCTTTCTCTTCATTTGTGGTACCATTTTTTTATGTGTAGAGAAATTACTATCCAATACGGTTGACATATTAATTTGTTAGGTTGATTTCATGAAACGAGGGTTGTGCATAACAGTACTGAAGTGGTAAGTGTGTACTGGTACATTTTTATGTTTTCTACTTGTGTTCAGTTGGGATGGGCAAATGCTCCTGTGCCTTGCTGCAAAAGGAACTTGTAGTTGTACTGAATGGTCAGATGTGAGTTGCTAGCTCACAACGTCCTGCAGAGATACATTGTCAAGTTGGTGGACTTTAAGATTTTTTTAATGTTTAGTACGAAAGTGATATTTTGGAACTGTGAATGGCTCAAGGAATTTATCGAGATTAGCAAAGTTAGTGGTACTGGTAGGTGAAGTTTGTCAGATAGTGATGTTAACGTAGGTGGAACTTGATGAGTGATACTACTGACATTGGATTATACTTTCTGAACTTGTAAAATCACAACTATCCTAGTTTCGCACTACGAAAAAGTTTCTGGTATACATTTCTGAAGCTGCACGCTTCATTGGAGATCTATATTGATATTATGAGTGCAAAAACTTGTTTCTGGAAATTGTATGAAATATTACTGTCTTTGAAATGTACCCAACTGTATGGGATCCTATCCTAAAAAGTTTCCAAACTGATTTGCTGCAGCTGTGTCTATGCCACTGAGCATTCTTATGGACCTGCAGTTCATCTGATGCCTGTTGGAGATTTTAGTACATGTAACGAAACTTATTACTAGTTTTCTGTTGGCCGTTGAAATACACCAGTTTAATTAGAATTGAGCAGTAGGAGTAAGTTTGACTGCCAATTTCATCGTTTTACTTTGCAGAGGTAAAAGTTTCAGCATAGTAGAGTAGAGAGCTGGACCAGTCCCCACACTTCTATCCTTTGGCCCTTCCGCCTCCCCACCCTCACTATGATATTAACTGTGAAATTGAAGAGTTGAGTTCATAATTTTCAAATTTCTTAAGAATGCTAAATGCATACATTGCGATACATGGATTTAATGACTTCATTAAATTTACTTCTCCAGAGGAGTTGTATACTGAACTTTGCAAGTGTTGTCAAATGAGCAAGTTAATGTCAGAAATCTAAAACATCTCAGGCTACTTTAGTTGCTGATTTATTACTCTGCCTTTTACTGCGCACCTGCGGAGAAACTAATATTGTTTTGTCTTGGGTAGGTGGACTGGATTCAACTTAGTGTGGTTTATGTTACTTCACTCCCTCAGTTATACCTCTTCAGCAGTTTTTTTGGAAATTTTTGAGGGATGAAAGTTCCATGTTACAACAACAGACTGCACTGGACTACAAAGAAATGATAAAATTAAACAGATTCATTGCACTTGAGGAGAGAAATCTTAGACAATTATAACTGTCAATAACTAGTCGAAAACAAGTGCTAGAACAGGAGAATAATGTTTGTGGAAAAAGGAAAAAACGTGAGTTACAGGATAGGATAGGAGCTGCTCCAAGTCAGACTATAGCGAGTGAGATTAACAAACAAGTAGTCATGCAACAGCTTTTTAACAGCTTGAACATGAAGTAGGTGTACTGAAGGCCAACACAGAAAGTAGCATTTCAAGAAACAGAGAATTGTGATGAACTTTCCACTGCTGTAGCCAAACTGGCTGCTAGTTGTAAGCAGAGCTGAGGTATACAGCGTGGTCCATTGATAGTGACCGGGCCAAATATCTGACGAAATAAGCATCAAACGAAAAAACTACAAATAACGAAACTCGTCTAGCTTGAAAGGGGAAACGAGATGGCGCTATGATTGGCCAGCTAGATGGCGCTGCCATAGGTAAAACGGATATCAACTGCGTTTTATTTTTAAAAAAAAAGAGGAACCCACATGTTTTATTACGTATTCGTAAAGATATATGAATGTTTCAGTTGGACCACTTTTTCCGCTTTGTAATGATGGCGCTGTAATAGTCACAAACGTATAAGTACGTGGTATCACGTAACATTCCGCCAGTGCGGACGGTATTTGCTTCGTGATACATTACCCGTGTTAAAATGGACCGTTTACCAATTGCGGAAAAGGTCGATATCGTGTTGATGTATGGCCATTGTGATCAAAATGCCCAACGGGCGTGTGCTACGTATGCTGCTCGGTATCTTGGTTCAAAATGGTTCAAATGGCTCTGAGCACTATCGGACTTAACATCTGAGGTCATCAGTCCCCTAGAACTTAGAAATACTTAAACCTAACTAACCTAAGGACATCACACACATCCATGAACGAGGCAGAATTCGAACCTGCGACCGTAGCGGTCGCGCGGTTCCAGACTGTAGCCTCTAGAACCGCTCGGCCACATCGGCCGACTCGGTATCCTGGACGACATCATTCAAGGGTCCGGACCGTTAGAAGGATAGTTACGTTATTTAAGGAAACAGGAAGTGTTCAGCCACATGTGAAACGTCAACCACGACATGCAACAAATGATGATGCCCAAGTAGGTGTTTTAGCTGCCGTCGCAGCTAATCCGCACATCAGTAGCAGACAAATTGCGCCAGAATCAGAAATCTCAAAAACCGTCGGTGTTGAGAATGCTACATCTACATCGATTGCACCCGTACCATATTTCTATGCACCACAAATATCATGGCGACGACTTTGAACGTCGTGTACAGTTCTGCCACTAGGCACAAGACAAGTTACGGGACGACGACAGATTTTTGCACGCGTTCTACTTGGCGACGAAGCGCCATTCACCAACAGTGGTTAGGTAAACCGGCATAATATGCACTATCAGGCAACGGAAAATCCACGATGGCTGCGACAAGTGGAACATCAACGACCTTGGCGGGTTAATGTATGGTGCGGAATTATGGGAGGAAGGATAATTTGGCCCCCGTTTTATTGACGGCAATCTAAATGGCGCAGTGTATGCTGATTTCCTACGTAATGTTCTACCGATGTTACTGCAAGATGTTTCACTGCATGACAGAATGGCGATGTACTTCCCACATGATGGAAGTCCGGCACACAGCTCGCGTGCAGTAGAAGCGGTATTGTGTAGCATATATCATGACAGGTGGATTGTCGTCGAGGCACCATACCATGGCCCACACGTTCACCAGATCTGACGTCCCCAGATTTCTTTCTGTGGGGAAAGTTGAAGGATATTTGCTATAGATATCCACTGACAACGCTTGACAACATGCGTTAGCGTGTCAATGCACGTGCGAACATTACGGCAGGCGAAGTACTCGCTGTTGAGAGCAATGTCGTTACACGTATTGCCATATGCATTTAGGTTGACGGACATCATTTTGAGCATTTATTGGATTAATGTGGTATTTACAGGTTATCACGCTGTAACACCATGCGTTCTCAGAAATGATGAGGTCCCAAAGGTACATGTATCACATTGGAACAACTGAAATAAAATGTTCAAACGTACCTACGTTCCGTATTTAATTTGAAAACCTACCTGTTACCAACTGTTCGTCTAAAATTGTGAGCCATATGTTTGTGACTATTACAGCGCCATCTATCGCAAAGCGAAAAAAGTGGTCCAACTAAAACATTCATATTTCTTTACGTACTACACTAATATGTAATAAAATGGGGGTTCCTATTTTAAAAAACGCAGTTGATATCCATTTGCCCTATGGCAGCGCCATCTAGCGGGCCAACCATAGCGCCATCTCGTTTCCCCCTTCAAGCTAGACGAGTTTCGTACTTTTTAGTTTTCTCATTTGACACTTATTTCGTGAGATATATGGCCCGGTCACGATCAGTGGACCACCCTCTACATGATAACCACATCTGCAATCAAATCATGTGTAAGAACACAGCACACTGTCTCACTCATCCCCATAATTATGAAAATCACTGTAAACTCTTTCATCAATAGTATTACTGAACAGTACCAAATTCTTCATCTCATGTTGGAACTACAGTAATAATAGTCACATTGTGCAACAACCAAGTACCAGTCTTTCAAATCCAATAGCACCTGGAATATCCAGAAGATAACCCACCCAAGTACTAACCAGACCTGACATTGCTGAACTTTGTTGGCTGTGTGAGATCCAATGTGGCAAGACTGTTGGATATTGTGGTGTCACCGCCAGACACCACACTTGCTAGGTGGTAGTCTTCAAATCGGCCGCGGTCCGTTAGTATAAGTCGGACCCGCGTGTCGCCACTGTCAGTAATTGCAGACCGAGCGCCACCACACGGCAGGTCTCGACAGACTTACTAGCACTCGCCCCAGTTGTACAGCCGACGTAGCTAGCAACAGTTCACTGACAAATAAGCTCTCATTTCCCGAGACTATAGTGGCTTAGCCTTCTGCTACTTCATTTGCTACGACCTAGCAAGGCGCCATACCATTTGATATTGAGATTATAACATGTACCATCAAGAGCGATGTACACCAATTGTGGATTAAAGTTAAGTATTATATCAACTACGTACTTTATTTGGTACTATTAATTCCCTTAACTGTTCCAGACCTCACGCCAGCCTGCGTGAGCTTAAGCGCGTGCCTTTCGGCTTCCTCTCATTGTGACTTGGCTGCCTTGCCAAGTCACAACATTTTTGGCGACGAGTCTCAAAAGAGGATCTTGTGTTTGTTGATAGACTGATTTCATTGTGTCATGGCTTCGCCACAATTTCCAGATGTACTGTCCGAATTTTATCGCTTGCAGAATCAGCAGACACAGGCCTTATTGGATGCCCTAGGACAGCTCGTCCAGGGTCAACGTGCGATGCAAAACGATGCGGCAGCCGCCGCTCCACTGCTACCGCAGCCACAACATGCTGTTGCACCACCTTTTTGTCCTTTTCATGCGGCACTGGAAAGCTGGACGGAGTGGTCACGCCAATTTGAATTCCATCTCGCCACCCACAGAATTCAAGGTAACGAGCGGCAGCCTTTTTTGCTGGCATATGTAGGTGTGTCCACCTACCGTGTGATAGTGAAATTGTTTCCCCGACGCGACGTAGCAACTCTGTCCTACGACGAAATTTTGTCTGCATTGGATGCATATTTCAAAGAATCAGTCAATGTCGTTGCAAAAAGGTATACGTTCTTTCGTACAAAACGTACGGCTGGTCAGACTAATGGGCAGTGGGTTGCAACATTGCAAGGCCTTACTAGGGATTGTGCTTTTGAGTGTGAATGTGGACTCCCTTATTCAGATAAAATGGTATGTGATGCAATTGCACAGAACGTTTCTGATGTTCGTATATGGGAACAGATTTTGAAACTAGTCAATCCCTCCCTTCAACAAGTGATAGACATATTGGATAGGCAGGACACATTTGACTTTGCTCAGGAATCCTTTGAAACTTCGCCAGCTGTGTGTCACGTTAACCGGCCCGCCGGGCGCGCTGCACGGAACAGAAAACAGCCCTCGCGCCCGTCCGCGCTGCTGCCGCCAAGCTCTCCGCTAAGTGTGCCAAGCAAGCACGCAAATGCAGTGCTAAAATCATGCCCGTGGTGTGCTACTAGACATTCGTGTGAGAATTGCCCGTCACGCCAAGCTATTTGCTTTTTCTGTAATAAAAAAGGACATGTTCAGAGTGATTGCCAGAAAAATCTCAGATCGGACACTCACAACCATTCCAGGCACTTTGTTTCATGCTGGCATCGGAATCGAACCAAGAATACTCAGACTCGTGAACCTTCGCCCATGGAAATTCATGTAGTTAATTCCACTCCGCCCAGTGCCACTCTCTCTCACAGTGACTGTGTTCGCCCCACAAAAAGAGTGCGTCGACGTCGATGGAAATCAAGTCACGTCGCAAGTGATTCAGTACCAGTGTCAGTTCAAGTTGCACGAGACAGTTGCTCTTGTCATCAGCAGTACAATAAACTTTTTGTAGATTTGGACATTCATGGCAACTTGATACCTTTCCAGCTCGATACTGGAGCTGCAGTCTCATTGATCAATAAATACACGTACAAACAACTGGGCACACCTCCATTGTGTGCCACAAATGTTAAGTTAAATAGTTATTCTGGTCAGAATATCCTTGTGTTAGAACAGTGCAGCCTTCTTGCAACATACAAGGGACACACAAATCTTGTGTCATTTTAAGCCCTTCTTTCCTCTTCTGCAGTGAACTTGTTTGGTTTAGATTTATTTCAGTTGTTAACTTGTCCATTGTAAATCAGGTCCTATCAGTGAACCAGACTGTGCCTTCAGACAGTGTTTCTCGTCCATGTGAAGAATTTGCAGACATTTTTGCACCGGGCCTTGGTTGCGCTACGAACTATGAAGCACATTTGGAACTGAAAGTAAACACGCAACCGAAATTTTTCAGAGCGCGCAATGTTCCTCACGCATTGCGTGATGAGGTCGCAAGAACATTAAACGATTTAAAATCACAAGGTGTGATTGAACGTGTGCAGGCTTCTCTCTGGGCATCACCCTTAGTAATTTTGCCAAAACCTTCCGGAAAATTGAGACTTTGTGTGGACTTCAAGGCTACGGTGAATCCACAACTAGTGATTCCAACTTTTCCTTTACCCCGCCCGGAAGATCTCTTTGAGAAACTGTGCCCAGGTAAATATTTTTCGAAGTTGGACATAGCAGAGGTGTACTTGCAAATACTGGTGGACGAAGAATCCCAGCGAGTTTTGGTGGTTAACACGCATCTTGGGTTGTATCGATTCAAAAGATTGCCATTCGGGTGTGCATCCGCCCCTGCATTGTTTCAGGAATATCTGCAAACTGTTTGTGCGTTGGTCCCTACTGCAGCATACTATCTGGACGATATTGTGATCTCCAGAAAGACAGAAGACGAACATTTAGCCAATCTCAGAACTTTATTTCAGGTCTTGCGACAACATGGTCTTCGCTTGCGGAAGGACAAATGTGTGCTTTTTGCTCGTGATTTACCATATTTGGGACATGTAATCAATGCACACGGCATACATCCGAGTCCAGAGCACCTCCGTGCCATACAAGATTTCCCTTCGCCGCAGAATTTGAAGCAGCTACAGAGTGTGCTGGGAAAAATAAATTTTTATAACAAATATGTCCACAGCGCCTCTTCCATTTCAGCTCCGCTTCATCGCTTACGCCGTAAAGGTGTTCCGTTCGTCTGGACGAGGGAATGCGAACGCGCCTTTCGCCAGTTGAAATCTGTGTTGCTTTCTAATACTTGCCTTACGCCATTCGATCCCCAGAGAACCCTTTTGTTGATGGTGGATGCATCGGATTTCGGGATCGGTGCTGTGCTTGCGCACAAAGATGGATCGCATGATCGCCCAAATGCCTTTGCGTCCAAATTGCTCTCGTCTGCACAACGAAATTATTCACAGATCGAGAAAGAATCTTTGGCTCTCGTATTTGGTGTTACTAAGGTTCATGATTTCTTGTATGGTTGTTACTTTACCATCATCACAGACCACAAACCTTTGACATCGCTTTTTCATCCAAACAATCCTGTACCTACACGTACAGCGCAGAAATTCATTCGCTGGTCTATTTTCCTCTTGCAGTACCGCTACGATATCTTGTATCGGTCCACTGCTAAGCACAGAAACGCTGATGCATTGTCCCGTTTGCCTGTTGCTGAGGATAGAGCGTTCGATGATTCCGAACTTGCTTGCATGTTCATTGATGCGGAAACCGATGACGTGGTCGAATCGTTTCCGATCGATTTTCGTCGTGTAGCTACAGCCACAGCTGCTGACTCTGTCCTTGCTACCGTTTTGCGTTTTGTTGCTACACAATGGCCCTTGTCAAAGTCACGGATCGAGGATTCGTTGGTTCGCCGGTTTTTTGCTCACAAGGAGAGACTTTTTGTTCGACGTGGTGTTTTGCTGTTGCCTTCTGATAATGATCAATCCAGAGTCGTGGTACCACGTTCGTTACAGTCCTCTGTCTTACAGCTTCTCCACCAAGGACATTGGGGTATAATGCGAGCGAAACAACTTGCTCATCAGCACTGTACTTGGTTCGGAATCGATGCTGCGATTACGGATATGTGCCCTTCTTGCATGGCGTATGCCGAACAACAATCCGCACCACTGCAATCTTTGCATGGTCAAAAGCCACTTCCCCTTGGCAACGCTTACACATCGATTTTTCTGGTCCATTCTGGAATGCTCGCTGGTTGGTTGTGGTAGATTCATTCAGTAAATTTCCTTTTGTTGTCCGGATGTATTCCACGACGTCATCTGCCACCATCCAAGCGTTATCTGCTATCTTTTGCGTTGAAGGTCTTCCACAGACTATTGTTTCCGACAATGGCCCACAATTTATGTCCGCAGAATTTCAGTCATTCTGCAAGGCCAATGGTATTCAACATCTGACATCCGCGCCGTTTTCGCCTCAGTAAAACGGTGCCGCTGAACGATTGGTCCGGACTTTCAAGTCACAGATGTTGAAGTTGAAAGAGTCACATTCTCGGGAGGACGCCTTATTGCTTTTTTTGTCCTCGTATCGCTCTCAGCCCCGAGATGGTCGCTCGCCGGCTGAGTTGCTTCACGGTCGCCCTCATCGAACCTTGATGTCTTTGCTACATCCTCCGCATCAGGTTCCTGTGCAGCGGCAGCCACCTGCTTTTGCTCCAGGCGACGTTGTCTCTTATCGCAACTGTCGAGGTTCACGGCGTTGGCTTGAAGGGCGCATTCTTCGCTGCCTCGGCCGCGCTATGTATCTGGTTTTGGGGGCCTCTGGTGAGGTGCATCGGCATCTCAGTCAGCTGCCCCTCTGTCGTCGCACGGGTTCTGCCGCTCCCCGTCTGCTTTCAGCGACGGGGCCGTCCGATCAGCGCCCTGGGGACCCATGTACTGGCTCGCCCATCCCCAGGTGTTACCGACGCTGCCTTCCATTTTGCCCCATGGCGCCGTGCCGCGACCGCCGCCGTCGCCGCCTGTTCTCCCACTGGTGCCGCCCACAGTGGGCGCTTCACTGCAGCCGCCAAGCGCCTCCCTGGGTCATGCGCCGCCGATCGCTTCCCGTGACCAGCTGTCCTCCGACATGGACCTCTTGCCCGCTCCGGACCAGATGTCTTCTCGCCCGTCGGGTACCCCGACGCGATGGAGGTCGACCCTTCGGCCCCTCCTGTCTCTCTACGGGCGCGTACACCGCATGTTGGCGTGCACCCTGGACTAGGTTTTCAGGCGTTTCCTAGCTCCTCTCGGACCGAATGGCAGGGTGCGGGTGGCACAGCCTCGCCTGTTGTTAGGCTCCCCACCTCGTCGCATACGTCAACATGGGGTCCTCACCACGGCAGGCGGAAGCCTTATAACACAACCGTACGCCGATTTTCGGGGAGGGGGTGGGGGAAATGTGGTGTCACCGCCAGACACCACACTTCCTAGGTGGTAGGCTTTAAATCAGCCGCGGTCCATTAGTATACGTCGGACCCGCGTGTCGCCACTGTCAGTAATTGCAGACCGAGCGCCACCACACGGCAGGTCTAGACAGACTTACTAGCACTCGCCCCAGTTGTACAGCCGACGTAGCTAGCAACATTTCACTGACAAATAAGCTCTCATTTGCTGAGATGATAGTGGCATAGCCTTCAGCTACGTCATTTGCTACGACCTAGCAAGGCGCCATACCATTTGATATTGAGATTATAACATGTACCGTCAAGAGCGATGTACACCAATTGGGGATTAAAGTTAAGAATTATATCAACTACGTACTTTATTTGCTACTATTAATTCCCTTAACTGTTCCAGACCTCGCGCCAGCCTGCGTGAGCTTAAGCGCGTGCCTTTCAGCTTCCTCTCATTGTGACTTGGCTGCCTTGCAAAGTCACAACAGATATATTGCCACTCATATGGAAGAAACCATCTATACACTTTACTAATACCTCACTCATGCAAAGTAACCTTAAAACGTTAAAATATACTCAAAAGAGAACATCCTGGTCACACAAAGAAACTTAACTAGAACATAAGCACATACACTAGGTATGTTACACTAGACACCTGAACAACAGGAAATATGGTACCTCCAATTTACCATACACTGAGGTCTCCATTGACCCTGCATGAATTCTATCTGGTCTAACACAAGAATAACTCCTCACTGATATTGAGGTAATTAGAGATGGCCATTTAGTAACAAAAAGTGATATATGTTAGTTTTCAGGGAAAATCTCTGATATGTATATATGATTATGGTAAATCTCATATAAAGATGTGAAAAGTTAGTATTTGTTTCATATATATGTATAGTAACATATATATATATATATATACATATATATATATATATATATATATATATATATATATATATATATATATACAGGGTGTTACAAAAAGGTACGGCCAAACATTCAGGAAACATTCCTCACACACAAAGAAAAAAATATGTTATGTGGACATGTGTCTGGAAACGCTTACTTTCCATGTTAGAGCTCATTTTATTATTTCTCTTCAAATCACATTAATCATGGAATGGAAACACACAGCAACAGAACGTACCAGCGTAACTTCAAACACTTCGTTACAGGAAATGTTAAAAATGTCCACCGTTAGCGAGGATACATGCATCCACCCTCAGTCGCATGGAATCCCTGATGTGCTGTTGCAGCCCTGGAAAATGGCGTATTGTATCACAGCCGTCCACAATACGAGCACGAAGAGTCTCTACATTTGGTATCGGAATTGCGTAGACAAGAGCTTTCAAATGCCCCCATAAATGAAAGTCAAGAGGGTTGAGGTCAGAAGAGCCGTGGAGGCCATGGAAATGGTCTTCCTCTGCCAATCCATCGGTCACCGAATCTGTTGTTGAGAAGCGTACGAACACTTCGGCTGAAATGTGCAGGAGCTCCATCGTGCATCAACCACATGTTTTGTCGTGCTTGTAAAGGCACATGTTCTAGCAGCACAGGTAGACTATCCCGTATGAAATCATGATAACGTGCTCCATTGAGCGTAGGTGGAAGAACATGGCGCCCAATCAAGACATCACCAACAATGCCTGCCCAAACTTTCACAGAAAATCTGTGTTGATGACGTGATTGCACAATTGCGTGTGGATTCTTGTCAGCCCACACATGTTGATTGTGAAAATTTACAATTTGATCACGTTGGAATGAAGCCTCATCTGTAAAGAGAACATTTGCACTGAAATGAAGATTGACACATTGTTGGATGAATCATTTGCCGAAGTGTACCTGTGGAGGCCAATCAGCTGCTCATAGTGCCTGCACACACTGTACATGTTACGGAAACAACTGGTTTTCCCGTAGCACTCTCCATACAGTGACGTGGTCAACGTTACCTTGTACAGAAGCCACTTCTCTAACGCTGACATTAGGGTTATCGTCAACTGTACGAAAAATTGCCTTGTCCATTGCAGGTGTCCTCGTCGTTCTAGGTCTTCCCCAGCCGCGAGTCATAAGCTGGAATGTTCCGTGATCCCTAAGACGCCGATCAATTGCTTCGAACGTCTTCCTGTCGGGACACCGTCGTTCTGGAAATCTGTCTCGATACAAACGTACCGCACCATGGCTATTGCCCCGTGCTAATCCATACATCAAATTGGCATCTACCAACTCCGCATTTGTAAACATTACACTGACTGCAAAACAACGTTCGTGATGAAGACTAACCTGTTGATGCTACGTACTGATGTGCTTGATGCTAGTACTGTAGAGCAATGAGTAGCATGTCAACACAAGCACCGAAGTCAACATTATTTCGCGTTTTGTCGTAAATATATACATATACTCTTTTCTATTTATTTTGGTTTTGTTTTTGTTATTGCTCGCGTAATAACGCATATACGAAAAGAGCCGCGAAATACCTTTTAGTAAGGCTGTGCCAAGAATTTCTTTATAATCATTAATTTTCAACAAAACAGAATATATTGGGTTCTTATTGTTCTGTATCTGGCTTTTCATTAAAGGAACATTTTTGGTTACTGTAAATCACTATAAAAAATCAACATATCTTCCCTACTTTATAGTTTTTGAAAATGAAAATTACTTTGTTATGAAATACTGATGTTACAGATTGTTCAACATTTTGCAGTGGATTTTTGTTAAACGTAAAACACCAATAATTACCACGACTAGCACAAGAACATGAGACTATTGTCGGAGAAAAATACGTTTTCACTATAAGGTTTGCCAGACCAGAACTAAGCACAACAAAATTCCTATTATGTTACGAAGGTAAATTATCTCTTTTGTACTGTTAGCAATATATTATCAGCAGCCCGCGTCAACCTGCAAAGCACATCATAAAATCTGCTGCTCTGCTCTGCAAGTCCGGAAGCTGAAAGAGATGATTTCATTTAACTATTACCTTCCCGCTTCTTTGCGGTATGATCGATTTCTTTCAATGCAATTTGAATGCGCCGCGGCAGCGGCTTGTTCGTTCGTAGCGCAGCTCTGCACCACGGATAATATTTAAATAACTGAAAATGTCTTAAAAGGATGGGATAATAATTTAAGCAAGCTACTACAAATAATAATGCAAGGTTTCATTAAATAACTCTATTCAAAACATTCAAATATGTTAACTTATCTACAATACACACCTTTTTTAAAAATGAGTACGTAATGGCGTACATCGATTAACCATGACAAAACAAGACTACGTTAGCATGTACAACTGCGACACAGGCTATCTTACTCCTGTAACTCCAAGAGGAAGACAAAGAAATTAATGCTCGTTCTGTATTATTTATACTATTGATATTTTTCATCTTTGTATGATATTTATCGTCTGTGCGGTTTCAGTACTCGCCGACACAGATATTATCTAAAATAAATAATAAAAAAAAATACATAATTCCATACAATAACTGAATACGATGCACAATATTTTCTCTTTACTACAAAATATGTCTTTTGCTAAGGGACGTTACAATGCCCCCTGGCATCAATTGACTAACGTTAAGAATGTTCGGCAATATGCTGCCACTAACGTCCATTTTGTCATTGTCTATCACCTTGTTTGGGATATTCACTGTTCACTTCTTTCCTCTTTTACATTATAGTTTTAATTACACTTTTTATAGTTTTTCACACTTTGCGAGGTGACCGTAAACCTAGTCCCAGGGTCATTACAGATTTCTGGCTCCCCCAATTGGGCTACGTGCGATCAGAAAACCTGGGAAAACTGCGCCTGAGCCATGGTCAGCTCGCCTGGTTTGTCTTAACACACGGTTTTGTTCATCAAACAAGGGTGGACTTTATCCAATGTTCACAGATAACAATGATTATTTATGTCAAAATGTTAAACCTTTTAGTCTCTCTATTAAAAATGTACCTTCTACACTTTTTCACATTTGTGTTCTGTGTCACAATTAAGGTCAATCATTAAACAGTTCGATAGCAATGTAATGGATTGTCTCTACACTTACTCACGACAAATGTTCTACCATTGTATGGCATTCGTGTCAGTTTGTGTCACTAATATGGCGAAAACATATGACTTATGTCATCGAACAAGTGAATGTTTTGAGTTATACTCAGCAAAAAAAAAATGTTTGTCACGTAATTTCGTGTTCAATAAATCATTTTCATATTAGTACATGAACAACGTAGTTGGTAATGTTCGGTACCACGTCAACAATGTCGTATGGAGCGGGCGGCGCGAAGCAATTGTTGCGTAGCGTCGTCTGGAGCGCGGCGTGCCAACGACCGCTGAGGTCGACGACCTGCTAGCAGCAACATCGACGGCGTGCTGCGGTAGCGCCCTAGCAGCCGCAAACCGCGCCGAACCATTCACCAATGTTGGCGTGTTGCAATGGTTTCCTGCGATCGGCTGGCTGGCGGCACGGCACCCGTCTCTGCTTCTCCGCATGGCTCCCCGTCGTAACGCATGAAACAAATATTCCACAATGGTGTACTGTCTTTAAGGATACAACTTATTAGCTGTGGAAGAAAATGCACTTTGGCTAAAAGCGTTTATTGTTCATTACGCCGTCGCTTCGCTGGTATGCACAGGATGTTTTGGCGTGATAACAGGTTTCTTGTGGCATTGTGACACCGGTATTCAGGGTTCGTCACACGCACATTGTACTACACACTTTCACTTGTTCTCACGGTTGATACACTGCCAGAGCGTCTTTCAACATGCGAAAATATTTCGGTACACACATACTAAATGTCTCCGTCGAGCGATGTTTGTTTGAATCGACTCCGAACGGATCACTAATTACCGTTTTTACTCACAGTGTACTGTTCGTTGAGCACTGCACTATGACAGTTAGTCACTCAACACTTAACTTATACCGACTTATATATTGGTGCAGATACAACAGTCATTTTCTGTCCCTACTACACACAATATTTCGTCCTTTCCTAGATCGTTTATGCACACAGTTTATTTTTAATGCATAACAACTGTTCTTAGCATAATCACTCTCATCTACATTGAGTCCATTGTGTTACCTTTTCATTACACACTTTTAATACTATTACTAGGCATATATTGCTTTTTTGTAATTATTTAAAGGTGTGTGATTTTTTTGTACATAGCTTTCTTTTCCTCTTTTAGTGTAGCTTGCCAGGTTATCACCCATCTAGCAAACAGATTTTACCATGTGCATGACAGCTTGACTTGGGCATATTGTTCAATAAATACTTCATTTAGTACTAGTATTACGAGGGTCAGTCAAAAAGTAATGCCTCCTATTTTTTTTTCTACGTTTAATTGTCAGGAAATTTAAATGCAATTACATAGGTTGAAAACCACAACATTGAGGATCATTTTGTCATTTTTCAATGTAATCTCCGCCCATCTCTACAGTTTTGGTCCATCTTTGAACAAGGGCATGTATCCCAGCACGGTAAAAATCACAGCTCTGCTTCCTAAGCCATTGACGCACGGATGTTTTGACGGCCTCCTCATCTTCAAAATGAATCCCACGATGAGCTTCTTTTAGTGGCCCGAACAGATGGAAGTCTGATGGTGCCAGGTCAGGGCTGTATGGGGGATGAGGCAAAACTTCCCATCCAATTTTGACAATCTCGTCAGAGGTGTGACGACTGGTGTGTGGTCTTGCATTGTCATGCAAAAGAAGAACATCTGCCATTGATTTTGTTGGGCGAACTCGCTGAAGACGTGCTTTAAGTTTGTTGAGGGTTGTGACGTATTGAACAGAATTTATTGTGCATCCCTGCTCCAAAAAATCAACCAGCTGAATGTTGTGTGGAGTCACTGCACTCACCGGCCTGCCGCTCCGCTTTTCGTCAGTCAACGGTGTTTGCCCTTCAGCTTCCTTACAACGACGAACCCATCGTCTAACAGTGCTGACATCCACTGTCACAACACCATACACCTTCTTCAGTCTTTCATGAATGCGTATGGGCGTTTCACCTTCTGCATTCAAGAATTCAATCACACAACGCTGTCTCAAACGAACATCAATGTCGGCCATCTTACAAACTTCTGCTGTGCTGCCACCTGTTGACACAGAAAGTTACTACTGCAGTGGATTGCAGAATAAGGTTTGAGGAATGGCGCCAAATTCAAATTTTTCACTTAACTTAATTTCTTTAAGTAGAAAAAAAATGGGAGGCATTACTTTTTGACCGACCCTCGTATTTTTAACGGTCCGTCCTACAGGACTACAGTGTAGTTTCCGCGTAACTTGATTCGCGTACTGCGTAATTAATATTCAAGAACGTGTACCAAGTACACAGGCTTCAATTGTAGCATTCATACATACAAAGCTTTGGTTACACAGAACGGTTTTGTTTTTTATTGGATTCTGCTCCAGTGTCGTTCTCAGATCACTATTGGCAGTAAACATTACATCACATAATTATTTCGTACTACAAAGTCAATTTTTGGCTAGTATAGACTCTCTCTCAGGGTTCCTTAATTCTAACACAATTACATCTGCTATATATTTATATGAGATTTCATCATTAAATGTACTTACTTACTACAAAATGATTCAAGAAATTAATCATTATTTTATTAACAAACGATTATTCATTGCTTGAAGAGCATGTAGTATTTTAATGACACTAACTGTCTGTAAACAAAGTCTTCCATTTGCATATTATTGCTCAGTTTACTGATTCTACTTCCTCAAAATTGTAACTATACATAAATTCTTTCTTAAAACTAACATACTTATACTCTAAAACACAATTGAAATCTTCTTACCACTACTATTTACATCAGACATGTCACTGAATAAATAACTTTACATCTTTACGTGGATACAGTCCTTTTATTTTCCCCGTCTGGGGATGTGCTAACAAATAGCTACATTCGTGTGGCAACATCTTCCGAATCTCTTTAGCCACTACTTCCCTCCTCGACCAAGGGATGGAGTAAGATGCGCAACAGTATGTTTTGTGAGGCATCACCTCTATGTGATAGTGGTACCCTTTGACTATTCCTGGTCGGTCGGTAAATACCATGGTATATTCCGATAACAGCTGCGTCAACTGTTGCTTTTGTATGTTGCTTAAACTTTCAGATTCCTGTACTTTGGTTCGAAATTCATCAACATTTGGTTCAAAATTTCTATCTCCTATATTCGGATAATAGAGATCCGTCACAGGTGAATAATCATTAAAGTGTAGTACCCAGAAGTTCCTACCTTTGATATTAATTCGATTGCAACATGGCACAACTACCTCCTTCGATTTCATCATAGACAACTCAATCCTCCTACCTTTATTAACTATACTTAGTTTTACCGGGGAGAGGTCGATCACTGCGTCCCTCTCACGGAGAAAATCTACTCCCAGAATGCAGGCCACCTTTAACCCTTTAACAATGAGGAACGAGCTTACTATGGCTTCGCCCTCCTTACAAATCTCCACCTGCACCTGGTACTTAACTAACTGGCTCTGTGCACTTATAGCTCGAGAAACCTTGCAATTATTAACCGGGAAAGTCGGTATACTACGTCCCTTCCCTAGCGCTTTAAACAACTCTGTACTCATTACACTCACTGAGGCACCTGTGTCAATGATTATATTCACTGCAACATCATTGATTTTCGCTTCTATTATGGCTTGCACATTTTCGTTGCTATCTATCTTACATTCATGCGGTTCGGTCAGTAGATCTTTATCCATACTGATACCGTCGTTGTATCGCAGCATATGTATTCCAGGGATACTATTGTTATTCGTGTTGCTCTCACTTCACCCCTCGGCCAGCGATGGAGAGCATATCGAGGCCGATTCTAGTTTGTTGGATGGCTTGCTTGCGAGGTACTTGGACGGCTATTATCCGCGACCTCTACTATGTTTACGCTTTGGTTTGTGGGCCGCCACGACTGCGCGATAGGCGCGTTCTGCAGTGGTGGTCTGTTGTTATCGTACCGGTCATTACCCTGCCGTTCTGGGCTTGGTCGCTGATTCTGATTCCTATTACGATTACCGTCATTGTAATTGCTATGCCACTGACCTCGTGCATTTTTCCAGCGGTTGGTCCCTGGCAATCCGGAATCGTACCGGTCGTCAAATCGACGCTTTTTATTATGGGGCGGCTGCCCATACCCGTTCTGACTTCTACCATTATTACAATTTTGCGAATGCTCTTGCCGCTTGTTACCCCCCCCCCCCCCCCACCGCCATTTCCATGGTTGTGGTTTTGTGCACTATTATTTCTGTCATGTTTACATCCTGATCCATTGTTCCGCGAGTGATCACACGCTGCTTTTGCGTCTTCCTGGATTAAGTCTGTTGAATCCAGAACAGACAGGAAATGTTCCATGTCGCTTTCTGGTACGTGTATTAATTTCTCTTTGATATGAAGGGGTAAATGTGATTTTAGGAGTCTTATTATGTCTCTTGGTGAGATAGGCTCGTCCCAGTAGCGCGTTTTGTTTATGTACTTCACGAAATACCGCCTCAGATTCCCAAGACGGGGTGAGTACGGTTCGGGATTGTATACTTCTCTTCTTAGCCGCTCTTGTATACAAGGCGACCAGTATTTCGACAAAAACGCCCTTTCGAACTGTTCATATGTCATGCAGCTGTCTGCTACTTCCGTAGCTCACAACGCTGCATCACCCTGAATGTATGACATTACGTATTGAATTTTCTGTGCTTCATTCCACACACTAGGCAAGATATTTTTAAAGCTTTTTATGAATACTACTGGGTGTACTGACTTCCGTTCAGTAGTAAACGTTTGAAACTGCCTATTTTTTATCAAACTTCCTTCAACTAATATTTTTGGGCTATACTGGTTTGCTCCTGGGACATAGGCTGTGTGCTCCGAACCGAAGCTACAGCTCTTCGCATTATCGCCTAAAGATTCACCATTGTTGCGTCGTGTATAAGTTTGTGCGTTGCTAAAAACGTTGGCTGTTGTCGACATAGTTTCATGTTCAAGATGTTTGCTACTTTGTGCTAAATCCTTTTCCAAGTCGGATATCCGGTTATTAATATTCACTTGCCACTGCGGAATATCCTCACTGAGTATTTGTTTGATGGTTTGGACGTCGATCTGTACCTGACTATTTACTGCGGTACTGAACGATTCGGAATCTCTATCCGCTATGGCTGCTTGTACCTTAGAATTAATATTTTTTTCGATCTCACTCTCCTTCACTTCTAGCCATGAGTTGAATTCAGTTTCAATTTTAGTTGCTCGTTCGTTCCACTTCTGCTCTACAAGCTGTGTGGAATCTACTTCTAGCTTTTCTAATCGGTTGGCTAAGACACCTATTTCATCTACCATGTTAGTGTTTGCTACTTGCAGGTTGTTGACCTGTACCGTCAACTCCTGCACAGCCTTAGGTATCGACTCATAATTCTGTTTCATACAGGCAATCTCTTTTTTCATATTTTCTAACGATTGCACAAGTTGCTGGTCCCGCTCAGCTTGCTGGCGATCTCTCTCAGCTTGCTGGGCAAGTAAATTTTCTGCTAACTGGCGATCTCGCTCAGCTTGCTGGTGATCTCGCTCGGCTTGCTTTTGCGCAAATTTTGCATGGTAATCCAGCACGCGCTCTAATATCGCCTGAAGTGAATATCCACCAGGCAAATTACCACTCTCTGGTTCCTGCTTTTCTGGAGGTGGTGCAATTTCTTTATCTACCTCTCCCTGAGCACTGGTGGGCGGTGGCACCACTTCCTGTGCCCCTGCCCCCACATTCTCGCATGGTATATCCTCAAAGAGAGTACTTGTACTGCTTAATGCACCCGCTTCTACATTTCCTGCACTAACTAATGGCTGTTCCTCAGTATCCATATTGCTCGGACGTTGACTACGCAATTTAACCATATTCATAAATTACCTACTCGAACACAAGACCTAACAGTTTTTTCACTTGCACACAAAATATGTTAGTTTATCTACAATACACTGCACACTAAAAATTACTATCTACAATCCACTTTGTCCTGTCATAAACACTAACATCAAAATACACACCACTAGCGATATGAGATCACTTCACTGGAGTTAAGCTTCTACAAACAGGACAACTACACTGTAGTCTTACCGTTAATTTATCTGATCTCGGGGATCGGCTGCCCCCGGATTATGTAGTCGTTACAGTTTCTCAGTACTATCAGGATCGTTTCCTCTAACTTGCTCGCAGTGGTGCGGGTTTTCATGAAAAATTTTTGTACATTCATTAATACATAGCATTTATCACTAAATACACATATATATATATATATATATATATATATATATATATATATATATATATATATAACAATAAACACTGAAAGAAAGAACATAAAATATTCTTATTTTCGTGGCCACTGCAAATTCGGGCCCCGCGTTTTTGGGCGACAATTTCGCGTAACTCGGAAATTTATATATTCTTTTCTATTTATTTTGGTTTTGTTTTTGTTATTGCTCGCGTAATAACGCATATACGAAAAGAGCCGCGAAATACCTTTTAGTAATACTGTGCCAAGAATTTCTTTATAATCATTAATTTTCAACAAAACAGAATATATTGGGTTCTTATTGTTCTGTATTTGGCTTTCCATTAAAGGAACATTTTTGGTTACTGTAACTCACTATAAAAAATCAGCATATCTTCCCTGCTGTATAGTTATTGAAAATGAAAATTATTTTGTTATGAAATACTGATGTTACAGATTGTTCAACATTTTGCAGTGGATTTTTGTTAAGCGTAAAACACCAATAATTACCACGACTAGCACAAGAACATGAGACTATTGTCGGAGAAAAATACGTTTTCACTGTAAGGTTTGCCAGACCAGAACTAAGCACAACAAAATTCCTATTATGTTACGAAGGTAAATTATCTCTTTTGTACTGTTAGCAATATATTATCAGCAGCCCGCGTCAATCTGCAAAACACATCATAAAATCTGCTGCTCTGCTCTGCAAGTCCGGACGCTGAAAGAGATGATTTTATTTAACTATTACCTTCCCGCTTCTTTGCGGTATGATGGATTTCTTTTAATGCAGTTTGAATGCGCCGCAGCAGCGGCTTGTTCGTTCGTAGCGCAGCTCTGCACCACGGATAATATTTAAATAACTGAAAATGTCTTAAAAGGATGGGATAATAATTTAAGCAAGCTACTACAAATAATAATGCATAATTTTCATTAAATAACTCTATTCAAAACATTCAAATATGTTAACTTATCTACAATACACACCTGTTTTAAAAATGAGTACGTAATGGCGTACATCGATTAACCATGACAAAAGAAGACTACGTTAGCATGTACAACTGCGACACAGGCTATCTTACTCCCGTAACTCCAAGAGGAAGACAAAGAAATTAATGCTCGTTCTGTATTATTTATACTATTAATATTTTTCATCTTTGTATGATATTTATCGTCTGTGCGGTTTCAGTACTCGCCGACACAGATATTATCTAAAATAAATAATAAAAAAAATACATAATTCCATACAATAACTGAATACGATGCACAATATTTTCTCTTTACTACAAAATATGTCTTTTGCTAAGGGACGTTACAATTACCTTCCTTCAATTGGGTCAACTGGCAGTGAATCGAGGAAGCACAGTACATACTGACGAAACTAAAATGAGCTGTAACATAGAAATTAAGCGTTTCAGGACACATGTCAAAATAACAACTTTTCTTTATTTGTGTGTGAGGAATGTTTCCTGAATGTTTGGACATACCTTTTGGCAACACCCTATATATATATATATATATATATATATATATATATATATATATATATATATATATATATATATATATTTGTCTCCTATGGTTTTCACCGATGGAATGCTACATGTTGGTTTTGAGCGAAGGTAGTGACACTGTACCTGGATATACTGCACAACAGACTTGATAACATCCATTTTTGTACCCCTTGGCTGTGTTGCGCGATACTGAGCAATGGAAAATTTTGAATATATAAGGTCTCATTATGTACAACACTACACACTTTCAATAATTACCTGACATTCTGATAAAAATTCGTGTAATAGGCATGTATTCTACAAGCTCGTAATCATAGCAAAACTGTTATAGAATTTTACTGCAGAACAACCCATGTTCACACTACTGTTGTAATAATATTCAGCTCACTGTTCCTTTTATTTTCTTTTTTAGAACACTGTCCAGAAAGTTAACAAAACCACGGTGCAAGTTGTAACGAATGACAAGGAGGCCACCAACATCCGCGTATCCAAAGGAACGACGCCGTAAAGTTGATGAGTGGGACTCTGGCTGCGGGCGAGTCGGCAGAAGTGGCCCAGCTCTACCGTTTCTGAGCTGCGGAGACACGAACCCAGGAGTAGCCGGCACAGGACAGGCGCTGTCTGCGCCGCCTCCCTGGACAGCGCCTGTGAGGCCGCTGACACCATTAACACCTGTGACGACTGCCACGATGTAAGCAAAATATGTGTCACCATTAGGTGTCTCTGGTGCTGTAATAAAACCGCGGCAACTGCATTCCAAGATATAATGCACAGCGCCGTCACCATGAATAAAACTAAGAATATCTGGTGGGCCGAAAGGACATCCTGGGACAGGTTGCACAGTACGGAGTAGATGCTCCTCAGCTTCCGGTAGCGGTCCGCAAGTGGTCGCCGCTGGCATGTCACTCGGGCTGTAGCTTTCAGACACTGGTTGAGCTGGCGTAAGTCACTCCTCACAAGAAGAACAAGGCCAACATACCCGAACACAGCGGTAAGTACAATACAACTTGAGAGCAGTGTGAACATCTATGTCCATTTCATTTCGATACTCAGAAATTTCAACGTCACAGCAGCTACACGTAGCGCGAGAGAGCCTGCAAACACCACTTTGCTGGAGATCCTCACCGCCGCACTGGAGAAATGGCGCGACTCCAGGGTACCACTGTCCCGATAAGGCAAAACACTGAGGATCCTCTGGTACTTGTGCATGTTTCGAAACAAGTCTGCGGCGGCCGCTGTCACCGTGGTGGCATGAAACGTCATCATATAGGCAAACCAGCCACACAAAAGTGATGGAATCCTTTCTTTCTCGCGTTTGTAGCTTGCAACCAGCTTACCACATGTGCTGCTATTGCCATGTTAATGACGAGAACAACAGCTGCGTACAGTGTACCAGCACATGTCCTCCGTAGCTCACACTTCTGTGTCCACTGTGAACGGCGTCAACCCAAAAATCCTGCAGGTGGCGTAGTATGGTGCTACTGATCGTAAGAGGTCTCTTCTACTCGCCATTTCTACATCGGCTAGAACTCCAGGATACCTTCGTTACCTGCCATGAAAGAAAAAATTTCTCCACTTATAGTAAGCAAGACGCTTGCATTAGAAAGAGAATTAATCTGAAAACATCGACATGTGACTAATTAACAGAGTACATTCAACCTTAAGATAGCACTTCAACGACAAATGAGTTTTCGTTGACTCATGGAGTAAACATAGGCATGATCAAACAGCTCCTTGATAGCCTCTATTTTTCGACATCTGAAATCGATACAAAGATGCAACAGTTATAACAAAACCGAACTTGACCATCCAGTACAGTTGCCGCACCTCTACAACCGAAAATAGTGAACAATGAGAACTCAAATCACTCATAATTTCTTGCGTATGATGTGTAGGTAAATTTCGGTTGTTTGATCGTATAAGTTCTTATGTTCATTTAAGAAAGTGAGCTATCTGGCCTTGCCGTAATACATCTATTAATTGCCGCAAGTATTTTTATCGTTACGCAAAAGCCATCTATCAACCTCATTGTAAAATTTACTGTTACGAATATCTTTAAGAAGTCTTGCTTACACCTATGACAGAGCCAGAAAGATTTAAACATTTTGGGCAAAGTAACAAAATAAATGAAAATAAATAAGTCAAAAAACAAGAAAAGTTAAGAGGAAAAGTTGGATCGTAATCTGGACCGTTACAGACGGCGCACTAAATCAGCTGGAGAGGGAAGTGATGGTTGCCACTTGAAGGAGTAATGTCGACAATCATGTAGTTAAGCCAAGCAAATCTAAATCATGTGGCAGAATGGATATTCATATTCAGTTTCGGCGATACACGAGTTTAGTAACACAGATTTTGTCGAAAGTTTTTTTGCCAATATGGGATGACGGTAAACTGAGCTTTTCCGTTATCATGTTTCCATGTTAATGTAATGCTGTCTTTTATTGTATTTTACTTCCATTTAGGTACAACTTTTTAATATAAGTTTTTTTGTGTAATGTGGGATAGTAGCAATCGTTTTCTGCTATTTTTGCTATGACAGACAGACGTAAAAATTTATTTTATTATTGTGTTTATGCTCGAGTGTAAATATATGTTTGTGTGAATTCAAACAATGGAATAACAATATGCGAAGAACAGATTGCTACTCACCATATAGAGGAGGCACTGAGCTTCATACATGCACAATGAAAAACCAGTCTAAGTACTGAGCTTTAAGACAAAGTTCTCCTTCCAAAATAGAAATCATACACGTATTCAGACAACCACAAATCCCGCAAACATGGCCATTGTTTCTGGGCACTGAAGAAATGAGAGAGGGGAACGACTAATTAGTTCCTGCAAATAAAGTCATAAGCAATGGGTAACACATTATTTGAACACCACAAAAGGAAACTTTACACATGGAGAGGGAAAGATATCAGTAGGACTGAGGTTTAGGAAGTGTTTGAAGAATGCCAAAGCTTATCCAAGAGCGGATATAAACTCAGACCACAACCTAGTAGTGTGACAAATACAAGGAAAGTTGAGGTAAAGCAAAAGAAAGACAAAAATAGAAAGACACAAAGAGGTAGGAAAGGCATCAGATTTGGAAAAAAGATCCATGGAAAAATGTGAAAGAGGTAGTGTTGATGAAAGTGTTAATGACAAATGGAAAAAATTACGAAGGACTCATGGACTGAGCCAACTAAGTACTAAGAATTAGAGTATCCCAAAGTACCAGGAAAGAATGGATAACAGAAAACATGTTGAAAAAGATAGAAGAGCGGAGAAAGTGCAAAAATGTAGAAACTCAAGAAGGCAAAAAGAGACACAGGAAACTGAATAATGAATTAAGAAGAGAATCTAACAAAGCAAGGGGAAAATTGTATGAAACAGAAATAGAGAAAATGGAGAAAGAGGAAAAGTGTGAAATGATATATAGACTGGCAGTAAGATAGTTTTTGAACGTAAAAGAAGGAGGAATAACATGGAAATAGAAAGTGCGGATGGTACTCTATCGGAACAACCACAGGAACTTTTGAACAGATGGCAAGAATACACTGAATGTCTGTATAAGTGGGATGAAATACGAAGCGAAATTAATGTTCAAGAGGAGCAATATGTACCGGAAGATGGAGAGGGATTCACCATCTTGGAAGCAGCAGTAGAAAAGGCGCTGAAGGAGATGAAGAATAGAAAGCCATGTGGAATTGAAGATATGCCGGCATAACTGGTGAAGAGACTGGGAAACAATGTAAGAAAATAAGTAGCTACCTCTGTAATTAGATATATGACAGAGGGTAATGGCCTGAGGACTTCCTGACAACAGTTATGATACCAACAGAGAAAAAGAGAAACACTAAAAAATGTGAAGAGCATAGGACCATCAGTCTAACTTCTCATGCAGCTGAAGTGTCGCTGAGAGTGTTGAGTAGAAGGCTATATGGCAAGCTGGATAGAGGGATTGCAGAGGAGCAGTTCGGATTTAGAAGAGGAAAAGGAACAAGAGATGCTATTGGCCTGTTAAGAACTACATGGGAAAGATATATGGAGAAAGGTAGAAAAATCTTTGCTGTTTTTACACATTTAGAAAACGCTTTTGACAGATTTCAGTTGATGGTTGTATTGAAGAGGAAAGGAGGAGAATGGAAAGAGATGCGGCTGATACAGAATCTATATGTACACCAGAAATTAAGGATAAGGACTGGAAATCAACTGTCAGAAGCAAGCAGCATTGTACGACGAGTTAGTCCCCACTGTTGTTTAATGAATTCCTTATTGTGAAAAGCTTGAATGGGAAAAGAGGAATATGTATTGGTGGAAAAAGAATAGAATATCTGAATGAAGCTTGTGTGGAACATGGGAAGCAAATACACACAGCAAAAATAAAAAAGAGAGTGGTCATCAGATAGAAGACGCAGACTGTCCAGTATTAAAATAGGACAAGCTACCATTAGCCAAGTAAGTGCATGCACAATAAGACTAGAGGAAGAAAAATGGTCAGAAGCATTTGAGATGTGGATGTGGAGGAGAATGGAGAGGATAAGCTGGATGGAAAGAGTAACGAAAGAGTATTGGAAAGGGTTCGTGAGAGAAGATGATTGCTGGAAGTCATAAGAGAAAAAGAGAAAGGAAAATGAACTGGTTGGGACTTTCACTGAGCAGGGCTGCTTGCTAGCTGAAGCTTTGGAAGGACTGAGAGGAAGAAGGAGATGCAACATGATAGACGACATAAAGTGAAGATGAATTATGTGGACCTGAAGAGGATGGCAGAAGACCAGACAGTCTGGAGAACTACCAGGTGAAAACCTGCCTTTTGGCAGAACACAAATCATGATGACTGGGGCCTGAGTCATGCTAAGTTTTACTCCAGCGCCCAGACACAGTGGCCATGTCTGTATGGGTTGTGCTTGTGTGAATGCGTGTGTGTTCATTATTTTGTTGGACCTGATTACTCCACACCTTTCTCCACATTTGATGCAATGCTTCCTCGCCTGTGAGTGGCGTCGTAAACCTGCCTCGCAGAACCGGTTGTTTAATAACAACATTGCCAATGGCTCCTACCTGACGTGTCCGTCGCTCCTGTAAGCTCTACCTTCCGGCCACGGCTGACCAAAAATTTTAATAACTCCCTAGATACGTGACCAAACTTATTCCTCATCCTTTCCGAGAAGATTCGTCACGAGTCTTTAGTAAACGGCTGCCACTAAACTACCTAAAAACTAATTAGTTACATGTTGAGGATATTCCCCCCCCCCCCCAATTCGTAGTGTAGTGTCCCCACACTCAACATCTCCCCACCCATTTTTTCCAGCCTTAACTAACTGCCACGTAGCCCTATTATGCTCTTACATACTAATTAAGTGCGAACTAATTGCTTCCCCAGCCAAAGCTGGTCAACAATTCTTCACGTAGTTGGCGTGTTGGCGTGGTTCAGAGTATGCCTTCTTGCATATTATCCAGTAATGCAGTACGCAAAGGCCTGCTGGAAAAACGCCACAAATGTCAGTCGAAACGCTTAATACTAACACTTCGTGCTACTGTTGTCCTGGGAAATGGTGTAATACGCTGCCACATTTGTTCCATCGAAATTCTTCCATGCTGGGACTCTATTAATGTGTCTGACGAGTGCATGAGTAGTGGAGTGAGTGTGTTATTTAAATACGTTAAATTTTGAATTGGGAGCTGTTTCTGTCTAGTTGCGATTGAACCTGAATCGCGTTCCCAGCTTCTACCTCACTATAAAGTTCCAAATTTCTCTGCCTCTCGTGCTCCATTTCCTCTCTTAAACTTTGCACTCGCTGAGTTAAGGCCGCAACTGCTTTCGTGTTAGTGGTAGCTCGTGTTTCCACCAATTTTTGTACCGTATTTGTACCCTAATTCAAGTGTTTAGAAAACCACGCACATTCTCGTTTAACCATCCCATACACAGGAATCTATCCACAAATTTATTCTTCCAGCGAATCATGTCCGATTTGCACTTAGTACAGTTACTATCGAGATGACAAATTCGCCTACATTCAGAACAAGTAGCTTCTACAGCTGTGGTATATGGCTATGTGTGCCCAGATAAATTACAAAATGGACACCTTAATGGCACTAAATTATCATGCCCAACATTACCCTTAAACAAAGATAAGTAAATGGGGTTCAGTGGTTTCACAAAAGGAACTCCAAACATGGTGTACCCTACCACACACAATCAACTCTGACCCCGAAAACAAACACCAGAATAACATACATAAAACTTGTTAGTAATGCAAGTTTATTGTGTTTTTTACTTTTGGATTGATAGGGCTGCTTTCATATCTATTTTTGGTTGGGTTCACAGTTTAAGTGAAGATGGATTCAACATGTTCCCTTAAGTTCCTTTTTCAAATAAGATGGAATTGACTTTCTACGTATCTTTTTATGTGAATTATGTTTTTTGCCAAATAACTTTAGCATTCTTTTCATACAGTCTTTTTTGGACATGTACCTGCCATATTCCATTTGTTGGTTCTACTAATTTGTCATTTAAAGTTCTTATTTTTTGTCAAACATTGAGAATATTTCCTATATTGAGGAAAAATAGCAGTGCAAATTAAACTTACAGCTCAAAAAAACAAGTCTGAGAAAAAACATCATTATACACAACATAACATGATCACAAATTTGCCATTTTCTAGGTCAGCCCTGTAAATTTACTTGACTGAGTGTTTATAAGCTAAAATATGTGGGATAAAAGCAAATATACATCAGAATAGACAGAAGGAATTTTCAAAACAATATTTATAACACATCTGAATCTGATTGGCATGAAATTCTCCCCATTGGCTAAACAACAAGTTTAGTAAAAGTACACAAAGCTTGTCAGTTCAACCCACCAATAAAAAAAGATAGGTGCTAAATATCTTACATGAAATAGCAAGTTTCATATATATGATGAAACAACCAGACATTATTTTGAACGAACAGGTCAAACCAGAAATATTCATAGTAAATTTCACCAATGTTATTCTATATGCTTCATGTTGAAATAATTTCCTTTCTCTAGATAATGTGTTAACATAGATAGCATTGTTTGCGATTGAAATTATATAATCTGTGATAGAGCAAACTTAATCATTATCTTTGTATGTAAAGCACACCGCCATTGAAAATTACATAATAACCAAATCTAATTGCCTCAAGATTACATATGTTACTGGCTAATGTCTCTGAAATGTGCTAAGAAGTCAGTGTATGTCGGATGTGTGAAAAAACAGTTGTCATGTTAACTAATAAGAAACACTAGTCACTTGACATAAATATGTCTGGAAAGATAATTTGACTTCTCTAATGCCAGTAGGGCTAATGATGTACATTTGCGCTTGCTACTATCCCAGTAATGTGTAAACAAAGTAATTCTCTGTTGTTCAGTTTATGTCAATCAACCCCAGTACCAACAATCCTGATGCCACACACTTTTCATAACTCAATACAAAACCTCCTTTTTCCGGTTGAGGTTTAGCAATCACCATGTCCCAATGCATAAAATAGTCCCAGAAACCTATGAGTATCCATATTTTAAACTTTAATGTAACACACTCATCGCATCACAAGTGAAGCCTCAAAATTATTCTGTTCCTGCAGAACTGAAATATTACACAAATACCTCCCAGTTCTTACATACTAAAAATTAGTTTCTTTTCTCATAAGTATGGAAAATCTTTTTTGTTCTATCTTTATTCCCAGTGCTGTCTTGTTCATGATTCCTTATTTATAGGTACAAGCAGTCCCCAGTATCATCAACCTCATTCACTTCATAAATGACTGGAATAATTAGAAGAAAAAACGCAGGTGTACAAAATTTGGAGGCAATCACATTAAAGGTGTGGTCAGGACAAAACCATTCTATTAGTATTACAGACGTTACCCATGAACCACCTAATGGTACTAACAAATCGGAAATGTTATAACGACCAATTGTAGCCTTCCAAGGCTTGTCGCACAGGCAGAGGGAAGCAATTTACAAAACATGTTGCTAGTGGTCAGACAGGTGCCGGCGAGAAGATTGAAGACGATTAGGTAAAGAGTGTGTTGAGGATAAATCTGATAATAAGATAATGCAAGCTGTAATTAAAGCTCATATATATGATATACCTGTTAATATTACTGTTCATACCGGTGCCACTATGTCCATGATAGATTGTAAGCTATAGAAACAAATGAATACGCTAAGAAAGATTCCAATATGGCCTATTTAGAAATATAATGTTACCAGCGCGTTTGGGGGGCAAATTAAATTAATTAAGTTCCAGATCATGGTCGATATTAAAGTCTAGAAGCATGAACTACAGTGAAACTTCCTGGCCATGAAGAAATTATCGGTTCAGTGTATCTGGGGATCAGAATTCTTATCTAAAATGAAAGCGGTGACAGACCTATATTTATGTACTATTACAGTAGATAATTGTGGTGACATGATTACATTCAATCGGGTAAGCAATGTGTATCATCTTTTAAAGTTTGGCATTGGCATAAATGTAAAATATATCATGCCTAATAGTGTAGATTAGTGTGATGAAATGCATACTCAGTCCATTAATGCAATGAACACAGAGCTCAGTGATCACATTAATGAAAAAGTAGCTGAGTCTACTTATCTTACAGAACACCAACAGATATAGTTAAGTCATTTATTAACAAGGTATATCAGGATTTTTTATAGTAAATCATTTGTGATAAAAGATTATGTTTGTCATCTAGAAATATATCATAAAACATTTTGTATGTCATCATATTCCATACATTGGTCTAAGAAAGAAGCTGTATCCAAAGATATTCGTAAGATGTTTGAATGGAATATTATAGAACCTTCAAATTCCCCCTCAGCCATCCTTTGTTAGCTATAGCAAACCTGACAGTAGCATTAGACTCATGATGGATGTTTGAGATATAAATAACATTATTGTGCCTGTTATAACATGACTAGAGAACTGAGAAGAGTTGTTACAAAAATTTTATAGTATAAAATGTGTATGTTCCATTGACTTAAGACCTCGTTCTGCCAAATAAAGCTTCATGAATAATTCAGAAAATGTACAGCTTTTATATTTTCTGGAAGATGCTACCAGTCTCAGGTAAATCCTTTTGTGCTCAACATAAGCGGTGGAGTGTTCATAGCACTCTTCGATACAGTGCTAGGGCCTGAGATACTAAATCAATTACATGATATGTAGATGATATTCTACTCGCTGCTGAACCTTGGGAAGAACATATCGAAGTCTTAGAAAAGGTATTTAAGAAATTCAATGATTTTGGTGTAACACCTAATTTAAAAAGTGTAAGTTTGGTAAGAATCAAATTAAATGTTTTGGGCACATTATATGACCTATGGAAATCAAACCCAATCCAAATAAACTGGATGCATTAAGAAACATACCACATGCAACAAACAAATTGAAATTGAAATCATTTCTAGGTTTGGCCTCGTTCCTTAGGAAATTTGTACCCAACCATCTACTGGGTAATGATAATTTACTAAATTTGTTTCTGAAAAATACTCCTTGGTACTGTTCAACAAATTGTGCAGAAGTATTGAAACAGATCAAAAATATTTTCGCTAACCCTTGTATTTTGTACCATCCTAATATAACTGAAGACTTTAGTTTATTCACTGATACAGCGTTAGCTGGGTTAAGCGCACCTTCATTCCGGGTTATAGTGGATGAGAAAGAAATTAGAGTAATTGAATTTGTGAGTCAAGTTCTATCATCCAGCGAACATAATTATACTGTAACAGAACTGGAGGTGTGGGCTGTAAAATGGGCATTGGAAAAGTGCAATTATTTCGTTTATAGAAGACACTTGAAAGTATATACACAGCACCAGTCAGTATGCTTTCTATTGACCTGTAAATTACTTCATGTTAGACTTGCAAGATGGGCGTTAGTGCTTCAGAGTTATGATACAGAATTAATATACATTAGCGGAAAAGATAATGTAGTGCCTGATCCTCTATCGTGACTGCCACACAGCCTAAATGGTTTAAATGAAACTGTTGAACAATCATCGGCTTTTAGAACACTGATAGTTAAGAATTCTCCATTCAAAAGTCAATATCTGTCTATGTGTAAAAATATAGGGCCGTTACAAAAGGGAGACATGTACTAGAAACAAATAAGAGATCGAATGATAAATGAAGAGAAACCTGTTCTGTTAAATATAAGTTGTATAATGATACTTTATAAGAGGAACAACATCTTTGGGATATGGAAGGTATGTATTCCTGAAAATTACTTATTGCACATAATATTACCTGATAATCCTTCATATTTCATCAGAAATAAATAGAAACACCATATGACAGGGAATAAGATCAAACACGAGTTAATAAGTTGACTGCATCCAGCGTAGTCGAGAGAGTGTTTAGAGAGTTCAATCGATTTATTTGGTCATGTGCTCCCAGGCAACAATATAAGTGGACAGACCATGTATCTGTATTCGAAAATGTACTGAATAACCTCCCGCATTTATCTACCAATCATACACCTGTTGAACTGATGCTTAATGAACCTGAAAAGAACGAGTGCATTACTCCCATATCTGTAGTTCCTGAAATGGCAAGATGCAATGAAGACACTATCCAACTAGTCTTAAAGGAGTTAAAATCTGCTGCTCTAAAAAGAAAGGCAAAATATAATAATTAAATGGGTACTCTTTTAGTATATAGTATTGCAATAAGATAATGTTAAAAAACGACCAGAAGTCATCTTTAATGAAGATACAGAATAAGAAGTGTCAAGAAGTTTATTCTGGACCTTACATAATAAGTAATATACTGCATGAAGGTAGCTATTTATTACAAGACCCTGAAACTAGAAAGGTGAAGGGTTTATATCATGGTAAGGACCTGAAAAAGTTCTATGAGTGATGCCTTATATTCAGTAATAATATTGTAAATTTTTGTGTGAATATCTTTGTATGTGGGGGGGGGGCCTTAATTTTTTGTGTATAATAAATATCTAAGTTTTTCTTCTTTTAATGTGTTTTCTTAGATGTAAGTTTTGTTCTGTTAGAAGTAAGCTAATGCTTCGATTTTGTCATGTTCCACTGTGAGTTAAGGTTATAGTCTGGCAAGTTGTTATTCTTGCAGTTGATAAACTGGATTCATAATATTTAACAAAAGGGCTGCAATACATGTTTTGAAGTTAATCTTTAAATTTTTCTGAATAAATTTAGAATTCTTCCTTATAATGAGTTATTTTGAGACAGTTTAGGAATTTCAATTTTGAGTCATTATTCTCACAATTAAAGATCTTTCTTACCAATTAATAACGAAAATGTTACAATATGCAGAATGTAATCAGATTTATTAAACAGTTGCAGTTAGAGTACTGGAATTTATCACTTTTATGTTGTTCTTTGAATTAGCTAGTAATTATAGTGTTATTAGGTATAGTATTAACCAAATATGCACACATAAACCCATTTGTGCATTAACACCAAATTCGCATATGTAGTTAACTCTTTATATATATAAAAAAAAAGAAGACAGAAAATCCTGTAAACTGACCCAATTACAAGTTGAAATCGTTTTACCCAAAAAAAGACGGTATATTTCAGCCTCTCGCTATTTCATCAGGAATAAACTTCCTTTTTAAAAACCGCAGTTAATGGTTATCGCATGGTTGAGGCAAGAACCAGACGCAATTGTCAGTAACAGCTAAGCTCTCACTAAATACTTATAATACCATTATTACTATGGGTACTCACTATATGATTATGTGAAAAGTATCCACTCATGTATATTTGATATCATGTCAAGCTAATCGTGATATGTAATGAACTGTAATTAATGCTTGAAGTGTGATTGTGTGATGGGACTCTGATGATAAAATATCTGCACAAATGACAATATTGGACTATTCTATTGACAGATATATACAAACTGTAATTACATTGATAGAATGTCTGTGAATAGTGAGTATAGTGATATACAACAATAAATAAATTCACGATACACAACAGTTGTCATTAAACTTGAATTTGACGAATCATAATAGTGAGAAGTGCCCACACCTTGAACACAGAGGAATTATCAAACATCTACTTTGTGCTTCTAGGAACAATATGTCAGTAATAAGTGTCTTATATATGATATTTATATTGTTTCATGGCAAATCTCGAGATATTGTCCTACTAGGTTTTGGGTTTTTCAACCCACCAGCTACAAACCTAGTAGATCATGCCATGTGGCCATCAAAACATCTCCAACATAACAGCTACAGCAATCGATCATGAAGACAACAAAATAAAATTTGTCAAAAGACATGATGTAAATTTTGTTATTTTATTAATTGAGCAATTATGTTAGGCTCAGAGCAATTACTTACATAAATTTCTTTAAAATACTACATGAATAAGTTTTTGAATTATATATATGAGCCCTCCTGTTCAGCTCTTCACTAAATTATTTAACTAATTTTCTTTCAAAAAATAATTATTGATATTAATTACCTAAAAGTTTATCATATATTTTCAAAGAGCAGAATTTTTAGGGTCATATAGTTTAGAGCGCTCAGTGATATTCATTTTTTTATGCCTCTCTTGAACTAAGTTTGCTAACGTAATTCGCAAAATTTACTTCAAGCGGGCTATTGTAGGCACTCTTTCATAGTATAGTACCTGAAATACTCATTTTTGTTTGAGTTATTATGTCGATTTATGTTTGAAATTTGTAAGTTTATTAATATAATTGTGGTGTCATCGCCAGACACCACACTTGCTAGGTGGTAGCCTTTAAATCGGCCACGGTCCGTTAGTATACGTCGGACCCGCATATCGCCACTATCAGTGATTGCAGACCGAGCGCCGCCACACGGCAGCTCTAGAGAGACTTCCTAGCACTCGACCCAGTTGTACAGCCGACATTGCTAGGGATGGTTCACTGACACATTACGCTCTCATTTGCTGAGACGATAGTTAGCATAGCCTTCAGCTATGTCATTTGCTATGACCTAGCAAGGCGCCATTACCGCTTACTATTGATGCTGTAAAACATGTACCGTCAAGCGCGATGTTCACCAAATATGGATTAAAGTTAAGTATTCCAGCAGATACGTACGTTCTTTGCTACTATAAATTCCGTGTCCTGTTCCAGACCTCACACCAGCCTGTGTGAGCTTAAACGCGTGCCTTTTGGCTTCCTCATAGTGGGTTGGCTGTCTTGCCAATCCACAACAGTTGGCGACGAGGCCAATTCGCGTTCGTAACTATATTGCCCTGATATACTTGTGTAATGGCTTCGCCACAATCTCCAGATGTACTGTCCGAATTTTATCGCTTACAGAACCAGCAGACGCAGGCCTTACTGGACGCCCTTGGACAGCTCGTCCAGGGTCAACGTGCGATGCAAAACGATGCGGCAGCCGCCGCTCCACCGCTCACGCAGCCACAACACGCAGTTGCACCACATTTTCGTCCATTTGATGCAGCACTGGAAAGCTGGACAGAGTGGTCACGCCAATTTGGATTCCATCTCGCCGCCTACAGAATTCAAGGTAATGAGTGGCCGACTTATCTCCTTTCCTCCGTAGGCGTCCACACGTACCATGTGATACTCAAATTATTTCCCCAACGCGTCGTAGCAACTCTGTCCTACGACGAAATTTTGTCTGCATTAGATGCATATTTCAAAGAATTAGTCAATGTAGTTGCCAAATGGTATACGTTCTTTCATACAAAACGTACGTCCGGTCAGACTAATAGGGAGTGGGTTGCAACCTTGCAAGGCCCTACTAGGGATTGTGCTTTTGAGTGTCAATGTGGACTCCCTTATTCAGATACTATGGTGCATGATGCAATTGCACAGAATGTTTCTGATGTTCGTATAAGGGAACAGATTTTGAAACTAGTCAGTCCCTCCCTTCAACAAGTGATGGACATATTGGATCGGCAGGACACACTTGACTTTGCTCAGGAATCATTTGTATCTTCACCACCCGTGTGTCAGGTTAACCTGCCTGCCAGGCGAGCTGCACGGAACAGTAAACAGTCCTAACGCCCGGCCGCGCCAAAGCCGCCTTGCTCTCAGCCACGTGTACTGTGCCAGCAAGCAAATGCAGTGAAATCATGCCCACGGTGTGCTACTAGACATTCATGTGAGAATTGCCCGTCACGCCAGGCTATTTGCTTTTTCTGTAATAAAACATGACATGTTCAGAGTGTTTGCCAGAATAAGCTCAGATCAGACACTCACAACCATTCCAGGCCCTATGCTTCGCACCGAAATCGAAATAAGGATACTCAGGCTCGTGAAACTTCGCCTAGGGAAATTCATGTAGTTCATTCCACTCCGCCCAGTGCTACTCTCTCTAACAGTGACTGTGTTCGTCCCACAAATAGTGTGTGTCGACATCGCCGGAAATCGCGTCAAGTCGCAAGTGATTCTGTACCAGTGTCAGTTCAAGTTGCACGAGACAGTCGCTCTTGTCGTCAGCAGGACAATAAACTTTTTGTGGACTTGGACATTCACGGCAACGTGATACCGTTCCAAGTCGATACCGGAGCTGCAGTTTCTCTGATCAATCACGACACGTACAAACAGCTGGGCACAACTCCTTTGCATGCCGCAAATGTTAATTTAAGTAGTTATTCAGGACAAGCGATCCCTGTGTTAGGACAGTGCAACCTTCTTGCAACATACAAGGGACACACAAAACTTGTGTCATTTTACGTCCTTCGTTCTTCTGCTGCAGTGAACTTGTTTGGTTTAGATTTATTTCAGTTGTTTAACTTTTCTATAGTAAATCGGGTCCTATCAGGGAACCAGACTGTGCCTTCAGACTGTGTTTCTCGTGTATGTGAAGAATTTGCGGACATTTTTGCACCGGACCTCGGTTGCGCTAAGAACTATAAAGCATATTTGGAACTGAAACTAAGCTCACAACCGAAGTTTTTCACAGCGCACAATGTTCCCCTCGCATTGCGTGATGAGGTCGCAAAAACATTACACGATTTGGAATCACAAGGTGTAATTGAACGTGTGCAGGCTTCTCTCTGGGCATCACCCTTAGTAATTTTGCAAAAACCTTCGGTAAAATTGAGACTTTGTGTGGACTTCAAGGCCACAGTGAATCCACAACTAGTGACTGCAACTTTTCCTTTACCCCGCCCAGAAGATCTCTTTGACAAACTGTGCCCGGGTAAATATTTTTCGAAGTTGGACCTAGCAGATGCGTACTTGCAAATACCGGTGGACGAAGAATCCCAGCGAGTTTTGGTGGTTAACACGCATCTTGGTTTGTACCGATTCAAACGACTGCCATTCGGGTGTGCATCCGCCCCTGCATTGTTTCAGCAATATCTACAAACTGTTTGTGCTTCGGTCCCTACTGCAGCAAACTATCTGGACGATATTGTGATCTCCGGAAAGACGGAAGAAGAACATTTAGCCAATCTCAGAACATTATTTCAGGTCTTGCGACAAAATGGTCTTTGCTTGCGGAAGGAAAAAATGTGTGTTTTTTGCTCGTGACTTAACCTATCTGGGACATGTACTCAATGCCCAAGGCATACATCCCAGTCCAGAGCACCTCCCTGCCATAGAAAACTTGCCTTCGCCGCAGAATTTGAAGCAGCTACAGAGTGTGCTGGGTAAAATAAATTATTATCATCGCTTCGTGCGCCACGCCCCTTTCATTTCAGCTCCGCTTCATCGCTTACGCCGTAAAGGTGTTCCGTTCGTCTGGAGGACGGAATGCGAACGCGCCTTTCGCCAGTTGAAATCGGCGTTGCTTTCCAATACTTGCCTTACGCCATTAGATCCCCAGAAACCTCTTTTGTTGATGGTGTATGCATCGGATTTCGGGATCGGTGCTGTGCTTGCGCACAAAGATGGATCGCACGATCGCCCTATTGCCTTTGCGTCCAAATTGCTCTCGTCTGCGCAACGAAATTATTCACAGATCGAGAAAGAAGCATTGGCTCTCGTCTTTGGTGTTACAAAGTTTCAAGATTTCTTGTATGGTCGTCACTTTACCATCATCACCGACCACAAACCATTGACATCGCTTTTTCATGCGACAAGCCTGTACCTCCACGTACAGCGCAGAAATTCATTCGCTGGTCTATTTTCCTCTCGCAGTACCGCTACGATATCTTGTATCGGTCCACTGCTAAGCACGGAAACGCCGATGCGCTGTTGCTGAGGATAGAGCATTCGATTTCTCCGAACTTGCTTGTATGTTCATTGATTCGGAAACCGATGACGTGGTCGAATCGTTTCCGATTGATTTTCGTCGTGTAGCTACAGCCACAGCTTCTGACTCTGTCCTTGCTACCGTTCTGCGTTTTTTTGCTACGCAATGGCCCTTGTCAAAGTCACGGATCGGGGATCCGTTGGTTCGCCGATTTTTTGCTCACAATTAGAGATTTTTGTTCGACGTGGTGTTTTGTTGTTGCGTTCAGATAATGATCAGTCCAGGGTCGTGGTCCCACGTTTGTTACAGTCCTCTGTCTTACAGCTTCTCCACCAAGGACATTGGGGTATAGTGCGAACGAAACAACTTGCTCGTCAGCACTGTACTTGGTTCGGAATCGATGCTGTGATTACGAATATGTGCTCTTCTTGCATGGTGTGTGCCGAACTACAAGCCGCACCGCCGCGGAAACTCTTTGCATGGCCAAAAGCCACTTCCCCTTGGCAACGCTTACACATTGATTTTGCTGGTCCATTCTGGAATGCTCGCTGGTTGGTTGTGGTACATTCATTCAGTAATTTTCCTTTTGTTGTCCAGATGTCTTCCACGACGTCATCTGCCACCATCCAAACGTTATCTGCTATCTTTTGCATTGAAGGTCTTCCACAGACTATTGTTTCCCACAATGGGCCACAATTCATGTCCGCAGAATTTCAGTCATTCTGCAAGGCCAATGGTATTCAACATCTGACTTCCGCGCCGTTTTCGCCACAGTCAAACGGTGCCGCTGAGCGATTGGTCAGGACTTTCAAGTTACAGATATTGAAGTTGAAAGAGTCGCATTCTCGGGAGGACGCGTTATTGCTCTTTTTGTCCTCGTATCGCTCTCAGCCCCGAGATGGTCGCTCGCCGACTGGGTTGTTGCACGGTCGCCCTCCTCGCACCTCAGTTTCCTGTGCAGCGGCAGACACCTGCTGTTGCCCCAGGCAACGTTGTCTACTGCCGCAACTATCGAGGTTCACGGCGTTGGCTCGAAGGGCGCAATCTTCGCTGCCTCGGCCGCGCTATGTATCTGGTTTTGGGGGCCTCTGGTGAGATGCGTCGGCATCTCAATCAGCTGCGCCTCTGTCGTCGCACGGGATCTGACGCTCCCCGGCTGCTTTCAGCGACGGTGCCGTCCGATCAGCGCCCTGGGGTCCCATCTACTGGCTCGCCTCAGCCCCAAGTGTTACCGACGTTGCCTTCCATTTTGCCCAATGGTGACGCGCCGCCGCCGCAGCCGCCGCCGCCTGTTCTCCCGCCGGCGACGCCCGCAGTGGACGCTTCGCTGCAACCGCCAGGCGCCTGCCTGGGTCACGCGCCGCCGATCGCCTCGCGTGACCAGTTGTCCTCCGCCATGGAACTCTTGCTGGTTCCGTATCATATGTCGTCTTCGCCCTTCGGCTGCCCCAGCCCGATGGAGGTCGACCCTTCGGCCCCTCCTGTCTCTCTACGGGCGCATACACCGCATGTTGGCGTGCACCCTGAAGCAGGTTTTCAGGCGTTTTCTAGCTCCCCTCGGTCCGAATGGCAGGGTGCGGGTGGCACAGTCTCGCCTGCTGTTAGGCTCCCTACCGCGTCGCATACGCCAACATGGTGTCCTCTCCACGGCGGGCGGAAGCCTTATGCCACAACCGTCCGCCGATTTGCGGGGGAGGAATGTGGTGTCACCGCCAGACACCACACTTGCTAGGTGGTTGCCTTTAAATCGGCCGCGGTCCGTTAGTATACGTCGGACCCGCGTGTCGCCACTATCAGTGATTGCAGACCGAGCGCCGTCACACGGCAGGTCTAGAGTGACTTCCTAGCACTCGCCCCAGTTGTACAGCCGACATTGCTGGGGATGGTTCACTGACAAAATACGCCCTCATTTGCCGAGACGATAGTTAGCCTAGCCTTCAGCTACGTCATCTGCTACGACCTAGCAAGGCGCCATTACCAGTTACTGTTGATGCTGTAAAACATGTACCGTCAAGAGCGATGTTCACCAATTACAGATTAAAGTTAAGTATTCCAGCAGATACGTACGTTCTTAGCTACTATAAATTCCGTGTCCTGTTCCAGACCTCACGCCAGCCTGCGTGAGCTTAAACGCGTGCCTTTCGGCTTCGTCATAGTGGGTTGGCTGTCTTGCCAATCCACAACAATAATAAAATAATTTGGATTTTTCAAAGAAGCTAACGGCTTCAGAATAACAAGTAGGTGTTACATTGTTCAGTGTTTTGGTTTTGGTAGTATAAGTGTATGTTTTAGTCTGCAGTGATATCTTTTGTTCTATTAGCTCTCTCCCAGATAGAATGTCAGTTACATTTATGTTTGTTGTTAAAAAATGTTATTTGTGGAAGTTTCGTTACATATGAGCTACAAATAAAACAGAATCAAAAGTAATCTCTGGTTCAGCTTCGTTGTTTATGGATTTTAATATGTGCTGTTATTGAAGTGCTACGATTTTACATCTGAGGCTGTTTGGTTTAAAAATACTAGATTTCACCTACAATTATTTTGAATTCATTCTCAATTCAACAGCAGTTAAACAAGTTTCAGCACAGAGCGATCGGCGACTGTTATTTGTTTGAAGCTACGTTACGTATGCTATTACTGTTTCATGAGATTATAATGAAGTTTCTGACACGTACTCCCAGTTTTAAACAAAAATAAACTGAACATGACCCTGGAGATCCAAGACATTGTGGGAGTCGCCAGAAGAACATCTGGGAATGCACAATGAAATGCAGCATTATTCTGTGGCGACGAGTACACTGACAATCTGCTTTACACTTTGATTCTTATAAGTATTCTTCGTGTTATGTTTTTTCAGTCGATTGGTATTCGAGCTTTGGTAAATAAAAAAAAAATTTGTTTGCCTACTACTTCAGCAGATGGAGATAAGCTGTAGTTGACGAAAATATCGTCGCCTGCCAACTCAGTAAACTCAAATTTAGCACCCGCAAAGGACTACAAAAAGGAGGAGAAGCCACGTTACTCGTTATTGAATATTGTTATCCATGGAAGCACTAACCTATTTCACAAGAACACGTAGTCCATTTGCCTCGTCAGTTATGGCTGAATGTTCTTATTGCGCTTTGCTCGGCATTCCTGATCACTACAATAACATCTCGGAGGTGACAGATATGTAAATTGCGATTGTGAGAAACGACGCAGAATGTTTGGCCTGTCTCTCAGTTGTAGGTTCGTAATGAACAAAAAAAAACATTGATTAAAACATTAAAAAATGAAATGGTCTGAAATTGATGTAGCGTAGGATGGAAGTAATATTTTAAGGAAGTAATATTTTTAAGGTGGCTGTCAGTTTAACAACCACTGCAGGAACAGTCGAATCAATGCAGAAGACTAAAACCCACACAATTTTTTTCTGCTCCATAATTTATTTGTTTCCATACTTCAGTATTTTGTACTTTCTCAAACACTTTGGTGTCAATATTATACTTTACTATGCTTTGTACTATAGGAATTAACTATCCAAAGATTATGTATCACCACATAGGCTCATATTCATGTCATGAGATACACACACTCGGGCAGGGAACTACCAGGGAGTTAGCACTTTGAATGCCTGCAGTGAGAACCTGTTAATGGGTTACATAGCAGGAGTAACGATTGTTATGGCAGTTTTTTTATCATTATTTATTTCTTGATTATTTTTAGTCAGTTATTTTAGCTCTAAAACAAATGTACATTGTACGTGAAATTTCTCATAATATACACAAAAAACTGATTACGAATATTCAGTGTAATTATTGAGATATTTAAAATGCTGTCATAATAAAGTCATTAAGGCGTGTACGACTATTCATACATTAAATGTTTAGCACAATATGGAAAATATTAACTCATTTGTAAAGTAATGATGAAGATGTTGTATACATGGGAGATTCATTCTTTAACTAATCAGGGGTTGGGTTGGGGGAAGGGACAGTGGGACGTTAAATCTGTGAAGAAAAGTATTTAGAATCTAAGAGAAACAATACGTATATGATAAATTACTTATTACAGAAACAAATTAGTTTACTAACAATGGACTGTTCCTGTGACAATTACTCAGATGTAGGACCCAGAAAGCATCCTACTTGCAAGTGTACTACAATACTCTCCCTCATTGCTATACCACAGGTTCCTAAATTTAGAATTTCTCAACACTAAATACTGTGGTAATGAATAATTTAATATCTCGTTGAAGTAGACCTATTTTAAAGTCCAATTTTGTATTGTTTCGTGGCAGATTCAAAAGAATTTTTACTTTTTTCTGTTATTATCAAAGCTCTTTACATTACAGAATAACATTACGAGTTTCAAAGATCTGGCTGGGAATAATAATAATACTCACTCGTCACTCATATATGTGTTGGTTGTTTTTCGCTCCGTCGTACGGTCTTCTCATAAAGACATCACAAACTTTATGCCTAGGTGTTTTCTGCACAATCCTAACAACATCACTAAGTCGACTGCACCTTTCGGGATAGACTAACGATTTTGCGTCCTCATGTCCACACTTCAACATCTGTGATTCTTCCCAAGGGAAAATAAGCATTAATGGCTTCCTCTTGCCACACATACTTGAAGAGGCTAACCAAATTACAAACATATCACCTGTATTAGCTATAATTATGTGGCCGACTCTCCCCGAGTGTGGCGTGTGTGGTTGGAGACGGGTGGGGGGGGGGGGGGGGGAGGAAACGGCGACCGCCGTTCAATCCTCGGCGCATTCAGTCTTGCCCACACTTGCGAAGCGTCAACTGCTGGGTGCGTTCTTGGTGTAATGTTGCCAGTAAAGGATTCCACGCCGAACTTAGTTGATGGCGCTCGACTAATATCGAGACTGTTATGAAGCCCAATCTCACTAAATTCTTTGATGATGCTCTCCCAAAATTCAATAACTCGGCACAACTTATTTGCTCTCTCATATTCCAACGTATGTCCTATGTTGAGCCTGCTTTTAACCAGTGGTGATTTGTCTTTATGCCACATGCGTACACATCTAATGTGTTCCATCCAGCGTTGCGAGATGCTGTGCTGCGTTTTCCGAATCTGTTGGCGGCGACACTCTCAAAGCATGAGTACAGTCTTGCAGCACAACATCGAAATACCAATTACGGTGGATATAAAAAAGTAATTCAAAAAGAAAAGTGACAAATTATGTCAACCACTCAAAGACGACTGTTGCACCAACCGGGAGAATTAAGCACACATGCTAGACTCTCTGGATGACTTTTGTTTTGGGAGAGTATCAATCAACCTCGAATCCCCTCTCCATAACTCTGCACGTTCATTACAGTCAGGCGTTTACCTTCAAGCACTACTCAGGAACCCCTTGGAGCAGGGACTGATTTGTGCTCAGAGTTTTCCCACATCGTTGTTCATTAATTTATTTTCATTCACTCATCATGTTCCGTATATCCCTAACTTTTCGAATCTGGTACACACATATGTGTGAGTGTGGGTTATTTGTGGTGTAGCGTCATATTATTGCCCCATGTTGTTGACTCCTGTGTTGGTACCATTTGGAGAACCGACGTGCAAGTAGACGATGAATGTAGCAACCACAGAAGAAGAAACTGAAATGATCCTGATTTACGGGGAATGTAGGAGAAATGTTGAGGGTGTTGTTGCCTTGCATGGTGAGCGTTTTCCAGAGAAAGCTCGCTGCCGTTCGTTCTTTTAACACGGCTGTGAATGCTTTTATGTCTGATGGTGGCTTACGGACTGGCAAAAGGAAACAAAGCAAATGTGTTGAAGGAGAAGCTAATGAAATAGCTGTACTAGCAGCAGTGCAACACAAATCACTGATTGCTGGCTGGCTTAGTGATCAGAGCGTCAGTGTCCTAAGCAGTAGACTTGGGTTCCAATCACAGTGTGGTATAATTTTTAACTTTTCCCATTGATTTTACATCAATGCCCAATTGTAGCCAATGTCTGTAAGTTTTTTGTGTTTACCTGAGCGAGCTATGCAGTTATTCTTTGAGATAAAACAGTCTTTCGTACTTTTTCACTAAGTGAAGTAAAGCTGTGGGATACAAAACATACCTCAGCGGGGAGCCCAGCTCTCAGGTGCACACAGAGATATTCCAGTGGGTACACCGGAGTTAACATATTGTAATTAATTATCTAATGAAAGACCAATTCTCTTCACCATTTCAAACTGATTGCTTGCTGCTGTGCTTTTAATTTGTTCCAGGTGCAATGTGTAACTAATAAATTGAGCAAGAAACTTAGAAACTTCTCTTAGGGCATTGTGAACAAGAAGAAAGGTACATTTTCCAACTCTTGCGACTGTTATACTGTAAAAAGAGTGATTGATTGTTTGATGATGATGCGCCTGCGTCGTCCCGCACGCTCCACGTTGGCGTCATGGAGCTGAGAGGGACAGGGGGGCAGCCGGCGCGAGGAGGTGGCTGGTGCTGCGCTTGCGCCGGCTATTACGCCACCTCCTCGCGCCGGCTGGTGCCCAGGATCTGGCAGCGGCAGGAGCAACCTATGTGCTGCGGAGGCGCCAAGCGCCCTCACCAAACAACATCCTTGATCGTAAGCCCCCACGAAAAGTTACAGAGAAAGTACGTAAATGAAACAGCTCAAACCCAGAGACTGAGTGAAAACTTTCATATAACCGAAGTAACCGACAGAAGTAACAGCTGGCGCTCTCGTATTAAGTGAAACCACTCAAACTACTCGGTTCGCAGCAGATTACGGAATAAGTTGTCATATTTATTTATTTTTATTGTCAAAGTGCGTTAGTTTTTTTATTTTTAGCGCTAGTAATGAGGAAATTTTAGTATTAGATGAATCCAAAGTTGACGACTTCAGCGGTCTTCCGACAGCTGACTGGAGCAGCCCTAATTTCTTCATCTTTTAGTGTGAAAGTGATTAAGTGTATCTGATGAAGACCCACCGAACAATCAGTTCAAACCAATAAATACACCATGTGATCGTGAGAAGCTACACAGTACGAGCACTGGCCTACTGTTGATGATATGCACTCCGCTCATTGCCGTAAGCAATTTAATTGCTAGAAAAGGACAAGAACAAGAAGTGTAAAACTTAAAATCTATGCCGCTTTTGACAAAAAAATATTTACTTTCACGAGTATTGCTGTAAGACTGACACAATCGTGTGGATCTTAAATTTTTGTGAAAATTAAATAGAAATTTCTTACCATTAATATACCATTCTATGAATATTATTGTTGTAAAGAAACACTCATTCGAAATATCCATTCCAAGTTTAACGCTGGGGTATCAAAGGGCTAAATACTCTGAAATGAGTCAAGGTATTCATTAACAAAAACATACAAATCGTAGTAACATAATCTGTATACTTTATACTGTATTAGCGGTAATAAACTATCACTGCAGTGCTTAATGGTATCTGTAGTTGTACTAGCTACATTTAATCAACTAAATAAGGAAAAAAAGTGCTTGTTTGAAAAAGCTGCAGCCTCCTCAGTAATAATGAGCAGTTTCTGTTTGCCTACTATTGATTCCTAAATATGTTCATTACATTGCTATGAAAATCATCTACATCTGTACAGTGAGTCCTATTTACAGACGCCAATACTTGTCACGTTGCTTTACAACAAACACCGCTACTTCCCATATAATTCAGAGAAAGTTTAAATCAATGAATCTGCATAATTGGTGATTTGTAGAAACAGTAACTCACGAGGTATGTTTTTACTTTTCTTATAAACCAAGTGGGATTTCCTGTTTCCTTCCTTTATGTTAGATGGGAGCTTGTTGGATATTTTTGGACCAGAGTACCTAACTCCAATCTGAAGTGTAGACAAGGAGGCAAACTCTACATGAAAATTATTTTTTTTGTCGTTTATTGTAACTGTTTAGATCACAGTAGAGCTGAAACCGATATACCTCAGGTGCGAAAACAATTAATGAGTAAATGTATTGGGAAATAATTGTAACGACTTCAATCTGATTAAGAGGTTTCTCAACATACACAGTTGCGTATTTCAGACAACATACACTCCTGGAAATGGAAAAAAGAACACATTGACACCGGTGTGTCAGACCCACCATACTTGCTCCGGACACTGCGAGAGGGCTGTACAAGCAATGATCACACGCACGGCACAGCGGACACACCAGGAACCGCGATGTTGGCCGTCGAATGGCGCTAGCTGCGCAGCATTTGTGCACCGCCGCCGTCAGTGTCAGCCAGTTTGCCATGGCATACGGAGCTCCATCGCAGTCTTTAACACTGGTAGCATGCCGCGACAGCGTGGATGTGAACCGTATGTGCAGTTGACGGACTTTGAGCGAGGGCGTATAGTGGGCATGCGGGAGACCGGGTGGACGTACCGCCGAATTGCTCAACACGTGGGGCGTGAGGTCTCCACAGTACATCGATGTTGTCGCCAGTGGTCGGCGGAAGGTGCACGTGCCCGTCGACCTGGGACCGGACCGCAGCGACGCACGGATGCACGCCAAGACCGTAGGATCCTACGCAGTGCCGTAGGGGACCGCACCGCCACTTCCCAGCAAATTAGGGACACTGTTGCTCCTGGGGTATCGGTGAGGACCATTCGCAACCGTCTCCATGAAGCTGGGCTACGGTCCCGCACACCGTTAGGCCGTCTTCCGCTCACGCCCCAACATCGTGCAGCCCGCCTCCAGTGGTGTCGCGACAGGCGTGAATGGAGGGACGAATGGAGACGTGTCGTCTTCAGCGATGAGAATCGCTTCTGCCTTGGTGCCAATGATGGTCGTATGCGTGTTTGGCGCCGTGCAGGTGAGCGCCACAATCAGGACTGCATACGACCGAGGCACACAGGGCCAACACCCGGCATCATGGTGTGGGGAGCGATCTCCTACACTGGCCGTACACCAATGGTGATCGTCGAGGGGACACTGAATAGTGCACGGTACATCCAAACCGACATCGAACCCACCGTTCTACCATTCCTAGACCGGCAAGGGAACTTGCTGTTCCAACAGGACAATGCACGTCCGCATGTATCCCGTGCCACCCAACGTGCTCTAGAAGGTGTAAGTCAACTACCCTGGCCAGCAAAATCTCCGGATCTGTCCCCCATTGAGCATGTTTGGGACTGGATGAAGCGTCGTCTCACGCGGTCTGCACGTCCAGCACGAACGCTGGTCCAACTGAGGCGCCAGGTGGAAATGGCATGGCAAGCCGTTCCACAGGACTACATCCAGCATCTCTACGATCGTCTCCAAGCGAGAATAGCAGCCTGCATTGCTGCGAAAGGTGGATATACACTGTACTAGTGCCGACATTGTGCATGTTCTGTTGCCTGTGTCTATGTGCCTGTGGTTCTGTCAGTGTGATCATGTGATGTATCTGACCCCAGGAATGTGTCAATAAAGTTTCCCCTTCCTGGGACAATGAATTCACGGTGTTCTTATTTCAATTTCCAGGAGTGTATTTTTACTGGTCGTATATTTACTTCAGGTACACTCCTCTGAAATATAATTACATAAGACAACAGGGAGTGACAATATGCAAACTAATCCAGCATTCTTGTCATTAGGGAACCACAGCGAGATATAATGTAAACTGAAGGTGCAGGGGATTGAAAGGAAAGGAACTGTTGATGTCAGCTGCATCGGGACTTTATGTGACTCAGTGGCGACGCGCGGAAATGTGTGCCACACTGAGATTCGAACCCACTATCCACTGCTTATTAGACAGTTACGCACACCACTGCGCCACCGGAACACAATATTTACGGCGGCTGCGCGAAGCATTTCTGTACGCCTCCCGGAGACCAGCATGTCCATGTTCCAATGCTCACTTCTTTGTGATTCACTCAGGAGGCCAAACGTAATTGTAAATCCGTCTCTGAAGGTGGTTGGATCATTGCCCATCGAGGTGAATCAGTTGTACTAATGTGCGGTGTCTGTTTTCGTCCTGCACGTATTATCGGCAGTAACCGGACTTGGCAATCTGACAACGCGGTAATCACACCTCTGCTAACTATCCTCTCAGCGAACGTTGCCAGTCCTGTGCAGGTGGTGCAGTGGCTAGCGTTTTGGGTTCACATACACGAGGTCAAGGGTTAGATTCTGAGTCGAGGCGTATTTGTTTTTATTTGCTAAATGTAGTCACCGTGGTACGGTGTCTGTCCTGTTGATCGTCATACAACTATTATAGTGGGTCATCTACAAAACATTTGCACTTACATAATACGAACACAGACGAGGGATGTACAACCGTTTCCATTGGTAAGCCTCTTGCATGTCCTGTTCGCCAATTGTTTCACAAAACTGCATCTTCCCATCGATTGGTACCAACTACTCGTATTATTCTTGCCACGTTCAGGTGCATTACATTTCGTTAAAGCCTTACGTCACCAATAGGGCTAGCAACATGCTTTGCAAATAATTTCCAAACGTGTGCTATGTAAAGTTCGGATGCATGTGGTTTAAGAAACGCTCTATACTACAGTATTATATGGCAGAATGAAACTGGCAAATAAAATAAAATATGCCTCGACCCAGTGTCGAACCCTTTACTTGCTGCATGCCCACCTATCCATTCTTTTAATCAAGTATGGCTTTAAGGCTCTTTTCTCGGCCATTAGATTGGTTATCTGACATATCCCTCATTCTTTTGCAACACTACATTTCAAAAGCTTCATTCACATCACGCCTACTGTTTGTCGTTCATGTTTACTCGCAAACATGGCTACAGTCCCGACAGATACTTTAAGAAGCTACTTCCTAACGTTTAAGTTTAATTTTAAGAAAAACTTCTCTTTCTATTGCAAGTCCGCATTTTATATCTCCTCTTCCGCTCTCCTTAGTTGCAATGGTACCTAGATAGCAAAACTCGCCTACTGCTCTCAGTGTCTCATTTGCTAAGCTAATTCGCTCAATATCACCAGCTTCATTTAAACTACAATCCGTTAACTTTGTTTTACTTTTCTTGATATTCGTCTCATGACTTTTTTTCATGATACTGTCATCCTTCCCGATCAACACATCTTCCAAGCCGTGTAATGAGGAAATGTCACCAACTTGATGTCATATTTTAATGACAAAAAGACACACTTGCATGATATCGACCGCAGCAATCGACACCGCGTGAATATTTAGGGCGTAATTGTTAGAGTGCGCAGTTACGACCTTCCGAAAGGACGGGTTTGAAACTTTAGCGCGCACAGGTAGTTTGTCATTCGTTCCACCCCACAGCAGCCGCCTAATGCCCGGCCGCGATGTGCGGTACGTCGTGGTGACAACTAGAGCATTCGTATTCGCATGATGCTGAAGACGAGGGAAGTGGAGGAGGGAGCTGGACTCATCTGTCCAGCGAGTTTTAAAATCTTGTTCCACAACACATATCACTCTGCCCGAAAGATAACAAGTAATACGAGTTTATAATGTCACCTTCATGCACATTAAATGTTACCGAGCGAGGTGGCGCAGTGGTTAGCACACTGGACTCGCATTCGGGAGGACGACGGTTCAATCCCGTCTCCGGCCATCCTGATTTAGGTTTTCCGCGATTTCCCTAAATCTTTTCAGGAAAATGCCGGGATGGTTCCTTTGAAAGGGCACGGTCGATTTCCTTCCCTAACCCGAGCTTGCGCTCCGTCTCTAATGACCTCGTTGTCGACGGGACGTTAAACACTAACCACCACCACCACCACCACATTCAAAAATGGCTCTGAGCACTATGGGAATTAACAGCCTTGGTCATCAGTCCCCTAGAACTTAGAACTACTTAAACCTAACTAACCTAAGGACATCACAAACATCCATGCCCGAGGCAGGATTCGAACCTGCGACCGTAGCAGTCACGCGGTTCCGGACGGAGCGCCTAGAACCGCTAGACAACCGCGGCCGGCAACACCACATTCAATGTTAGCAATATGCTAGTACTGAAATGCTGCAGTTACATACACGCTCCAAAATCAAAATGAATAAACCGGAGCCGGCCGCGGTGGCCGTGCGGTTCAGGCGCTGCAGTCCGGAACCGCGGGACCACTACGGTCGCAGGTTCGAATCCTGCCTCGGGCATGGGTCTGTGTGATGTCCTTAGGTTAGTTAGGTTTAAGTAGTTCTAAGTTCTAGGGGACTTATGACCTAAGATGTTGAGTCCCATAGTGCTCAGAGCCATTTGAACCATTTGAATAAACTGGAGCGAGTGAAGATTTATTATAAAATGAAGTTAGTGGTTTTCGATTTACAATTTAATCACGGTTGAAGAATAGCGCATCTGCTACAAATATACATCACCTTTACAGTGCTAGCTTCAAAATCCAAAGACAATAAAGTACTATAGCGATGTCAATAATTAAACAGCGCTACACTTCTTCCTTAATGATACAGTCAATCGCCTCATTAAATTATACTGCATTTGTGTGAATCACAACGTAAAAATGTTCGAAACAAAGACATCTGTGGCACCATCTAGAGCTTGCAAATCGAGCTCTCTGACACAGCCAAAGCAACATCAGTGGGGTGGCAACGAATGACAAAAAAATTGTAAGCGCGCAAGTTTAAAAGAGGTACTTCCAGAAGTTCATAACTGCTTACAGTCTACATCTACATCTACGTAGACACTCCGCAAGCCACCGTACGGTGCGTGGCGCAGGGTATGCTATACCACGACCTGTCATTTCCTTTCCTGGTCCACACGCAAATAGAGCGAGCAAGAGCCAAAGAAACTGGGACACCTGCCTAATATCGTGCAGGGTCCCCGCGAGCACACAGAAGTGCCGGAACACGACGTAGCATGGACTCGACTAATGTCTGAAGTAGCGCTGGAGGGAACTGACACCATGAATCCTACAGGACTGTACATAAATCCGTAAAAGTAGGATGGGGTGGAGATCTCTTCTGAACAGCACGTTGCAAGGCGTCCCAGGTATGCTCCATAATGTTTATTTGTCGGGAGTCTGGTGGCCAACTGAAGTGTTTAAAGTCAAAATAATGCTCCTGGAGCCACTCTGAAGCAATTCTCGATGTGTGAGGTGTCGCATTGTCTTTCTGGAATTTTCCAAGTATGTCGGAATGCACAAAGAACATGAATGAATGCAGGTGATCAGACAGGATGCTTGCATACGTGTCTCCTGTCAGAGTTATATCTAGACGTCTCAGGGGACCCATACAACTCTAACTGCCTAGGGCCCACACCATTACAGAGCCTCCACCAGCTTGAACTGACCCCTGCTGATATGCAGGGTCCTTGGATTCATGAGGTTGTCTCCATACCCGTACCCATTCATCCGCTCGATACAATTTGAAACGAGACTCGTCCGACCAGGCAACATGTTTCCAGTCATCAACAGTCCAATATCGGTGATGACTGTCCCAGGCGAGCCGTAAAGCTTTGTGTTGTGCAGTAATCAAGGGTACACGAGTAGGCCTTCGGCTCCGAAAGCCCATACCGATGATGTTTCGTTGAATGGCTGGCACGCTGATACCTGTTGATGGTCCAGCACTGAAATCTGCAACAGTCTGCGGAAGGGTTGCACTTCTGCCACGTTGAACGATTCTCTGTAGTAGTCGTTGTTTCCGTTCTTGCAGCATCTTTCTTCGGCCGCAGCGATGTCTGTGATTAGATGTTTTACCGAATTCCTGATATTCGCGGTACACTCGTGAAATGGTCGTACGGGGAAATCCCAACTTCACCTCTAGCTCAGAGATGTTGTGTCCCATCACTAGCGCGCCGACTATAACACCATGTTCAAACTCACTTAAATCTTGATAACCTGCCATCGTAGTAGCAGTAATCGATCTAACAACTATGTCAGACACATTGCCGACCGCAGCGCCGTATTTTGCCTGTTTTCACATCTCTGTGTTTGAATACGCATGCCTATACCAGTTTCTTTGGCGCTTCAGTATATATGCCTCCGTGTGAGGCCCAGTTTCTCGTGTCTTATCTTCGTGGTCGTTACGCGCAATGTATGTTGGCGGCAGTAGTATCGTTCGGTAGTCAGCTTCAAATGCCGATTCTCTAAAGTTTCCCAATAGTGTTTCTCGAAAATAATGTCGCCTTCCCTCCGGAGATTCCCATTTGAGTTCCCGAAGCATCTCCGTAAAACTTACATGATGTTTAAACCTACCGGTATCAAATCTAGCAGCCTGCCTCTGAACTGCTTCGATGCCTTCCTTCATTTCGACTTGGTACGGATCCGATGCACACGAGCAGTACTCAAAAATAGGTCGGACCAGCGTCCTATATGCCGTTTCCTTTACAGGTCAACCACTCTTTCCTAAATTTCTCCCAGTAAGCCGAAATCGACAATCTGCGTTCCCTGCCAAAGTTCTCATATGCTCGTTCCATGTCATATGGCTTTGCAACGTTACACCCAGATTTTTAAAGGACGTGACCGTATCAGGCAGGAAACTAGTACTACTGTATCCGAATATTACAGAGTTGATCTTCCTACTCATCCGCATTGACTTGCATTTTTCTACATTTAGGACTAGCTGCCATTTATCTTCCTATAGTCACCCAACATCGACACCTTACGGCACACCACGGCATCATCAGCAAACAACCGCACATTGCTACCCACTCTGTCTGCCGAATCACCCTATCACAGTTCCCTGGGGCACTCCTGGCGATACCGTTGTCTCTGATCGACACTCACCGCTGAGGACAGCGTACTGGGTTCCATTATTTAAGAAGTCTTCGAACCGCTCACGTATCTGTGACCTTATTCCTTATGTTCGTACATCCGTTAACAGCCTGCTGTGGGGCATCATGCCAAATACTTTCCGGAAATATAGAAATATGGAGTCTGCCTGTTGCCCTTACCCTGTGAGAAAAGGGCAAACTGAGTTTCGCACGAGCGACACTTTCTAAAACTATGCTCATTCGTGGACATAAGCTTCTCAGTCCCAAGAAAGCTTTTTATTTGGGAACTGGGAATATTCAAGGATTCAGCCGCAAATAGAATTTAGGGATATTGGGGTGTAATTTTGCGGATACGTCTCTTACCCTTCGTATGCACTGGAGGCACCTGCGCTGTTTTGCACTCGTTTGGGACTTTGTCCTGGGCGAGAGATTCACGGTAAATGCAAGTTACGTAAGGGGCCAATGCCATAGGGCACTCTTCGTAAAAACGAATTGGAATTCCATTTGAATCTGACGATTTACCTGCTTTCAAATTTTTTAGTTGTTTCTTTACGCCAGGTATGCTTATCACTATCTCGTCTGTATTGGAGTCTGTCCAATGGTCAAGTGACGATATGGTCGTACGATTACCCTGTGTGAATGGTTCCTTGAAAGTGAAATTTAAAACTACGGCTTTCGTTTTGCTATACTGAATCAAAATTATGGCCCAAATTTTCCCTCGGGTTCGATTGACGTGGCTGATATCTTGTAAGGGTGCTTTTTTCTCCTTAAAATATGACGTCAAGTTGGTGATGTTCCCTTGTAAGAAAAGTTGTAGAGTCAATTTTGCCTCAAAAGTTCGCACATTTCCTCGAAATCCATACTGGTCCTCCCCGAGGTTTGGTTCTCCTGGCCTCCGTTCTTCTATAACTAACTGGTCCCTGTATTTTGCAACCGTGACTTATAAAACTGATGTTCCGGTAGTAGCCTCACCTTCCAGCATCTCCTTAGTACTCGTATAGGAATTGTAATGTTCCACTTCAAATGTGACGGTCTTTCTCATGTGCCTTGCGTATCATGTGAAATACTTCTCTCGTTGTCCGTTCTCCTAAAGATCTTAATAACTGTGAGGGAATCATGTCCACTAGAGGTTCCTTCTTTCGACTTAAGTCTTTAAGTCCTGTGACAAATCATTCACTTACCCTTCCCTTTCGATAATACTGTCTTCAGTTTTATCACTCTTATATAACACTTCCACACTGTTCATTCCACTTCCAGACTGCCATTAGTGCAGGCTTTATAAATGAACTTCCGATGTACTAACAACTTCGCTCTTTTCTAAAAAAATATTCTAAATTTCCCCATACGCGACATTTACCAATCCTACAGTCTTAAGTACTACCGCATAACTCCCGGTGTGACGGTATAGGTGTCCTTAAAATAACGCGACGAAGGTCTCTGTTGGTTCTTTCTTAATAAGAACATTCTAGTATATTGGTCGAAATTTTCCACAAACTGTTACAATACAATAGGCTCCGAAGTTCTTGATTGCCTTCAACAGCTGTAACACTGTCCCGTTTGAATTTGCTTTCTCTTTGGAACTGTTGAACCGATGAGAGGACCGGAGGAAGTGATCGTAATGGCATGGCTCGACGAATGTGCCAGAAAACGTTTGGGATCATTTTCGAGTGTGAAGAGATGCATCGAGTGCAGTGGAAATCAATTTAATAAAGTACAATGTACACACTTGTCCTGAAAAACTGCTAAGAAGTTGTCCTATTTGAAGTATGGGCAAATCGGTGATGACATTAGTGCCAGTGGGGCAGTGGCGGTGTTTGGATCCAGTCAATGAATAGCCGTTTCCCCTTCCCTTCCTTCTCTCTCTCTCTGTCTCTCTATCTCTCCGTCTCTCTCTGTTTTCCAGTCTTTTTTTTTTCATTTCGATAATGTAGAAATCAATGAATTAGCACGTAATACCAAGCCACGTAAACTTAAACAAACTTCAAATATACAAGGACTAAATATACTCCGCATAACAAATTGAGAAAGAAATACCAAGAACGTAAGAATATTTGCGATATCTTCTAAATAGTTGAGAAGACATTCAATGCATTTTTGACAAGCGTGTAAATGTGACGATAACCGATGTTAGTGTATATTTGCTTAGATGCCAATCCCAAAGCAATGCACTTTCCTTAAGTCCACTGAGTATTTTTACCTATTATCAATAAGATAACTCAACTCTGCTGCTGTATACCTGTAGGAGTCACGCAAATAAAATGTCCCAGTACGACGTACAACGAAAAATAAACGTAAACAACAGAACGTATCTTCTGCTAGCTTCTTACGTAACACCATCCGTTATCGATACGATTATCGTAGCGAGGTTATCAGTTTTTGCGTATCTCAATGTAGAAATCTGCAGCCAGTGATGACGACTGTTTCGTGCATCAACTCCCTCTAGTAACATGGACGTCATTCCTTCGTGTCTTGACAAATGTCCTATCATCCTGTCTCTCTTCCTTGTCAGTGTTTTCCACAATTCCTTTCCTCTCCTATTCTTCGCAGAACCTCCTCATTCCTTACCTTATCAGACCACCTCATTTTCAACATTCGTCTGTAGAGCCACATCTCAAATACTTCCATTTCATTCTGTTCCGGTATTCCCACAGTGCATGTTTCACTGTCATACACTGCTGTGCCCCAGGACAGCTGATGAAATCTGATGTGGCATTGGAACGTCTGTTGTCTCCAATCAACACACCAACTCACTCCATCAGTCTTGAGTCACTTCCCACAGTCGCTCGATTCACAAGCCCTGAGATTAACGTTCTCACTCACCTACAAGCAGCAACTGATTCTTTTTTAGAATCCATAGGTAGTCGTAAATACACATTGGGGAAAAATTAGTTCTTTAGGATTCAATGAACGTGCAGCCACAGTCTTCACGAGTCTTGGAAAATTGAGGAAATTTCACCTCTGCACTTCTAGGTAAGGCATTTCCGCAGCTGTGGATGAGTGGGTGGGGGGGGGGGGGGGCGAGGGTGAGGAGTGAGATATAGCCATCGTCACGTGCTTCGAGAACTACGCTTTTAGAATTGCGCTAAAAGATAAAGTTAATGGATGGAGTGATAATTAGTTTGTATTTCATAGTTTCTGTAATAATATCAATAAGCAGTTAGTTAACAGTAATTTAGTTTGCAGATCTTCTGTATATCTGATACCTGATTCGCTGTGAAAAATGAGTTTTCTAGAATGTGGCGAGACAATTCGTATCCACTTAGTCAGCGTCTTTCTCATACAGGAGAGGCAGGAGGGAAGCGGCGAGGAGTCGAAAGGAGACGGAGAACAAGAGGAACTGGAGGTCAAGGGCGGCGTGCAGAAGCGGGAGGAGGGTGAGGAAGAGGTCGAGTAGGAGGAGGAAGACGAGGAGGAGGAGGAAGAGGCATCCACGACGACCACGCGCAGCCGCTCCAGCGCGCAGCCCGACTCCGGGTTCGAGCCGTCGCCGCGGCGGGAGCACGAGCAGCCGGGCGAGGCCGGGGGCAGCGATGGGGGCGGCGGGGGCGGCAGGGTGCCGTGGCCCTGCAGGCAGGACGGCCGGCCGCCGCTCAGCACCGTCACCGTCACGCAGGCCGTGCAGAACAGCATGCGCAAGTGAGTGCACGCCACGCTTTATAGAACCTAGTTCGCTAACGATACTAATAGTGTCACATTACTACTAGCCTTCTTCTGCGGCTTCGCCCACATATGCTGTCGACACATATACTGAACACACCTCTCCCTCCTTCTGTTTGTCTGTTCAACTCTACCTGTCTATCCCCTCCTCCCTGCCTCTTTGTCCATTTCCTCTACCCCTCTCTCTGACCATATCTTCATTCTCCCCACGCTGAGCATACGCTCCTGCGCCTCCCTTTTCCATCTCCACCCCTCCCTCCTCCTTCGCTACTTGCCCACTATTCCTCTACACATTTCACCTGTCTCATGCATCTCCCCCTCCTCCCCTGACCATTTGCTACTCCCCCTCAGTCTATTCATCTGCTCCTCTGCCCATCTCAAACTATCCCCGGCCAAGCTCGTTGTCACATGTAGCCACTGCAATACAGTTCAGTAAGGGAGGCAGGTACTACTTCCACAATTTGCCTACCATGCAGGGCAGGCAACATATCAGGAGCTACAAAATCATTTATTTGCCCCTGATATACAGGTGTAAAGCCGGTCGATAAATCAGGCTGACACTACTCCAACAAAACACGCCTGTTATACAGGGCAGCTTATAAATCACGACCCAGAAAGCCATTTCTTGCCCCTGTCGCGTAGGCTGCCTTGCAAGGCAAGTTGGTTTGACAGGCTGACACTGTTCCCTCACAAAATACCTGATGCATAGAGTAGCCTATACACCAGAGGTGAGGGAAAATCGTTTTTCCCATATTTCCACTCCTATTGGAGCTAGGAGGTTATAAACCCCACAGTGCTAAGCCTGCTGAGCCAAATTGGGTTGTAAGCGTCTCTTTGGAAATTTAGTATCGACATGCTGGAAAACTATCCATGTATTGGGAGGTGGAGCACCATTGAGCGAAAACCACATTCGTTGGCTGACTTCTAGAGATACATAATCAACTAAATGAAACAAATCATCTCTGAGAAACAGCAGATTCGTTTATCCAGTAAGAAGTTGAGGAAAGACATAGAGGCCAGTTACATGATCATTAACGATTCCACAGCACAGACTGAGGCTGAACCTCTGTTGACATATGTCTTGTCGCAATTCGCGATGGTTTACATAAGCCCAGTCGCGATTGCTATGATAATTGAAGATCCCTACCCATGAACTTAAAAGCCAGCCTCATCAGTGAATCAGGTACATGCTAAGAAACGCAGCATACTGGCTTAACATGCGTCGCCTCATTTCATCCTTGCACCTGTTGAAGTGGATACGAGTACATAAGTTTCCACACTAACTGCTTCACGACGACATGTCACTGAGGCCTTCCCTTCCTATATTCTCTTTGTACTAGCTGCTCGAGCTCCATCCACAGGAAGAAGAACATATTCTTCAATCTCACGAATTCTTACATCACGTGGTCTTCATCTGAAATTTTCTTCTCAAATGAGGCTGTCTCTCACAAGCATTGACTTTGTCGTACAAACGTTCCTGCACAGGTAACTGCCTATCGGAGTTACGTTCAGCCATAAAATTGACGTGCTGAATCCGCATTCCTATCTGCCGGGCTGTAGATGTAGTGCATGTGCGTCATTTCAGACGCAGAACACACAGTTACGATATGTTGCGATGGTAGTTACACTGAAACAGAACAAATGCAAATCAGAGAAAAAATTCCATGACTGTAAACAATAATGTCAGCAAAAACGCACGTTTGAGGTAAATTACACAACCAAGAGACACAACAGGGAATTCATTTCCTATCTCTTTAACGAAACATTTTCTTACCCCTGTTCATCTTCTGTTTCTCCACTATGAGGTATATCAATCTGTGTCATTTTTATGGTTATTTTTGTTGATATCCAACAGCATTTTCTCGATCAGTCTGATTTTTTCTGGTTTATCAATAACAACTTCTGTAGTGAATACTGTCTGGCTTCATTTGGCAACTCGCTGGATTTAATCATATGAAGATGTCATTTTAGATCGTAAAATGAAAATGGTAGCATCCATTTTCGCATTAAAAATATAAAAACGTTTAGTTTGCATGTTCAAATGTAATGTGCTTATCATTTAGGTGTCAAATCAATCTACCTTCGACAAATGTGACGTGTTGATAACAATCAGTTCTCTACTATACAATGAAATTTACGTACATTTTGTTACATACTATTCTGGAGGGATGACACATTCTGAAGCTTACCGAACGGATTAAAGCAAAATAGGAAATTTTAAAATCTTGCTCCCTTTCGGATAGATTTGTGCGGAGCCTGTGCTCACGACCGACCATGTGGTTCCCCACCTTGCACAAGGAAAACTTGAGAGTACAGCTATTTTGAGACAGAGTCTGCGGTGCTACTGAGACGCTGCCACCGCAGGTACCACATGGAGCGGCGCATCTTCCAGCAGCTGCTGGAGCTCAAGAGGCTCCAGATCTGCGCGGGCCGCGCCAACGAGCAGGTGCTCGTCAAGAGGCTCGTCGACGACTACCGCCAAGCCGGCCTCATCGTCGGCCTCGAGGGCTTCCACGGACCCTTCACCTTCCGCGCCTTCGAGAAGTACCTCTACGGTAGGGAGGAGCAGCCGCCGAGCCTCGTTTGTGCGAAGCGCAGCGGTCTCACGCCACAGCCGAGAGAAGAAAAAGAGTTGCCGCACGGTTCATATAAACCACACTACTGCAAGCTACCCTTTTCACCGGATCTTTGTATGCATTTAGTTACAAGGGCTGTTCGGAAAGAAATTTTCGATCGGTCGCGAAATGAAAACCACAGTGAAACTGAAAATTTTCTTATTCGCAACTGTTAGCCACACCTTCCACCTACCTCTCTAAATACTCTCCGCTCAGACTTAGAAATTTGTCGCGCTATTGTTCAAACTTTCCACTGTCCTCGTCACAGAAAGCAGCCGCCTGTGCTTTTCACCAATTCTCTACGCTGGTCTGCCTATCGTTGTTTGTGCCAAAATGTTGTCTTCGTAGCCAGCGGTTCATGTGAGCAGAGATGAACATCAGAGAGAGCGAATTAAGCGCTGTATTGTGGGTGATCAAGCACTTCCAATCGAAAACGCTGCAGGAGCGTCTTCATTTTCCCTGCAGAACACGGCTGAGAATTGTCTTGAAGAAAGATTTTTGTTACGTGGGCTGCATAGCTTCAGGCGAATCTCTCACCAGGGATTTCTGCGGCATCACTTTGCGCTCTGATCAGAAAAGAGCGACGTGAAGCGATCGACAGGCACACTTAAGACACTGCCCAACACATCTGATCGAAGCTACATCGGATTTTCACAGTAGTTCCCATTTCGCGCAAAATCGGACATTACTTTTTGAATGCGCCTCGTATTTAGTCGTTTCGCCCCTTTAGAATCACCGGTGACTTATTCAGTACGCCAAGACATTTTCGTTCTCTCGCTCCTCCTATTTCTCTCTGCTTCCGTGATCTTAATTGTGATTCTGATAGCTGCCCACCTGTATTCCTACAGCTGGACCAATCCTGCACTGTTAGGTACGAAGTTTTTCACTTATTCCAATTCCTTTCCTGATTTCTTTCGCCCAGTTGTTCCCTGTTAAGCGTGCTGTGTTCCATATCTTCTTTGTCAACGTGTTGTTCCCCATTCTCATGACGCCTCTGACAAATGTCAGCCTTCTCTTTCGTGTCATGCTTTAAACTGGTTCAACGCTCTCACACAGCTCCTGCGTTTGTCTGTGCATCCAGGTTTCAGCGTGTTTTTTCGTGTCTCATATGTGTTTCAAGATCTTTCGCTTCTCTTTCTCCAGCCGGATGCAAGCTCACTTATCCAAGGTGGTCCCCTCCGTTGCATACACGCGGTGTTTCTAATTGAAGACATACACTCATGTTTAGGAAAGACGGATCACCTTGAACGACAAGAGATAGGACGTTCATATAATTAGAATTTCAGTCACCTCGATTGAGCATGTGTCCTGTGATAGACGACTAGTCTGGTGACCTGGCATGCCAGGGCTAAAGGCTGATAACCTGTGAGAGTACGATGGCACAAGTTCGTGCAGTAACGTGTGGTCTTGCACTGTCTTGCTGAGAAATGGCGCCGGCCGGAGCGGCGTAGCGGTTCTAGGCGATACAGTCTGGAACTGCGCGACCGCTACGGTCGCAGATTCGAATCCTGCCTCGGGCACGGATGTCATTTGTGAAAAATGGCCTCTGAAGTGCTGTGGAGCAAGGCTGTGGCTACGGGTCACAGGATGTCATCCACGTAGTTCACACTGGTCACAGTGGTCTGGACACGCGCCAACTGTGACCTGTGGCCGTGCCCAGTAGCACCCAACACCATAAGGCCTCGAGATGGCGCTGTGTGTGTTGTGTGAATACAGCCACTGTGATGACGCTATCCCTGTCTGTGGCGAACCAAAATGCGGCCATCATCTTCAAACAAACAGACCTCGGATTGGTCTTAAAACACTATCTGATGCCATTCCTGTCCCCTGTTACGTCGTTCCACACACAATTGCCTAACATGTTCCTGCACATTCCTCAAAGATAGACGGAGAAGCCGACTACGCACGTAACCCATGCCGTAATGAACGGCGACGAGCAGTCACCCCTGACAGAGTAGGACGTGTTGCACTGTTCCGCTGTTGGGCCACAGCCGAGGAGGACGAAGGCCTGTCCTCTCTGTCCTGGAGTGCCATTGAGGTGGGGTGTCGATCTTCTTGGGAGGGGGGGGGGTGAATGGTGTGAGCGGACCCATCTCGTCATGTTCTGTGCCCTTAAGTCAGCCATTCTGCACACACCTGTTCCTACACTGCTGAAACACATCGTCTCACAAAAGCTGCAATTTCCCGGGATGCGAATCATTCTCCCATGCCAGTAATGTGCCCACTTTCAAACATTTATTTGAGGGCACCGTTCGAGCATACGTTTACGAGGCATCCTGCATGTCTGCTCACGTCACACTGGTCCATTACCTTCGGTTTACAGCAACGAGAGCCGCAGGCAGATTTTACAGGTAGGTGGTGTTGCGCCGCGATATCCATGTTGGCCTTGAACCCGCGAGGCGACATGGTTTAAATGCGGAACGTACTAATCTAAAATTTAATGTCCTGTGAATATGAGGTCCTGTATCTAATCGTTCAAGGTATTTTTTTCCCTGTACGTTAGTGTATAATATCTCACTTTGGCGTTCGTGGACCGGTTTTTCCTTCCATAGGTTGTCTTTGCAGCATACCGTAGTTTCTGCGACGTTTGGGACCTGTCTGTCACGCCTTTGTTGATCTGTAACCCGTCTGTTCGATTTCCCTCCAACTAGCGGAAGCTTTTCACATTCTGCACCACGTAAACTTCAACCTTCAACTTGGTCTTTGCATTCAGGACCTAGATCTTATTGTACGCTATCTTGTACACTGATCTCATGATCAACCATTTTTCATCAGCAGCTGGTGAAAGACCAGTTCAAGCCTTCGCGTTATTGTGTTCATTTCATTAAAAATAAGGCCTCACACTAAGGCGAAGAAAGCCAGCTTTCACATGTTCAGGAAGTTTCGTGCTACTGAAGGTTAGAATAAAGGAGTGGGATTTGACAAGATTGCCATCAACCCTCCTCATGATATGTTGAACATCAACAATACCTGCTGGAGCCCACTCACGTTGCAGTTCTTCCTTGGGAATGTCAACTAGATCATGGCACGTCACAACACCTTTTCTGTAGTTCAAGGTGCTGTGCAGTTCAGTGTCTATGGCATACGCTCCAAGGCATTTTGCAGACTGAAGTTTAGTCGCTTGCTGGGAAGTGGAAGTTTCCACTAGCAAGGTCCCATTACGTAAGCGCTTCACCGATTTTAAGGAGCCACAGATTCCCTCCAATCCCTTTTGTATATAGAAGGGCGAAATCTTCTCGAAACTACCCTCCTTCCGTTCCACAATGAGAAACACATTCGGATCACCAGAATGCATTCTGTTACCTAAGACTGGACTTGTCAAAGAAGTGCCGGAGTCAGGGGGACTGACTGCACGAGCCCTCTTAAGAGACTGGGTGTTACAACCTTCCAGCGGCCCACCCTTTCCGCTGGGAGGAAGAAAAGAGGATTTCGAAGGATCCATCTCGGTCCCACGAGCAGCTAGGGAACTACAAGTCCACCTAGACAGAGCCCCGCGTGCCTAGGTAAGCCTTATACAACTGAGGTGCGGAAGGTTCCCCAGAGATTACCCGCTAACGACTGTTCCACCTCAACAGCCATGCATCTCATCAGCGCGCAGCACACCTTGAGATTGAGGGATTGTTTATAGAGGTTTATTCCATCCTCGCGATCCGGGCGATTAAGCCAAGATCCCCACTCCCTGAGACAGACAACATTCCACCGCCGCGCCGCACGGTGGTCGTTGAAGTATGCCCAGAGCTTACGGTGACAGAGGACAGGCGGCGCTTACCAGTCCCCAGCTCAGGAACCCCGGGGTCGCCAAGCCCGTACCCAGCAAATGAATGCTGAGCCCCTGCGGACGATGCCTTCCTGAGAGAGGTCCGTGAGATGTAGAGTGTTTAGCTTCCATAAAGGACGCGAAAAATGGACCCACAGCGGGACTTGGTTAAAAGTCATTTAAACAGCACAGTGATTAGTGAAACTGGCAGAAATTACATCAATCCATAGAAGCTGACCACATATGGGGGCAGATAAATAAAAACGGTCCAATCGGCTACGTGAAGTAGCTGTAAGAAATGTAAACCGCACCAGTGTAGGATATCTGCAAACCCAAGCATCCTGGGGATGCAAGGACGTCACCATATCATTACTTTCACGACAAAATGTATAATTGGGGGTCTGATCAACACGGCGTAAGACGCAGTTAAAATCGCCCCCTAACAAAACCTTACGCAGGTTCCGTCGGAGTAAATTAACAACTTCTTCCTTATAGAACCGCGTGCGATCGGATGGAAGACCAGATCCAGACAGAGCGTAAAGAAAAATTAAGGCGAGGTCATAAAAACTACAGCCTATACCTTGACCATCGTCTAGCGTTTCGAAGTCCGTCAGCGGGATTCCATCTCGATAAAGTAAAGCTATAAAAACATAGAATATCCAGGAAGACAAAACACATCAAATAATACCTCTTGTAAACACACGATATCAGCTTGGGAATCGTAAATAAAGTGGCGTAACGCAGCAAGCCGTAATTGGGAACGTAACCTATTAACATTGAGAATGAAAAATTTATACGCCTGCATCCGTTAACACATGCAAGGTCAATAAAACAACATTAAGGAAAAAGCAGTATCACGTCCATCTCTCCCCAACGTCCGGAGGCGGGGAAAAGAAGGTCTAATGCTAGTCCTCCCCACCTGACGCCGAGGAATCCTCGCTTTTCTTTTTACGACGCGCCGCGGCACGGGAAGGTTGAAAACGCTGTTTCACACCACTCCGTGAAAATATACACTCTTTATGTGGAGAGGTTGGGGGACGTCAAGCTCCGATTTGACAGAGGAGCCATCGGCACCGCACTTATCGGAAGTCGGGAAACACAACTCAGAACGACCAACAGCAACATCAGGTACAGAAGAGACAGGTAATGCAGTGCCGGTGTCGGGTGGCATCTCCTGAACATCAGAAAGTGAACCCGTAGAATCTTGTTGCTCGACCGTTTCAGCGTGGAGGAGGGGTGGTACTGCACTAGAACACTGTAAAGGCTGGCCAGCAGGCGACGTCTCTGCGGGAACAACGGAACCCACGAGAACCGTCACGTCGACGGGTGAAGTGGGGGACGCAGATTGAATGCTCATTTCAACATCAACAGAAGCAGCTACATCCTCTCTGGTAATAATGGAACCACAATTAACATCAGTAGACAACGCATTACCGCCAGAAGGTGCACCCTCTGTCAACGCCGTGTCAGAAGAACGAGACTGGAGTGGGGCGTCCTCGAAATCTGTACAGTCCTCAGTCCGCCGGCGGTTGACGTGCTCTGCAGGAGCCGTCGTCCCCTCGTGGACAGAAGCCGCACTGGTACGCGTCGGTAACGGTGGAAATTCGCGAGGAGTTGGGGATAATGTTGCCCCTACATCGCTTCAATCTGGAAACTGACTGACAGCTGACTGCGAAGTTACTATGTCTGCTAACGCTAAAGGAAAACGTTTTTGATGAGACGACGTCAGAACAGTAGTACGGCGTTGGCAGTTAGATCTGAGATGACCACTTTCGTTACAGAGAAAACAAGTTCCTTCTTGCCCTGTATACGTAACATGGACGCGGTAATCACAAACAGTTAAGTGGGAAGGAATATTTTTTTAACGCACATTTCCACAGTGCGGATACCATTACAACACTGGAAGCGATGTTGTGCTGACTAGCGTTCCATCGAATATGCCGTATGATTCCAAACGGAGGCAACGCTGTTTTAAGAAATGAATCGTCCACTGCAGGAGGAAGGTTATAAATTCTAACCGGAGTGTACTCGAGTGCCGCATTTTCAAGGATGACGTGACTAACAGAACCATCGCAATGTGTAAACAACACTTTAGAACCAACTTTTTCTCTACTTAAACGGCATCATAAAACTTGACAAAGAATGCATACAAATCAGAATCCAGGTAATCATTATCTACCTGATCAGGTGTAACACGGATAACATCAGCCAACCAATCGTGACTTTTTAAGGAGCCAGGTTGAACACGACGCGTACTCTTGCCAAAACTGAAACGAACAGTAGCTCGACGAGGAACAGATTTAGGACACTCGACAGACACCATGGCGCTGGCAGAAAACACCGCCGCCAAGAGGAAAACGACAACAAACTGCGCTACGCAACTACGATGTGACTCCGGCCGATACACCAACAAGACTGAGTAGCTTCGACACAAGCGGCGCTGCGACACAGGCGGAAGTTAAGGACAACCTGCTCGCTCGACGTGCAAGGCGACACTGCGCCCAGACCGCTCGGCTAATCCCGCGCGGCCCACTGTTGAAATAAGCCCTTCATATACTACGTGGCTTGAAGTACAGAGCCAAAAAAAATATTTTTACCGCTCAGGAAAATCGATCGAAAACAAACTCCCCCATATGGGCAACGTCCGTCCCAAAACCTGACCTGAAGACCTGAGCGGAGCTTCAGGACCTTACGCTTTGCATTTTCTTCACAATCCTTCGTGCCACATATGATCAGTTATTGATTGATATAAATTATTTTCAGAATATTTCTGTCTTTCGCGCTGCCAACTTTGTTTACTTTGGCGAAGAATTTGTGGTGAACGCTACGAGGGAGTTTCGTCTATAATCTCTACCTCTCATACGGATTATGCACTTGTGTCTGAACATAGCAGCTCTGTGGAAAGATAAGCGACACCTTTAGTCCTGCATACCTTTCTACAGAGCTACATGTCGCCCATTTCGATGAAAATTGTCTGCACTCATAAGAGCGTATGTCGATCATCACAATAGACATAAAGCACTGACACACTTTTTTATAATCTTCGTGTCAATATCTACACACACTCTGTTTCAATGAATACTGTTGTGTTGGCAGAAGATCCAACACCGTGTTACTAGTGGAGGCCAAAATGCACGCATTTTAGCTCACGCAAGCTGGCGTGAGGAGGGAAGAACTATACTCACGTGAGGTCTGGAACATGACAAGGAATTAGAATTCAGAAAGCGGACGTAATTAGTTTGATACTTAACTTTAATTCGTTAATGATGAACGTCGCTCTTGACGGTACATGATTCACAATATTATCTGTTCAGAATACATTCATAGTAACTGAATATGGCGCCTTGCTAGGTCGTAGCAAATGACGTAACTAAAGGCTATGCCGAACTGTCGTCTCTGCAAATGAGAGCGTATGTAGACCGTGAACCATCGCTAGCAAAGTGGGCTGTACAACTGGAGCGAGTGCTAGGGAGTCTCTAGACTAGACCTGCCGCGTGGAGGCGCTCCGTCTGTAATCACTGATAGTGGCGACACGCGGGTCCGACGTATACTCACGGACCGCAGCCGATTTAATTGCTACCACCTAGCAAGTGTGGTGTCTGGCGGTGACACCACAAATACTCAATATTTCACAAGTAATAAATTTATGTTGCCCCATATAGATAGCGATTGCAATAGGTATTTGTCTTGATTACAACCTCAGTACAAAATTAAGTACTCACGTAAGGCTGCTTTGAAACCACAGCATGTGTCCATATGTACAAGTGAACTTTGGCGTGAATTAAATACCTTCTCACAAACAGTACTTGTTTTGTAATGTGAGTTTCGTTTTGTGAAATACGGAGCACATCAATGCTGAGGTCTCTGACTGTGAGAAAAAATCTCCCAGAAACAGATGGAATTGCACGCAGGGAAAACTTTGCAGTATAGCAGGATGTAAGACGTAAAACCAACAGTACCCAATTAAATGGCATTTCCGAAAAAAATAAGCTGAAATCCAGATGAACCATGGTTCAAGATAATGTTTGCTGACTGCCTATGGAACTGTCTACAACCAGGGATTTGTAAAGTCTTAGACATAAAACCTGGCCCTGTCCAGCTGCCACAAAGGCAGTCAGAATCGTTCACTCAAGATGGCCACTATAATCAGCTGGCCATAAGCATTCTATGTCTGCCCATGTGCACTACCTGGCAACACTGTAGGATGCAAACGTGCATGGAGTAAGTGCTGTCACCCTCCACGAGCTGTCGCAGTGCTGTATCTACTCAGGGGCTAGTGTTAAGCACCGTCCAATGTAAGTATAAAGTTTCGAGTTCTAGTCCACTCCATTCCTTTATTTTTAAATGACATTTAGATTGACTGAAATATAGTACGCTTCACATTCTAAGCCAGTTGTAATAACCAAACCTTCCACAAACTATTCTTCAAAACAGCTCGCGGCTGCATCAAGATAAGAACAGTTTATGCTTGAGAGGTTCCTCGCCTTCAGTGGCCACTGGCTACCAGCCATATTCCAAATGCCATCTAACGCAGGGTGCCGGTAGCTGGATGATGTGGCACAGGGCTTTGAGTGAATTAACGAGATGTGTCAGGAAAGCAACAAGACTGATTTTCCTATCTACCAATGTTTTTATTGCTTTCAAACAACGATATCTTCCTCTTCAGGGTACTTCCCTTCGTCAGCTACTCACCAGTGGAGTCGTTGTTCTAGTCTTGGTAGTGGTGCTGAAAGGCCTTTAACGTGCCGGGCACATTCTTGACAGTGTTCTCCATAGTCCCAAAATACCAAAATAACGTCCTTTTTTAGGCATTTTCCAGTTTAGGGTGAATAAAAAGGTCACAAGGACTCACATCAGGTGAAAACAGGAGCTGCTGAACGACAGGGGTCCCTTTTGAGGTCAAAAATTCCGTGATGGAAGTGGCCCTGTGGCATGGGACATTGCCATGACGCAGCATCCAGTTGTCTGCAGTGTCTGGTCTCCCTCGTGTCATCCTTTCCCTGAGTCTTTCAAAGACAGCTTTATACAACTCTTGGTTGCCAGTTCGTCCAGGAGGAGCAGTCTCACAGGATCACACACATTTCCCTTGTTTTCGTTGGTTTATGAAACTATTCTCCCTCAGCGAGATTCATCTTCAACCCGTTCTCGACTTCCAAAAATGAATTGTGCCAGCAGAAATCTAGGGCTTTATATTAGAAATGTTCCCCAAAGGCCTGTTTCAACTTGTCAAAGGTCACACACGTGGATTTCCCAAGTTCGACACAAAACGTAATGACATAACATTGCTCTAAATTCCACTGTTCCATTTTCATAACACACAACAAGGATATTACTACACTGATGGCGCTCTCTGACATCCCCTGATAGCTGTAAGGAGCTGAAACTCGGATGAGCATCTGAAAGGGATGAACACATAGGTCTGCACAAGTAGAACGACACAGCGTTGCCAGCTCGGTTCGCAGTGTTGTCAGTCTCATTGCTTTTCTGAATGAGATTTTCACTCTGCAGCAAAGTGTGCGCAACCATGCGAGTGATCTGGTAATGCTGTGTTGTTGTTCTTGTGTAGAGCATTGCTTTCATCCCTCCCTGATACTCAGAGTTTCACCTCTGTATATACATTATGTGATTCCTGAGAGTGCCATGTGTGGTGTTGCGTTTTTATTGTCTGTTACGAAAATGGAACAGGGGAATTTAGAGCAGCGTTATGCCATCAAGGTTGATGTTGAATTGGGGAATCCGCGAGTTTGACCTTAGATAACTAGAAACCGGTCCTTAGGATACAATTCTATAAAGAGCGCAAGTTTCTCACTATCGCTAATAGATTTAGGAAGACCTAGAACACGTTGAAGAAGAACTGTGCCCAGAGAGAGCCTTCAAAATCCGACCAAAAGATCGAATGTGTGTGGGCTCTTGTGAGATTCTTCATCCACGACAAACCGTCAAGCAAGAGTTTCACAAAGGCGTCCTTTAAAAGCCAGGAAAAGTGTGAATCGAGTGAGGCTGGACAATACAGCAGGTGGATGCTGCTGGATTATGACAACACTCCACTTCGAGTGGTCACATCCATCACAGATTTTTTGACCTCAAACAGCATTTCTGTTGTTCCATAACCCTCAGTATTCACATGATTTGAGTCTCTGCCACTTTTTCTTTTCCCAAAACTGAATGTTGTTCAGAGTTCTCAAATTACGTCCATTTAAATTATTTTTCAAAGGATTGTGACAACCATGTTAAATGACCTAACAATTGAAGCCCTTCAGTTCTTATACCAAGACTGGAGTGACTCTACCGGAGTGCACATCCTGAAGGGAACTACTTAGGAGTGGACAATATTCTTGATGAAAAAATTAAAACTATGGTAGAAAAGTAATGACAGTGATGTTTTTTCTAACACATCTTGTATATGACATACACATACTGGGGCCAAACTGCTGGTACGAGGGTTGTATCCTCCTAAACTGTACTTGTACAATACGTCTTCTTTGTATGCGATTTCTACTTTTTGCGAGAATGCATTGAATGAAGTGTACAAGGATTTAATGCTTTACATTTTTCCTTTTCTTGGTTTAATACCATAACGTTGCATCGGTGTCAAAGCTAAAATTTATTCTGAACTTCTTTAGTCACAGTACTTTCCATCAAATACAAGAGTGACATTTTTTCCTGGTGCAGTAGGTTAGCTTGTGTCATGAGGAAGCAAGACAACTCAGTCGCAAAAACAGCGCTCCACACCAACCCAGGAGGAACAAGACTAAGAGGAAGACCGGCAAAGAGATGGACGGACAACGTCAGGGGAGACAAGCACGTTGTTGGCTTAACACCAGAAGATGTCAACGACAGGGAGAAATGAAGGACATGTAGCAAAACAGCAGACACCGCAAGTCGGGATTAATGCTTGGTAAGAAAGAGAGAGTAGGTCAGCTTGTATTATTTTTCCTGTCTGACGTTATGGATCTCAAGTGTGATGGTATACTTTGAAGCTATTACTGTGATAACCTTTTTACTATTTACTTTTGTCCGTCTGTTTACTTTCCTTCATTTCCGTTTTAAACTACATAATCTCCTTACATTCGAGCGCTCACACACTTCCAACAATGAAATGTATGCCTCACCCCTCCGTTCTGTTGGTGTTATAGGATCCACCTTTCTAACGGAGGGTTAAACAACAGAATTTTCGAAATGTATTTCTTGTTTTCCCAATTCCATAACTTGCATTGTTGTACATTACAAAATATCTTTGAGACTATGATTTACTTTTTCTGTACCATCGCAGTCCTCACGCTAATGTGTACTTTGACATTAGGCATAATAATAATCATTTAATATCTTACTTCCCATTCACTCCATCATTCCGCGACTACATCTGCATGGATACTCTGCAAATCACATTTAAGTGCCTGGCAGAGGTTTCACCGAACCACCTTCACAATTCTCTATTATTCCAATCTCGTATAGCGCGCGGAAAGAATGAACACCTATATCTTTCCGTACGAGCTCTGATTTCCCTTATTTTATCGTGATAATCGTTTCTCCCTATGTAAGTCGGCGTCAACAAAATATTTTCGCATTCGAAGCAGAAAGTTGGTGATTGGGCTGGACATCATTAAAAGAAAGGCGTTCTTAGTTGCGACGCAAACTTCTTACGAAATTCCAAATCCTGTATCATTTCTGTGGCACTCTCTCCCACATTTCACGATAATAGAAAACGTGCTGCACTTCTTTGAACTTTTTCGATGTACTCCGTCAGTCCTATCTGGTACGTCTTCCATACTGCGCAGCAGTATTCTAAATGAAGTACATGTGTTACATTTTCCAAGTCTCCTGCCAATAAAACGCAGTCTTCGGTTAGCCTTCCCCACATTTTCTATGTGTTCCTTCCAGTTTCAGTTGCCAATTTTCGCACCATACAGATATATTTTCTAAATCGGTTTGCAATTTGTTTTGATCTTCTGATGACTTTATTAGTCGATAAACTACAGCGTCATCTGCAAACAACGTACGATTACTGCTCAGATTGTCTCCCAAATCGTTTATATAGATAAGGAAAAGCAAAGGGGCTGTAACACTACCTTGGGGAACGCAGAAATCACTTCTTATTTACTCGATGACTCTCCGTCAATTACTACGAACTGTGACCACGCTGACAGGAAATCGCAAATCCAGTCACATAACTGAGGATGTTCCATAAGCACGCAATTTCACTACGAGCCGCTTTTGTAGTACCGTGTCAAAAGCCTTCCAAAAATTCCGGAAATACGGAATCGGTCTGAAATCCCTTGGCGCGACCACTACGGTCGCAGGTTCGAATCCTGCCTCTGGCATCGATGTGTGTGATGTCCTTAGGTTAGTTAGGTTTAAGTAGTTCTAAGTTCTAGGGGACTGTTGACCTCAGATGTTAAGTCCCTTAGTGCTCAGAGCCATTTGAACGGTTTTTTCTTTTTTTTTTTTAAATCCCTTGTCAACAGCACTCAACACTTCACGTGAATAAAGAGCTTGTTGTATTTCACAGAAACGATGTTTTCTAAACCCATGTTGACTGTGTCTCAATAGACCGTTTCCTTCGAGGTAACTCATAATGTTAGAACACAATATATGTTCCAAAATCCTGCTGCATATCGACGTTAACGATATGGGCCTGTAATTTAGTGGATTACTCCTACTTCTTGAATATTGGTGTGACCTGTGCAACTTTCCAGTGTATGGGTACGGATCTTTGTCGAGCGAACGGTTGTATATGATTGTTAAGTATGGAGCTAATACATCAGCAAACTCCGAAAGGAACCTAATTGGTATACAGTCTGGACCAGAAGACTTGCTTTTATTAAGTGACCTAAGTTGCTTCACTACTCCGAGGATATTTACTTCTACGTTACTCATGTTGGCAGCCATTCTCGATTCGAATTCTGGAGTATTTACTTCGTCTTCTTTTGTGAAGGCATTTCGGAAAGCTGTGTTTACTAACTCTGCTTTGGCAGCACTGTCTTCGGTAGTACCTCCATTGCAATCGCGCAGAGAATGCACTGATTGTTTCTTGCGCTAACATACCACACTTACGACCAGATTCTATTTGGATTTTCTGCCAGGTTTCGAGACAAAGTTTCGTTGTGGAAACTGACCATATTTTACATAAGCTCGAAATTTAGCGTGGACTTCAATGCGAGATGCTTATAACAATCTTGGGGATTTTGAGTCTTTTTAAATTTGGCATGTTTGTTTCGTTGTTTCTGCAACAATGTTCTAAACTGTTTGTTTACCAAGGAGGATCAGCTTCGTCGTTTGCTAATTTATTTGGTCTAAATCTCTCAATTGCCGCCGATACTGTTTCTTTGAATTCAAGCAACATCTGGTTTACACTTATATTATTAACTTGGAATGAGTGGAGATTGTCTCTCAGGAAGGCGTCAAGTGAATTTTTATCTGCTTTTTTGAATAGATATATTATTGGTTTATTTTTGGACTATTAGGGGGTTACAATATTCAATCTCGCTACGGGAACCCTATCTTCACTAATCCCTGTATCCGTTTTGATGCTCGTTATTAACACAGGATTATTTGTTGCTAAGATGTCAAGTGTGTTTTCACAAACGGATATGATTCTCGTGGGCCTATGAACTAACTACTCGAAATAATTTTCAGAGAATGCATTTAGCACAATTTCGGCTGATATTTTATGCCTACCTCCGGAATGAAACGTGTATTTTCGCCAACATATCGAGGGTACCACCAACTGTTACCGTATGAGGCTGGTACGAGTTTGAAATCAAACTCAGGTTTTCTTTGAACCTTTCAGCAACTGCATCATCTAAATTGGGAGGTCGGTAAAAGGATCCTATTGTTATTTTATTGCCAACAATAACCTCTGCCCATACTAACTCACAGGAAGTATTTACTTCAGTTTCGCGACAAGTTAAACTACTTCTAACAGAAACAAGCACACCACCGCCAACAGTGTGTAGCTTATCCTTTCAGAACACCGTTAGGTTCTTCGCAAAAATTTCGGCTGAGCGTATATCCGGCTTTTGCCAGCTTTCAGTGCCTATAACGGTTTGAGCATCAGTGCTTTCTATTAGCGCTTGGAGCTCTGGTACTTTCTCAACACAGCTACGACAGTTTACAACTGTTATACCAATGGTTCCTCTATCTACGTTCTTCCTGTGTTCGGCATGCCCCTTTGTGCCTTAAGCCCTTCTTGTTATTTCCCGAGATCCTCTAACCTTAAAAACAGCCCAGCCCACGCCACACAGTCGCTGCTACCCGTGTAACAGCCTCCTCCGTATAGTAGACACCTGACCCAGTCAGCGGAACCCGAAACCCAACCACACTTTGGCACATGTCGAGGGATCTGCAGCCTCCACGGTCGCAGAACCGTCTGAGCTTCTGATTCAGACCCTCCACTCGGCTCTGTACCTCAGGTTCGCAAGCGGTCCTGTCGATTATGCTGCAAATGGTCAGCTCCGCATTGCTCTTACAAGCAAGGCTGGCCGCGTTTAACACTTCTGTTAGCCGCTCGAAATCAGAGAGAATCTCTTGTGATCCATAGTGACACACATCATTGGTACCGACACCCACCTGCAGTTGGCTGCATCCTTTGCTCCTCATGGCATCCGGGAGGACCCTTTCCACATCTGGAATGACTCCACTCGGTATGCACTCGGATTGCACATGGGTTTTCTTTCCCTTCTTGGCAGCCAAGTCCCTAAGGGCCCCATAACGCGCATAAAGTAGGAGCTCCGAACTACCGATAATCCCACCCTCTGTGATTGCCCGGATTTGCAGGCTGAGTGGTTTCAATTATTAAACAAATTAGCAATAATTAATTACAGTCGTAATAAGCATAATGACCACAGTTTTGTTTCGAAATTATGTTTTAACCACCAGATAATTTCATAATCCATAAGAAGCTGATGCCTCTCGACCACAGACGTAACGATAACCATGGTTCACTGCTGAAAGCTGCTGCCCGCTGCGTGTTTCTTACATAACATGGGCGCGTAATGAAGCGCTGTGCCACAAGGTCGTTCTTATTTTTTTTTTTATTTTTATGTTTTTCATAGAATTGCTCTTACAAAAAATGGCTGTGAGCACTATTGGACTTAACATCTGAGATCATAAATCCCCTAGAACTTAGAACTTCTTAAGCCTAACTAACCTAAGAACATCACATACATCCATGCCCGAGGGAAGATTCGAACGTGTAACCCTAACGGTCGCGCGGTTCCAAACTGAAGCGCCAGGAACCGCTCGGTCACTGCGACCTGCAATTGCTCTTACAGTGCATGGTGATTCAGTTAACTGGGCAACTGGCGAAGATGATAACAGAAAACACGTAGCGACACCTTCAATGTAAATTATGAAGTTCCTAGAGATTTCATATATAAAGTTATCCTGCACTGCTTCAGCGTTTACTAAGGAATTGGCATCGGAATGAAAAACAGTTTGAGTCACTCCACTTTATCTTCCTTTCCCAGTATTATATAATCATGATAGATCTAACGATAAACATGTGATACACGATAATTGGTAGAATGTAAGACATATCTTGGTAGTGTATGAAATTTGCTAATGATTTGGACAAATGCACAGGCTGCGCGTTTAGTAACAGAAAGTGACTGTCCGACAGTATTATCACAGCTACAGTCCACCTGTAATGTAAATGAGTCGTGTGAACAAGGACCGACGCTGTAAATTTACCAATACTTTTCTGGATTCTAATCTGGTACGAAACTTGTGGGAAGGTTACTGCTTAAACAAGACAATTTTCCATAACTCGGCACACGCAGTACTCTAAAAACTTTTACGCGTGTGGTGCGACACTATACTCCAATCACAAAAGATTACCGTTTCATTCGTATTTCCACTTCTTCTGCTGCAGGGCGACAGTACAATTTGTTATGAAAATTTTGCACTTACGTCATTTTACTATACAGCGGAAAAACACTGCAGTTGGCAGTCAAAACACCGTCTTTAACAACACAACCACCTTTAACCAACTCTGTTGTGCGTTACAACCGTTCAGCTTAATATTTCCCAATTGGAAATTCTAACGTGAATAGCTGTAATTAAAACTATCTTCACTTCTAGGTCGTCGTTTGTAGAATGATTAGTATAAATTTTAGAGTACGGTACGTTTCCTGTGTGAAAGAAAAAATAGAATTATTGTTACTTTTTACTCAGAACTTGCATTGTATATAAATTTTATTTACCACCTACTTAGTTTCATGGCTTTACCTCAGACTATTCCTAAGCCGTGACGTCTATTTGTAGGTGATGATGTAGACATATAGCACTCTCAAAGGGAAAACATGAAATAAATGAGATGAAACACGTGGTCACCACACACACACACACACACACACACACACACACACACACACACACACACATACACACAATGAACAGCTTCAATTATCCTGAAACTATATTCATTAAATGTAAAGATCGAATATAAAGCCATTTACATATATGATTCTATTAAATATTACATGCTTTTTAACTCGTCGGCAAAAAGCCAAATAATAATTTCTCGGAGAGTGGTAACAATTTCAGATCGATCCTATTTACGGCAAAGTTAAATTCAGTTTTCGACACACATATTGTAGTTGGATGTCAATTAAGCTCGAAGCTCACATTTTGCTAACGGGTGTGGTCAGTTATTCACATAAACAACTGAGACGAACAGTGTAAAAGAAGCCTCAAATACTTCCTGCGCGGCTGTATGGGGGTTCGCATGTCACTTGCGAGAATCTCCACTCGGGTTTAACGCTCTGGAATGATTACAATTGCTCTTCTTGATCACGGAGTCTATGTGACGGCTTGACTTTCATCCTCCAAAGCGATAACATTGAAGCCACGGCACACGCAACAATAAATGACAGTTGACGATCGCTGAAGTCATATCCGCGGAAACGCATCCCTTCAGTCGAAGCGCGTCGGGAAGTGTTCCCGTCGCTGTGCCCGAGGCGAAGAGGAAGCCGTACTACGTGCCGTGGCACGAGCACGGAAAGATAAGTGATGTGTTGCGCACGGTATCAGGTAAGAGACGTAGCAGTGGAAAGCGCATTGATCAGAAGTTGCAGAATTTGGATGCTGTGTTTACCGCCCCACTTTCATGACAGGCCTTTAATATGGACTCAACAGCTTTGCAAGTTTCATTCAACGATATTACTTATTATGAGAGACAAAGATACTGAAGCACAGTGTAGTCGTTATTTCTTTGCTTGAAATGCGGGGCGGTTTGCGTGGTTTTGTTTGCTATGCTGTTCGTAAATACACGAAATGTAAAAGACATTGTATATGACTATCAAAATTCCCTTAGTGTTGATACACATTTCGAAGTGCTAGAGCTTAATCACTGTAGCTTCCATTTTGTATCTATTTTGCGTTTCATTAATAATTTGCTGAACTGACGTGAACTTATAGCGCGTGCTACTCAACCGTTGTACGTTCCTGTTGGTAATTCGTTGTCGTACGTCGTAGCCAGTCTGATTTTCAATTGCTACTGTGTACTATCGCCAGTCGCTTTGGTTTTTTTCCGACTATATCTCCATTTACGAAATTGGGGCTAAAAATTGCTCCGAGTGAAAGAAAGTACAAATCAACTTCGTGTATGAAACACAGAAAGTTACGAAGAAGCAGTGTTGTTCTTTATCCACATCCGATTAATTATTCACCGTGTTCACTTCCTACCATTTTTCACGGGAACTCTAGCAATAAAAATGTCATACGCAGGGTAAGTGCACCTTTACCTTTACTTATGCAACGGTAGTTTGACGTGTTAGATGCACATGTGGTTGACTTGTAATCTTTGTTCATGTCTATATCAGCAGACACTGGTTGTAATATCATTTGCCTAACATCAGTAATATTACAACGTTCGCAGCAAATATGAGTAAGAAATACTTTTGTGTTTCATTTGTTCCTAAATTTCAGTTTTATAGATAAAGTCAAGAAGGTTGTACATCCAAAAATGGGCCATACGATCAAGTCTGAACGTAATGGGTTGGGTATCCATGACCACAAACTTAACATTAACTTTATAACCATAGTCAGCTTAACATTAACTTTATAACCATAGTCAGGAATGCGATCTCTCCATCCCCTCTACCCAATAGCGATTAAACAAAAATGCGTTACGCAAATGGATACACCTCACATCATCATTTTCCTTTCAAGAATTAGGCTATCGCCCCTTCCAAACCTAACAAACAGAATCATTTCAATCTTTTCTGAAGTCCTCCAACATCTCTTTTCCCATTATAATTGTAGTTCACGATTTTCTGTAGAACCTGGCATTCTCATGAGGTTTTGTACCTATTTTTCAAGATCAATTTGATTTTCATGCTGAAAATATTTCATTCTGTTCCACGATTTCCAATCACGTCACTGTTCTTTCTTTTCATGGTCTCCAAAGTTTCATTTACATAGTGTAACAAAGTAATCACCATCATCCAGCATCATTAATATCCTTAGATCTTTGTCACACTTTAACAAAGTAATCACCATCATCCATCATCATTAATATCCTTTGGGCCTTTGTCACACTTTAGCGTGGGGTCGGCCTTGATGCCATTGATTTGGCGATGTTAGGGTTAGTGGGTGGCTGGATGCACTTCCTCCTGTACCCCATACTCCCCGTGATGGAATTGGTGTACCTCAGCTGTATGTGTCTAGTGTTAGCCATGAAATAGTGCGAACGTTTTGAAATGTCTGCGAGTAGTGTATCTGAAACGTATGGCGTGGGGTGGGGGGGGGGGGGGGGGAAGAGCCCAGTATCCACCTAGTGGGATGTGGAAAACCGCCTAGAAACCACATCCAGGCTGACTGGCCCTCGTCGGTAATCTGCCGGGGGGTTACGATCCAGGGCCGGCGCGCCTATGCGAGTCCAGGAAGCAGCGCATTAACGCCCTTGACTAATCTGGCAGGTCTAACGAAGTAATCAACATCACTTTATAAAATTTCGTACTGGTTTCTATTTGCACTTTAGGGGTCACTTTTCTGTTACTGGTTCCAAACACAGTTCGAAGGTGCGTTAACTTGAAAACAAAATTTTCAGTATCGTCGCCTAAGTAAGAGGTTTGAAACACTGGTTCTAAAAGCGAATTATCTAAGACACTTTCTGTCACACTGGATATTTTCTTCGGAATGTCATTATTTTTGTTTTATAGCCAGAAACTTTTATATTGCAAACTCATAGACAGCTGTGATAAGGTATATGCATGTAAATCATTCTTAAGCTGAACTGCAAATCTAAAGTCTAGTGGCGGAACATATTCACCTTTTAAAAATATCATAACATGGAAATAAACTGCATTGGTGCATCGGAATCTACTACTAGACCCCGTTAAGGGTTCAAAGAACACACCGTTTGAAGCGTTACTCCCCCTGGACAGATGTCGGCATTGTGCACTTTGTGTGAAGGTACAAGGCTCACAGCAAACTTGCAGTAGTGCATCAAAATCTAATACTGGTCTCCCAGGAAAGGTTCAAAGCACAGACTGTTTGAAGCGTTACTGCCCCTGGACAGAAGTCGGCATTGTGCATTTTATATTCAACCCCGATGAAATTTCTGTGTCTCATCGTCAATGTGATGGTCCAAGGGTTACAGTAATCCTGCAGTGGTGCATCGGAATTTAATTCTGGTCTCATAGGAAAGGTTCAAAGCACATATTGTTTGAGGCGTTACGACCCCTGAACAGAACTCGGAATTGTGCCTTTTGTATTCAGTCCCGATGCAATTTCTGTGTTTCATCATCAATGTGAAGGTCCAAGGGTTACAGTAACCTTGCAGTGGTGCATCGTAATCTACTACTGCTCTCACAGGAAAGGTTCCAGCACGGACTGCTTGAAGAGTCTCTCGCCCTGGACCGAGGTCGTCATTGTGCCCTTTGTGCGATTTTTGTGTTTCATCGTTAATGCAAATGTCCAAGAGTTACAGTAAACCTCCAGTTGTGCTCCGTAGTCTACTGCTGGTGTCACGGGATGGGTTCCAAAACAGACTGTTTGAGGCGTTTCTTCCCCTGGACACAAGTCGGACTGTGCCTTTTATTTCATTCCGATGCAATTTCTGTGTTTCATTGTCAACGTGAAGGACAGACCAATGGTTACAGTAACCTGCCGTGGTGCATCGGAATCTATTACTGGTCTCCCAGGAAAGGTACCTACTCAGATTGTTTGAAGCGTTACTCCCCTTGGACATAAGTCGGCATTCAGCCTTTTGTATTCAATCCGATGCAATCTCTGTATTTCATTATCAGTGTGATGCACCAATGTTTACAGTAACCTGCTGTGGTTCATCAGATTCCAATACTAGTCTCACAAGAAATGTGTAGTGGCTTGGCAAGACAGCCTAGCCACTAGGAGGTAGCCGAAAGGCACGCGTTTAAGCTCACGCAGGCTGACGTGAGGTCTGGAACAGGTAAAGTAATTATACTATCAAGTAAGGTACGTAGCTGCTGGAATACTTAACTTTAATCCATAATTAGTGAACATGGGTCTGACGGTACAGGCATCACAAGATTAGCAGCAAATGATAATGGCGCCTTGCTAGGTCGTAGCAAATGATGTAGCTGAAGGCTATGCTAACTATTGCCTCGGCAAATGAGAGCGTAATTTGTCAGTGAACCATCGCTAGCAAAGTCGGCTGTACAACTGGGGCGAGTGCTAGGAAGTCTCTATAGACCTGCCGTGTGGCGGCGCTCGGTGTGCAATCACTGACAGTGGCGACACGCGGGTCCGACGTATACTAACGGACCGCAGCCGATTTAAAGGCTACCACCTAGCAAGTGTGGTGTCTGGCGGCGACAACACAAAATGTTCCATCTCAGATTGTTTGAGGCGTAACCCCCCTGGACAGAAGTCGGCATTGTGCCTTTTTTATTCAATCCTGATACAATTTCTGTTTTTCATCGGCAATGTAAAGGTCCAAGGGATACAGTTAATCATCCATGGTGTATCGGAATGTAATACTGGTCTCACGGGAATGATTCGAACACAGAATTTTAGAGGCGTGACTCCCCCTGTCAGAAGTTGGCATTGTGTTTTTTTATTCAATCCCGATGCAAATTCTGTGTTTCATCGTCAATGTGAACGACCAAGGGTTACAGTAATCCTGCAGTGGTGCATCGGAATTTAGTACTGGTTTCAAAGTAAAGGTTCAAAGCACAGATTTTTTGGGGTGTTTCTTCCACCTGAACAGAACTCGGCATTGTGCCTTTTGTATTCAATCCCAATGCAATTTCATCGTCTCATCATCAATGTAGATGCTGAAGGATTACAGTAAACTTGCAGTGGTGCATCGTAATCTGCTGCTAGAATCCGAGGAAAAGTTCCAGCACAGACCGTTTGAAACGTTTCTCCCCCTGGACCGAAGTCAGCATTGGGCATTTGTATTCAATCCCAATGCAATAGCTGTATTTCATCATCATGTACTATACCTGCCGAGATGCATCGGAATCTTATAATATACTCCCAGGGAAGGTTCAAATCACAGTTTGTTTGAAGCGTTACTCCCCTGTACAGTAGTCGGCATTGTGCCGTCTTTGTTTAATCCAGATGCAATTTCTGTGTTTCAACGTCAATGTGAATGTCCAAGATTTTCAGTAAACCTGCAGTGGTGCATCGGAATCTACTATTGGATTATCAAGAAAGGTACATCGCACAGACTGATTGAAACATTACTCCCCACTGGGCAGAAATTGGCATTGTGACTTTAGTATTCAATCCCGATGCAATTCCTATGTTTCATCGTCAATGTTATGGTCGAAGGGTTACAGAAATCCTGTAGTGGTGCATCGGAATCTAATACTGGTCTCCCAGGAAAGATTCGAACCCAGACTGTTTGAAGCGATACCCCCCATGGACAAAAGTTGGCGTTGTGCCCTTTTTATTCAATCCCGAAGCAAATTCTGTGTTTCACCATCAATGTGAAGGTCAAAGGGTTACAGTAAACCTGCAGTGGTAAATCGGAATCTACTACTGGACTCCCAGGAAGTATTCAAAGCACATACTGTTTGGAGCGTTACTCCCACTGGGCAGAAGTCGTCACTGTGCCTTTTGTATTCAGTCCGATGCAATATCTGTGATTCAATGTCAGTGTAAAGCACCATGGCGCACAACTACAGTGGTCATTAGCGCCCTGACTAAGTTATGAATGCACTGCGAGGCACAAGGTTAAAACAGCAACTAAAAAGGACAAAACTATAAAAGACAAAAGATTGATAGAAAACAGTTTAATCAAATGTCCTTAGACAGGTCTATCAGGTGGATAAAACTAAGAACACGAGCAGATGCTCCTGGGTCATCCGCTAAAATGGCATCCAGAGTACATGGCAATGTGGCGTACAGTCAGCAAGTGCTCACACGGGCAGAACCGCGCCGGCGCAGCCGTCAGCAGACAGCGATGGCTGAACCGGCAGTGTTGCATCGGAATCTATTACTGGACTCCCAGGAATGGTTCCAAAGCACAGAACTTTAGAGACGTTATTATCTTTGGAAAGAAGCCGAAATCGTGCCTTTTGTTTCAATCCCGATGCAATTTCTGTGTTTCATAGTCAATGTGAAAGTCCAAGGGTTACATTAAACCCGTAGTGGTGATTCCCAATTTAATACTGGTCTCCCAGAAAAGTTGCCAATACAGACTGTTTGAAGCGTTACTCGCCATAGACAGAAATCAGCGTTGTGTCTTTTTTATTTAATCCCTACGCAATTTTAGCGTTTCATCGTCAATATAATGGTCCAAGGGTTACAGTAAATCTATAGCGGTGCATTGAAACCTACCATTGGACTCCCAGGAATGGTTCAAACACAGACTGTTTGAGGCTTTTCTCCACCTGGACAGAGGTCGGCATTATGCACTTTGTTTTTAATCCTGATGCAATATCTGTGTTTCATCGTCAATGTGAAGGTCCAAGGGTTAGAGAATACCGGCCGTGGTGTATTGGAATCTGAAATTGGTCTCGCAGGAAAATTTCCAACACAGTCTGTTTGATGCTGTATTCCCCCTGGACATAAGTCGGCATTTTGACATTTGTATTCAATCCCGTTACAATTTCTTGTTTCTTCGTCAATGTGATGGTCCAAGGATTACAGTAAACCAGCCGTGGTCTATCGGTATGTTATACTGGTCTCCCGGGAAAGGTTCAAGGAACAGACTGTTTGAAGCGTTACTAGCCAATCACAGAATTTGACATTGTGCATTTTGTATTCAATCCCGATGCCATTTCTGTGTGTCACCGTCTGTGTGTGGTCCAAGGATTGCAGTAAACGTGTCGCAATGCATCGGAATTAAACACCGGATCTCCAGGAAAGTTCAAAGCATAGACTGCTTGAGACGTTACTCTCCCTGAATAGAATTCGGCATTGTGCCTTTTTGTTATATACCGATTCCATTTTGCGTTTCATTGTCAATGCGAAGGTCCAAAGGTTACAGTAAACCTGCCGTGGAAGATCTAAATCTAATACTGGTCTTCCAAGAAAGTTTCCAACACAACCTGTTTTAAACGATAACCCACCTGGACAGAAGTCGGCATTACGACTTTTGTATTCAATCCCGATGCCATTTCTGTGTTTCATCGACAATGTAAAGGTCCAAGGCATACAGAAAACCTGCACTGGTGCTCGTAATCTAATACTGGACTCCCAGGAAAGTTTCAATAACAGACTGTTTGAGGTTTTAACCCCCTGGACAGACGTCGGCATTGTGCCTTTTGTATTCAGTCACGATGCAATATCTGTGTTTCATTATCAATGTGTAGATTCAAGTGTTACAGTGAGCCAGCAACCGTCTATCGGAATCTATTACTAGATTCCCATGAGAGGTTCTAACCACAAACTGTTTGACACCTTACTCCTCTTGACAGGAGTTGGCATCGTTACTCTTGTATTCAATCCCGTTGCAATTTCTGTGTTTCATCGTCAATGTAAAGGTCCAAGGGTTAAAGAATACCAGCAGTGGTGCATCGGAATCTAACACTAGACTCCCAGGAATATTTCAATCACAGACTGTTTTGAGGCCTTACTCCCCTGGACAGAAGTCGAAAATGTGCATTTTGTATTGAATACCGATGCAATTTCTATGTTTCATCGTGTATGTAAAGGGCCACGTTTTACAGGATACCTGCAGTGGTGCATCGGAAACTAATACTGTACTCCCATGAGAGTTTCAATCACAGACTGTTTGGGGCGCTACACCCCCTGGACAGAAGTCGGCATTCTGCCTTTTGTATTTAATCTCGTAGCAAGTTTCATCGTCAATATAAGGGTCGAAGGTTTACAGTGAGCCTCCAGTCTTGTATCGGAATCCATAATCGGAATCCCGTGAAACGTTCAAACCACAGACTGTTTGAAGCCATACTCCACGTGGACACAAGTTGTCATTGTTCCTCTTGTATTCAATCACGATGCAATTTCTGTCTTTCGTCGTCAATGTAACGGTCCAAGGGTAACAGAAACCCTGCAGTGATGCATCAGAATCCAATACTGGAGTCTCAGAAAAGTTTCAATCCCATGCTGTTTGAGGCGTTGCTCCCCCTGGACAGAAGTCGGCATTGAGATTTTTGTATTCAATCACGATGCAATCTCGATGTTTCATCGTCAATGTAAAGTTCCAAGGATTACAATAATCACGCAGTGGTGCATAGGAAACTAACACAGGACTCCCACGGAAGTTTCAATCACAGACTGTTTGAGACGTTGCTCCCCCTGGACAGATGCCGGCATTGTTCCGAGTGCATTTAATCACGATGTAATTTCTGTGTTTCATCGTCAACGTAAAGGTACAAGGTTTACAGTGAGCTTCCAGCCGTGTATCGGAATCAATTCCTATATTGCCATGAAAGGTTCGAACCGCAGATTGTTTCAAGCCATACTCCCTCTGGAAACAAGGCGTCATTGTTCCTCTGGTATTCAATCACGATGTACTTTCTGTGTTTCATCGTCAATGGAAACGTCCAAGGGTTATAGAAAACCTGCAGTGTTTCATCGGAATCTGATACTGGACTCCCAGGAATGATTCAATCACAAACTGTATGAGGCGGTCCTCCCCCTGGACAGAAGTCGCCATTGTGCATTTTGTACTTAACCTCGATGCAATCTCTGTGTTTCATAATCAATGTAAAGGTAAAAGGGTTACAGTAAACCTGCACTAGTGAATCGGAAACTAATACTGGACTCCCAGGAAAGTTTGAATCACAGACTTTAGGGGCGATACTCCCCCCAGATAGAAGTCGTACTTTTTCCACTTGTATTCAATTCTGATGCAATTTCTGTGTTTCATACACAATGTAAAGGTCCATGGCATACAGAAAATCTGCACTGGTACATCAGAATCTAATACTGGACTCACAGGAAAGCTTCAATCACAGACTGTTTGAGGCCTTACTCCCCCTAGACATGAGTTCTCATTGTTCTTCCCGTATTCAGTCCCGATACAATTTCTATGTTTTATCGGCAACGTGAGAGTCCAAGGGTTGCAGAAAACCTACAGTCGTCCATCGGAATCTAATACTGAACTTCCAGGAGAGTTTCAATTACTAACTGTTTGAGGCGTTACTCCCCCTGGAAAGAAGACGGCATTGTGCCTTTTGTATTTAATCCCAATGGAATCTCTGTGTTTCATCGCCAATGTAAAGGTCCAAGGTTTACAGTGCTCTTCCGTTCATGTATCGGAATCTATTACTGGATTCCCATGAAAGGTTCAAACCGAAGACTGTTTGAAGCCATACTCCACCTGGACAAAAGTTGTCATTGTTCCTCTTGTATTCAATCACGAGGCAATTTCTGTGTTTCATCGTCAATGTATTGGGCCAAGGGTTACAGAAAACCTGCAGTGGTGCATTGGAATCTAATACTGCACACCCACGAAAGTTTCAATCACAGACTGTTTGAGGCGTTACTACCCCTGGACCAAAGTCGGCATTGCGCCTTTTGTATTTAATCCCGATGAAATCTCTGAGTTTCATCGACAATGTAAAGGTCCAAGGGTTACAAAAAACCTGTAGTGGTGCACCGGTAAAGTACTACTGGACTCCCAGGAAAGTTTTAATCATAGACTGTTTCAAGCGTTAGTCCCCCTGGACAGAAGTCGGCAGTCTGCATTTTGTAGTCATTCCGACGCAATTTCTGCGTTTCATCGTGAATGTAAAGGTAAATCTGCATTGGTGCATCGGAAAGTAATGATGGACTCCCGGAAAGTTTCAATCACAGACTGTTTGAGGCGTTACACCCCCTGGATAGAAGTCAGTATTGTTCCGCTTGTATTCAATCCTGATGCAATTTCTGTGCTTCATCGTCAATGTGAAGGTCCAACAGATAACAGAAAACTTGCAGTGGTGCACCGGAATCTATTACAGGATTCCCAGGAAAGTTTCAATCACAGACTGTTTGAGGCGTTACTCCACCTGGACAGAAGTCGGCATTGTTCCTCTTGTATTCAATTCCGATACAAATTTTGTGTTTCATCGTCAATGTTAAGGTTCAAGGCTTACAGAAAAACTGCAGTGGTGCATCGGAAACTTATACTGGACTCAAAGGAATGTTTCAATCACAGACTGTACCAGGCGTTACTCCCCCCGGACAGAAGGGGGCATTGTGATTTTTATATTCAATCACGATGCAATCTCTGTGTTTCATTGTCAATGTAAAGGTATAAGGATTACAATAAACGAGCAGTGGTGCAAAGGAAACTAACACAGGACTCCCACGAGAGTTTCAATCAGAGACTGTTTGAGGCGTTACTCCACTTGACAGGAAACGGCAATATTCCTCTTGCAATCAATCACGATGCAATATAGGGTTACAGTAAACCTGCACTAGTGAATCGGAAACAAATACTGGACTCCCAGTAAAGTTTGAATCATGTAATTTTGGGGCGATACTCCCACCGGACAGAAGTCGTCATTGTTTCTCTTGTATTCAATTTCGATGCGATTTCTGTGATTCATAGACAATATAAAGGTCCAAGGCATACAGAAAATCTGCACTGGTGCATCAGAATCTAATACTGGACTCCCAGGAAAGATTCCATCACAGACTGTTTGTGGCCTTACTCCCCCTGGAAAGCAGTCGACATTGTTCCACTTGTATTCAATCCCGATTATATTTCTGTGTTTCATCGTCTATGTAAAGGTCCAAGGGTTACAGAAGACCTGCAGTGGCGCATCGGATCAAACGCAGGACTCCAAGGAAAGTTCCAGCCACAGACTATTTGATGCGTTACTCCCCCTTGACGGAAGAGGGCATTGTGCCTTTTGTATTCAATCCCTATGCAATCTCTGTGTTTAATTGTCAATGTAAAGGTCCAAGGGTTACAGAAAACCTGCAGTGGTGCATCAGAATCTAATACTAGACCCAAAGGAATGTTTCAATCACAGACTGTAGAGGCGCTAGCCGGCCGAAGTGGCCGTGCGGTTAAAGGCGCTGCAGTCTGGAACCGCAAGACCGCTACGGTCGCAGGTTCGAATCCTGCCTCGGGCATGGATGTTTGTGATGTCCTTAGGTTAGTTAGGTTTAACTAGTTCTAAGTTCTAGGGGACTAATGACCTCAGCAGTTGAGTCCCATAGTGCTCAGAGCCATTTGAACCATTTTTTTTGTAGAGGCGCTAATCCCCCTGGACAGAAGTTGGCATGGTGCCTTTTGTATTCAGCCCAAATGCAGTTTCTGTGTTTCATCGTCAATGTAAAGGTCCAAGAGTTACAGAAAGCATGAAGTGGTGCATCGAAATTAAACACTGGACTCCCAGGAATGTTTCAATCGGAGACTGTTTGACGCGATACTGCCCCTAGACAGATGTCGACAATGTGCATTTTGTATTGAATCCCGATGCAATTTCTGTGTTTCATCGTGTATGTAATGGGCCGCGTTTTACAGGAAACCAGCAGTGGTGCATCGTAAACCGGAAACTGATGCTGGAGTCCAAGGAATGTTTCAATCACACACTGTTTTAGGCGTTACGCCCCCCCCCCCCTGGACAGAAGTAGGCTTTGTTCCCTCTGTACGCAATCTCGATGACATTTCTGTGTTTCATCGCCAATGTAAACGTGAAACGGTTACAGCAAACCTGCAGTGCTGCATCGAAATCTAATACAGGACTCCCAGGGAAGTTTCGCTCACAGACTCTTTGAGGCGTTGCTCCCCCTTTACAGAAGTCGATAATGAGCATTTTGTATTGAATCCCGATGCAATTTCTGTAATTCATCGCATATGTAAACGGCCAAATTTTACAGGTACCTGCAGTGGTGCATCGGAAACTAATACTGGACTCCCACGAAAGTTTCAATCACAGACTGTTTGGGGTGCTAATCCCCCTGGACAGAAGTCGGCATTGTGCCTTTTGTATTCAATCCCGATGAAATATCTGAGTTTCACCGACAATATAAATGTCCAAGGGTTACAAAAAAACCTGTAGTGGTGCACCGGAAACTACTACTAGACTCCTAGGAAAGTTTTAATCACAGAATATTTCAGGCGTTACTCCCCCTGGACAGAAGTCGGCAATGTAAATTTTGTATTCATCCCGATGCAATTTCTGTGTTTCATCAGGAATGTAAAGGTCCACGGGTTACAGTAAACCTGCATTGGTGCATCGGAAATTAATGATGGACTGCCGGAAAGTTTCAAACACAGACTGTCTGAGGCGTTGCACCCCCTGGATAGAAGTCAGCATTGTTCCTCTTGTATTCAGTCCCAATGCAATTTCTGTGTTTCATCGTCAATGTGAAGGTCCAACGGTTACACAAAACCGGCAGTGGTGCATTGGTATCTAATATTGCATTCCCAGTAAATTTTCAAACACACACTGTTTGAAACGTTACTCCACTTGGACAGAAGTCGTCATTTTCCTCCTGTATTCAATCCCGATACATATACTGTGTTTCATCGTAGACGAGAAGGCCCAAGGGTTATAGAAAACCGGCAGTGTTGAATCGGAATCACATCTAGTCTGCCAGGAACGTTTCTATCACAGACTCTTTGAGGCGTTACTCCCTCTGTACAGAAGTCGGCATTGTGCTTTTGTATTCAATCCCGATCAAATATCTGTGTTTCATCGTCAATGTAAAAGTCCAAGGGTTACAGAAGCCCTGCAGTGGTGCATCGGAATCTAAGACTGGACTCCCAGGAACGTTTCTATCAAAGCCTGTTTGAGGCGTTACCCCCCCTGGACAGAAGTCGGCATTGTGGCTTTTGTTATCAATCCCGATGCAATTTCAGTATTTCATCGTCTACGTAAATGTCTAAGGTTTACAGAAAAACCTGCAGTGGAGCATCGGAATTTAATAATAGACTCCCAGGAAAGCTTCAATAACAGATTGTTTGAGACGTTACTCCCCCTCGACAGGGGTCGGCATTGTGCCTTTTGTATTCAATCCCAATGAAATATCCGGGTTTCATCGTCAATGTAAACGTCCAAGGATTTCAGTGAGCCTCCAGTCGTGTATCGGAATCAATTACTGGATTCCCATGAAAGGTGCAAATCACAGACTGTTTGAAGCCATACTCCACCTGGACACAAGTTGTCAATGTTCCTCTTGTATTGAGTCACGATGCAGTTTCCGTGTTTCATCGTCAATGTAATGGTGCAAGGGTTACAGAAAACCTGCAGTGGTGCTTTGTAAACTAATACTGGACTCACAGGATTTTTCCAGATTGTTTGAACCCTTACTCCTTCTGGACAGAAGTCGTCATTGCTTCTCTTCTAATCAATCCCAATGCAGTTTCTGTGTTTCATCGTCATTGTGAAGGTCCAAGCGTTTCAGAAAACCTGCAGTGGTGCATCGGAAAGTAATACTGGACTGCCAGGAACGTTTCAGTCACAAACAGTTTGGGGCGTTAATCCCCCTGGAGAGAAGACGCCATTGATCCTCTTCTATTCAGTCCCGATGCAATCTCTGTGTTTCATCGTCAATGTAAATGTACGACGGTTACAAAAAACCTGAAGTATCGCATCGGAAACTAATACTGCACTCCTAGGAAAGTTTCAATCACAGACTGTTTCAGATGTTACTCCAACAGGGCAGATGTCGGCATTGTTCCTCTTGTATTCTTTCCTGTATCAATTTGTGTGTTTCATCGTTAATTTGAATGCCCAAGGGTTGCAGGAAACCTGAACTGGTGCATCGGAATCTAATATTGGACTCCCAGGAATGCTACAAAAACAGACAGTTTGAGGCATTACTCCCACTGGACAGAATTCGGTAGTATGCCTTTTGTATTCAATCCCGATGCAATCTCTGTGTTTCATCGTTAATGTAAATGTCCGAGGGTTACAGTGAACCTCTAGTTGTGCATTGAAATCTATTACTGGATTCCCATGAAAGGTTCAAACACAGACTGTTTGAAGCCTTACTCCCCCTCGAAAGAAGTCGTCACTGTACCTCTTGTATTCAATCCCAATGCAATTTCTATGTTTCATCGCAAAGTAAAGGTCCAAAGGTTACAGTGAGCGTCCAGTCGTGTATCGAAATCTATTACGGGGTTCCCATGAAAGGTTCAAACGACAGACTGTTTGAAGCCTTACTCCCCCTCGACAGAAGTCGTCATTGTTCCTCTTGTATTCAATCCCGATGCAATTTCTGTGTTTCATCGTCGATGTGAAGGTCCAAGAGTTACAGAAAACATGCAGTGGTGCAGCGGAAACTAACACTGGACTCCCAGGAAAGTTTCAGTCACAGACTGTTTGAGGCGTTACTCCCCCTGGACAAAAGTCGTCATTCTTCCTCTTGTATACCATCCCGATGCAAGATCTGTGTTTCATAATCACTGTTAAAGTCCAAGGGTTACAGAAAACTTGCAGTGGTGCATCGTAAACTAATATTGGACTCCCAAGAAAGTTTCAATCACAGGCTGTTTGAGGCGTTACTCCCCCTGGGCAGAAGTTGACATTGTTCCCCTTGTATTCAATCCCGATCCAATTTCTATGTTTCATCGGCAGTGTAAACGTCCAAGTGTTACAATGAGCATCCAGTCGTATATCGGAATCTAGTAATGGATTCACATCAAAGGTATTTCTATGTTTCATCGTCAATGTAAAGGTCCAAGAATTACAGTGAGCCTCCACTCGTGTATTGGCAACTGTTACTGGGTTCCCAAGAAATGTCCAAACCACAGACTGAAGCCTTACTACCCTGGACAGAAGTCGTCATTGTTCCTCTTGTAGTCAATCCCGATGGAATTTCTGTGTTTCATCCTCAATGTGAAAGTCCATGAGTTACAGATATCATGCAGATTTGCATTGGAAATAAATATTGTACTCCCAGGAATGGTTCAATCACAAACTCTTTGAGGCGTTACGCCCCCTCGACAGAAGTCGTCATTTTTCCTATTGTTTTCAATCCCGAAGCAATTTCTGTAATTCATCGTCAATGTGAGGGTCCAAGGTTTACAGAAAACCTGTAGTGATGCATCGGAAGCCACTACTGGACTCCCAGGAAAGTTACAATTACAGATTGTTTGAGTCGTTACAGTGAGTCGTTACAGTGAGTCTCGAGACGTGTATCGGAATATGTTACTGGATTTCCATTAAAGTATATATACGAAGATATTAACTTGTTCTCGAAAGAAGAGTTACTGTTGCGGACCGTGCTGCTTTTCTCTGGAATAAATTATGACTCACTGAAAACCTCAGCTGCCGACAGGTGTTGTTGATATACCTCGATGTGGACAGCTGAAAATGTATGCCCCGATCGGGACTCGAACTCGGGATCTCCTGCCTACAGGGAAGACGCTCTATCCATCTGAGCCACCGATGTCACAGATGAAAAGCGCGACTGCAGGGCCTTGTCCCTTGCAAGCTTGCCGTGAGACTCACATTCCGAACTGTTCACAGTACTACATATGTATTGTACCTAATAGACATTTGCCCACCCACTCATTACTCGCGCACGCTGTAACGATTCCCGTAAGAGTTTGGGCAATCTGTGCGCATTGTTCCTCTTGTATTCAATCCCGATGCAATTTCTGTGTTTCATCGTCAATATAAAGATCCAAGGGATCCAGTGTGGTTCCAGTCGTGTATCGGAATTTATTACTGGATTCCCATGAAAGGTTCAAACCACAGACTGTCTGAAGCTTTACTCCCCCTGGATAGAAGTCATAATTGTTCCTGTTGTATTCAACCCGACGGAATGTCTGTGTTTCATTGTCAATGTGGAGGTCCGAGGGATGCAGAGAACCTGCGGTGGTGCATCGGAAACTAAAACTGGACTCCCAGGTAAGTTTCAATCACAAACTGTTGGAGGCGTTACGCTCCCTGGACAGAAGTCGTCATTGTTCCTCTTGTATTCAATCCCGAAGCAAATTCTGTGTTTCATCGTCAATGTGAAGGTCCTAGAAAGGTTCAGAAGCACAGTCTGTTCGAAGCATTCCCCCTTAGGAACAGAAGTGGGCCTTGTGCATTTTGTGTTCAATCCTGATGCAATTTCTGTGCTTCATCGTCATTGTGAAGGTCCAAGAGTTACAGTGAGCTAGTATTGGTACATCGGAATCTACTACTGGACTCCCAGGAATGGTTCCAAGCACAGACTATTTGAAGCGTTACTCCTTCTGGACAGAAGTCGGCATTGTGGCTTTTGTATTCAATTCCGATGCAATTTCTGTGTTTCATCGTCAGTGTGAAGGACCAAGGGTTACAGTAAACCTGCAGTGGTGCATCGAAATCTAGTAGTGGACTGTCAGGAAATGTTCAAAAGCAGAGAATGTTTGAAGCGTTTCGTCCCCAGGACAGAAGTCGGCATTGTGCCTTTTGTATTCAATAACAATGCCGTTTGTGTGTTTCATCGTCAATGTGATGGTACAAGGGTTACAGTAAAAATGTTGTGGTACATCGGAATCTAATATCGGTCTCCCAGGAAAGGTTTAAATCACAGACGTTTTGAAGCGTTACTCCTCTTGTCGGAAGTCAGCCTTGTGCATTTTGTATTCAATACTGATGCAATTTCTGTGCTTCCTCGTCATTGTGAAGGTCCAAGATTTACAGTGAGCCAGTAGTGGTACTTCGAAATCTACAACTGGACTCCCAGGAAAGGTTCCAAGCACAGACCGTTTGAAGTGTTACTCCACCTGGAAAGAATTCGGTTTTGTTGCGATTTGTATTCAATCCCGGTATAATTGCTGTGTTTCATCGTCAATGTGAAGGTCCAAGGGTTACAGAAAACCTGCAGTGGTGTATCGGAAGCTGATGCTGGATTTCCAGGAAAGTTTCAGTCAAAGACTATTTGAGGCGATACACCCTCTGAACAGAAGTCGTCATTGTTCCTCTTGTACTCAATCCCGATGCAATATCTGTGTTTCGTCATCAATGTTAAGGTCGCAGGGGTACAGAAAAACAGCAGTGGTGCATTGTAAACTAATAGTGGACTTCCAGGAATCTTTTGACCCAGATAACCCTGACGTCCTTCTGGAAGGACGACGTTACTCACTGTTGAAATTATTTATTTTTGCGAATAACGCATTGTTGAAACGGACTGTGACGCATTGTTATATGAAGTTGGCAGAGCCAGTTGCGCGCTGCGACAGTCAGTTTGACGGTGTCGTTAATAGTGAGTGAGAAACTGTGTCTTGAAGATAGGGCCGATTTTACCATGGACGAACTGACTGACCTCGTCATCTATGGGTATGTATATTTTCTTTCATATTGCGTCAATAATTCTGAAACTTGTCATATAATATCTTAAAGAATTAACCTATATTATTTACGGGCTTATATTACGACTGAAAGTTTTCGTCAGTTGTAATTCAATTATGTTTCCAACCGTCCTTCCAGAAGGACGTCAGGATAATATGTTTTCATTTTGTATTCACAGAAAACGAAGTACACTGATGGAACTTTTGGACATGTTAGAATCAAAAGATGAAGAAATACCTAACACTGGTGTGAATGTAACATTACACCGTCCTCTAAATTTAACTCATGATGTAACAGAGGAAGATTCTGGTGCTGAAGAAAATCCAAGTGTAGATAAATTACCAGCAAGTCAGCTCAATGCCACTGCGCTTTGTGATTTGGCCATATTTACCAATGGTAATGCTGTGAATGCAACAAGGAAACAATCCTTCACCTCTGATGTTGTTCCAGGACCCTCCAGCAGTACAAAAACAGCAACAATAACAACAACAACCACAAATAAACCAGCAAGGCTATCGAAGAATAAAGTTCTAAACCTCAAGAAATATAACTGGAAAAGTGGTGAAATTGTTAATCCAACACCTGTATGGCCTCTAATGTTCACAGTTGGAATGAAGAAAAGGCGAACACCACTTGAATATTTCTAACAGTTTTTTGATAACGAAGTGCTTCTAATGATGGTCACATGCACAAATCAGTACGCAGCCAAGAGAAATAGACTAGGTGATTGTTCAGAAGATGAGATGTTGGTGTTTATTGCAATACTTCTGCTAAGTGGATATGTAACAGTGTCACGCAGAAAGAGGTACTGACAATCAGATAAAGACAGTCACAACGACCTCGTAACAAATGCCATGTCCAGAGATCGATTTGACTTCATCTTTTCCAATTTGCATGTGTGCAACAATGACAATTTAGATAAATCAGACCGTTTTGGGAAAATCCGCCCATTACTGTGTATGCTGAATGATAGATTCGAACAATTTGCGCCTCACGTGCGGCATCATTCTGTCGATGAATCGATGGTCCCACACTTCGGAAATCACGGGTGCAAACAATTCATAAAAGGGAAATCAATCCGATACGGATTCAAATTTTGCTGTGGAGGCACAAGTGGTGGATATATTATTTGGCTCGAACCCTACCAAGGAGTTGGCACGTGTAGTAAGGATTATGAAACGAAAGGTATGGGGTACGGTGTGGTTCCACGAGTTCCATATCGAATATACTTTGATAACCTCTTCACCAGCGTTGAACTTCTACATGACCTAAAAGAGAGGGCCATGGAAGTAACAGGAACAATAAGAGGAAACACAGTTAAGAATTGTACTCTATCACCTGTAGAAAAAATGATTAAAGAAAATAGAGGATCATATGAAGTTTGTTCTGACTCAGCATCCGGGATTTCCATTGTATGTTGGAATGATAACAATGTTGTTACTGTAGCCACCAACTTTGACAGAGTGCAACCACTACGCTCTGTAGCAAGATTTTCCAGGGAACAAAAGAAAAAGATTAGCGTGCCTCAACCTAACATATTGCACTCCTACAATACTCATATGGGAGGCATAAATCGAGCTGACCACAATGTATCCCTATACAGATGCTCTATAAGAGAGAAAAAGTGGTATTTCCCGATCATTGCACATTTTATAGACATTGAAGAGCAAAATGCCTTGGATCTTTACAAGCACAATGAAGAACCCATAGATCATCTGACATTTCGTCGTTGAATTGTCACTGCAATTCTTGAAACTCACAAAAGAGTCACTACAAGCAGAGGACGTCCTAGTAAGAGGGCAAAACTAGATTCTAGATATGATGGAAGAGAACATTATGTTGCTGCGTTACCAACGGATCAGGTAACAAAAAAGAAGAAGCAGCTGAAATGTCGAAGTTGATACTAAAAAACTACTACTATGTGCATAAAATGTGATGAACCACTTCATGTTTGTTGCTTTTTGTCTTATCATACTAGTGCATAAGATATGTGTATAGGTTATTTTCTTTGTTTTCTGTATTTGTTAGCTGTTTTAGCCGCTAATTCAAATTTATTTATGTTTATTTGAAAGTATAAAAACCGAAACAAGTTAATTGCGCAATGTCATATACTTTAAAAACATGTTCCCTTATTGTCCTGACGTCCTTCTGGACGGACGAACATTTTTGGAAATACTAAACAAAAATAAATACTCAAAATTGTTTTTACTTTCTCCCTTACAACCTTGTGAATGAATGTAGATAAGATATAACTCAATTTTGAAAAAAAAAAGAAAATCAGGACTATCTGGGTTAAGTCTGCATTGAAGCTTTTGTATTTAATTCCGATGCAATTTCTGTGTTTCATCGCCAATGGGAAGGCCCAAGGGATACAGTAAACCTGCTAATGTGCATCGGAATCTAAAACTGGTCTCACAGGAAAGGCTCAAAACATAGACCCTAAGAAAAGGCAGTCTTGTTGTGATTATATCGGCATTGCGCCTTTTGTATTTAATTCCGATGCAATTTTTCTGTTTCATCGTCAAAGTGTAGGTCCAAGTGATACAGTAATCCTGCAGTTGTGAATCGGAATCTAAAACTGGTGACTCAGGAAAGGCTCAAACCTAAGACACTAAGAAAAATCAGTCTTCTTGTACTTAAGTAAGTATTGTGCCTTTTTTATTTAATTCCCATGCTATTTTTGTGTTTCATCGTCGAAGTGTAGGTCCAAGGAATACAGCAAACCTGCAGTTGTGCATCGGAACCCAAAACTGGTGACTCAGGAAAGGCTCAAATCTTAGACACGAAGAAAAGTCAGTCTTCTTGTACTTAAGTCGGCAGTGTGCCTTTTGTATTTTATTCCGATGCAAGTATTGCGTTACATCGTCAATGTGTAGGTCCAAGGTATACAGTAAACCCGCAGTTGTGCTTCGGAATCTAAAACTGGTGACAAAGGACATAATCAGAACTTAGACACTAAGAAAGGCAGTCTTCTTGTACTTAAGTCGGCATTGTGCCTTTTTTATTTAATTCCCATGCTATTTTTGTGTTTCATCGTCGAAGTGTAGGTCCAAGGAATACAGCAAACCTGCAGTTGTGCATCGGAACCCAAAACTAGTGACTCAGGAAAGGCTCAAATCTTAGACACGAAGAAAAGTCAGTCTTCTTGTACTTAAGTCGGCATTGTGCCTTTTGTATTTTATTCCGATGCAAGTATTGTGTTACATCGTCGAAGTGTAGGTCCAAGGTATACAGTAAACCCGCAGTTGTGCATCGGAATCTAAAACTGGTGACAAAGGAAAGGCTAACAACTTAGACACTAAGTGAAGTCAGTTGTCTTGTACCTAAGTCGGCATTCTGCCTTTTGTATTTCATTCCGATGCAATTTTTGTATTTCATCGTCAAAGTGTAGGTCCAAGGGATACAGTAAACCTGCTGTTGTGCATCGGAATCGAAAACTGCTCTCACAGGAAAGGCTCAAACCATAGACAGTAAGAAGACTCGGTCTTCTTGTAATTAAGTCGGCATTGTGCATTTTGTGTTTAATGCCGATTCAATTTCTGTGTTTCATCGTCAAAGTGAATGTCCAAGGGACACAGAAAACCTGCAGTTGTGCATCGGAATCTAAAAATGGTGACACAGGAAAGGTTCAAAACATGGACACTAAGAAAAGTCTGTCATCTTGTACTTATGTCGGCTATGTCCATTTTGAATTTGTGTCAATGCAATTTTTCGTTTCATCGTCAACGTGATGGTCCAAGGGAGACAGTAAACAAGAAGTGATCATCGGAATGTGAAATTGGTCTCACAGGAAAGGCTCAAATCATAGACGGTAAGAAAACTCAGTCTACTTGTACTTAAGTCGGCATTGTGCCTTTGGATTTAATACCGATGCAATTTCTGTGTTTCATCGTCAATGTGAAGGTTCAAGGGATACACTAAACCTGCAGTTGTGCATCGGAATCTAAAACTGGTGACACAAGAAAGTCTCAAAACATAGAAACTAAGAAAAGTCAGTCTTCTTGTACTTAAGTCGGCATTGTGCCCTTTGTATTTAATTCCGATACAATATTTGTGTTTCATCGTCAGAGTGAAGGTCCAAGGGATACAGTAAACCTGAAGTGAAGTATCGGAATGTGAAACTGGTCTCACAGGAAAATGTCAAAGCATAGAGAGTAAGAAGACTACGTCTTCTTGTACATAAGTCGGCACTGTGCAATTTGTATTAAATTCCGATATTATTTCTATGTTTCATTGTCAATGTGAAGGTCCAAGGGATACAGTAAACCTGCAGTGGTGCATCGCAATGTAAAACTGGTGACACAAGAAAGGCTCAAAACATAGACACTAAGAAAAGTTAGTCCTCTTGTACTTATGTCGGCATTGTGCCTTTTGTATTTAATTCCGATGCAATGTATATGTTTCATCGTCAAAGTGAAGGTCCAAGGGGTACAGTAAACCTTAAGTGTTCATCGGAATGTAAGACTGGTCTCACAGGAAAGGCTCAAATCATAGGTGGTAGGAAAACTCAGTCTACTTGTACATAAGTCGGCATTGTGCTTTTGTATTTACTTCCGATCCAATTTCTGTGTTTCATCGTCAATGTGAAGGTCCAAGGGACACAGTAAACCGGTAGTGAAGCATCGGAATCTAAAACTGGTATCACAGGAAAGGCTCAAAACATAGACAGTAAGAAGACTCAGTCTTCTTGTACTTAAGTCGGCATTGTGCCTTTGGTATTTAATTCCTATGCAATTATTGTGTTTCATCGTCAAAGTGAACGTCCAAGGGATACAGTAAACCTGAAGTGAAGCATCGAATTCTAAAACTGATCTCACAGGAAAGGCTTAAAACATAGACAGTAAGAAGACTCAGTCTTCTTGTACTTAAGTCGGCATTATGCCTCTTGTATTTAATTCCGATGCAATTTTTCTGTTTCATCGTCAAAGTGAACGTCCAAGAGATACAGTAAACCTGAAGTGAAGCATCAAATTCTAAAACTGGTCTCACAGGAAAGGCTCAAAACATAGACAGAAAGAAGACTCAGTCTTCTTGTACGTAAGTCGGCATTGTGCCTCTTGTATTTAATTCCGATGCAATTTTTCTGTTTCATCGTCAAAGTGTAGGTCCAAGGGATACAGTAAACCTGCAGTTGTGCAAAGAAATCTAAATCTGGTGACACAGGAAAGGCTCAAATCATCGACACTAAGAAAAGTCAGACTTCTTGTACCTAAATCGGTATTTTGCATTTTGTATTTAATTCCGATGCAATTTTTGTGTTTTATCGTCAATGTAAAGGTACAAGAGATACAGTAAACATGCAGTTGAGCAACGGAATCGAAAACTGGTGACACAGGAATGGCTCATATCATAGACAGTAAGAAGACTCACTCGTCTTGTACTTAAGTCGTCATTGTGCTTTTTGTATTTAATTCCGATACAATTTTTGTGTTTCATCCTCAAAGTGAAGGTCCAAAGGATACAGTAAATCTGAAGTGTAGCATCGGACTCTAAAACTGGTGTCACAGGAAAGGCTCAAAACGTAGACGGTAAGAAGACTGAGTCTTCTTGTAATTAAGTGGGCATTGTGACTTTTGTATTTAATTCGGATGCAATTTGACTGTTTGATCGTCAATGTGAAGGTCCAAGGGATACAGTAAACCTGCAAATGTGCGTCGGAATCTAAAACTGGTGACACAGGAAAGTCTCAAATCATAGACACTAAGAAAAGTCAGTCTTCTTGTACTTAAGTTGGCATTGTGCATTTTGTAATTATTTCCGATGCAATTTCTGTGTTTCATCGTCAATGTGAAGGTCCAAGGGATACAGTAAGCCTGAAGTGAAGCATCGGAATCTAAAACTGGTCTCACAGGAATGGCTCAAAGCAGAGACAGTAAGAAGACTCAGTCCTTTTGTATTTAAGCTGCATTGTGACTTTTGTATTTAATTCCGAAGCAATTTCTGTGTTTCATCATCAATGTGAACATCCAAGGGACACAGTAAACCTGCAGTTGTGCATCGGAATCTAAAAGTGATGACCCAGAACTGCTCTAAACATAGATACTATGAAAAGTCAGTCCTCTTGTACTTAAGTCGACATTGTGCCTTTTGTACTTAATTCCGATGCAATTATGAGTTTTCATCGTCAGAGTGACGGTCCAAGGGATATAGTATACCTGAAGTGAAGCATCGGAATCTAAAACAGGTGACACAGGAAAGGCTCAAAACATAGACACTAAGAAAAGACAGTCTTCTCGTTCTTAAGTTGGCATTTTGCATTTTGTATTTAATTCCGATACTATTCTTGTGTTTCATCATCAAACTGAACGTCCAAGAGATACAGTAAACCTGAAGTGAAGCATCGAATTATAAAACTGGTCTCACAGGAAAGGCTCAAAACATAGACAGTAAGAAGACTCAGTCTTCTTGTACTTAAGTCGGCATTGTGCCTTTGGTATTTAATTCCTATGCAATTATTGTGTTTCATCGTCAAAGTGAACGCCCAAGGGATACAGTAAACCTGAAGTGAAGCGTCGGAATCTAAACTGGTCTCACAGGAAAGGCTCAAAACATAGACAGTAAGAAGAATCAGTCTTTTTGTATTTAAGTCGGCATTGTGCAATTTCTATTCAATTCCGATGCAATTCTTGTGTTTCATCTTCAAAGGGAAGGTCCTAGTGATACAGTAAACCTGCATTTGTTCATCGGAATCTAAAACTGGTGACACAGGAAAGGCTCAAATCATAGACACGAAGAAAAGTCGGTCTACTTGTGCTTAAGCCGGCATTGTGCATTTTGTATTTTATTCCGATGCAATCTTTGCGTTTCATTGTCAAAGTGAAGGTCAATGGGATGCAGTAAACCTGAAGTTGTGCATCGCAATCTAATACTGGTGACACAGGAATGGCTCAAAACATAGGCACTAAGAATAGTCAGTCTTCTTGTACTTATGTCTGCATTGTGCCTTTTGCATTTAATTCCGATGCTATTTTTGTGTTTCATCGTCAGAGTTAAGGTCCTAGGGATACTGTAAACCTGAAGTGAAGTATCGGAATGTGAAACTGGTCTCACAGGAAAATGTCAAAGCATAGAGAGTAAGAAGACTACGTCTTCTTGTACATAGGTCGGCACTGTGCAATTTGTATTAAATTCCGATACTATTTCTATGTTTCAACGTCAATGTGAAGGTCCAAGGGATACAGTAAACCTGCAGTGGTGCATCGGAATGTAAAACTGGTGACACAAGAAAGGCTCGAAACATAGACACTAAGAAAAGTTAGTCCTCTTGTACTTAAGTCGGCATTGTGCCTTTTGTATTTAATACCCATGCTATTTTTGTGTTTCATCGTCGAAGTGTAGGTCCAAGGAATACAGCAAACCTGTAGTTGTACATCGGAACCCAAAACTTGTGACTCAGGAATAGCTCAAATCTTAGACACGAATGAAAGTCAGTCTTCTTGTACTTAAGTCGGCATTGTGCTTTTTGAATTTAATTCCCATGCAACTTTTGTGTTTCATCGCCAAAGTGTAGGTCCAAGGGATACAGTAAACCTGCAGTTGTGCATCGGAATCTAAAACTGGTGACAAAGGAAAGGCTAACAACTTAGACACTAAGTGAAGTAAGTTGTCTTGTACCTAAGACGGCATTCTGCCTTTTGTATTTCATTCCGATGCAATTTTTGTATTTCATCGTCAAAGTGTGGGTCCAAGGGATTCAGTAAACCTGCTGTAGCGCATCGGAATCGAAAACTGCTCTCACAGGAAAGGCTCAAACCATAGACAGTAAGAAGATTCGGTCTTCTTGTAATTAAGTCGGCATTGTGCATTTTGTGTTTAATGGCGATACAATTTCTGTGTCTCATCGTCAAAGTGAATGTCCAAGGGACACAGAAAACCTGCAGTTGTGCATCGGAATCTAAAAATGGTGACACAGGAAAGCCTCAAAACATAGACACTAAGAAAAGTCTGTAATCTTATACTTATGTCGGCTATGTCCATTTTGAATTTGTGTCGATGCAATTTTTTGTTACATCGTCAACGTGATGGTCCAAGGCAGACAGTAAACAAGAAGTGATCATCATAATGTAAAATTGGTCTCACAGGAAAGTTTCAAATCATAGACGGTAAGAAAACTCAGTCTACTTGTACTTAAGTCGGCATTGTGCCTTTGGATTTAATACCGATGCAATTTCTGTGTTTCATCGTCAATGTGAAGGTTCAAGGGATACACTAAACCTGCAGTTGTGCATCGGAATCTAAAACTGGTGACACAAGAAAGTCTCAAAACATAGAAACTAAGAAAAGTCAGTCTCCTTGTACTTAAGTCGGCATTGTGCCCTTTGTATTTAATTCCGATACAATATTTGTGATTCATCGTCAGAGTGAAGGTCCAAGGGATACAGTAAACCTGAAGTGAAGTATCGGAATGTGAAACTGGTCTCACAGGAAAATGTCAAAGCATAGAGAGTAAGAAGACTACGTCTTCTTGTACATAAGTCGGCACTGTTCAATTTGTATTAAATTCCGATACAATTTCTATGTTTCATCGTCAAAGTGAAGGTCCAAGGGATACAGTAAACCTGAAGTGAAGCATCGGAATCTAAAACTGGTCTCTCCGGAAAGGCTCAGAACATAGATGGTAAGAAACTCAGCCTTTTTGTATTTAAGTCGGCATTATGCCTTTTGTATTTAAATCCGATGCAATATCTGTGTTTCATCGTCAATGTGAACGTCCAAGAGATACAGTAAACCTGCAGTTATGCATCGCAATCTTAAACTGGTTACACAGGAAAGGCTCAAAACATAGATACTAAGAAAAGTCAGTCTTCTTGTACTTAACTCGACATTGTGACTTTTGTATTTAATTCCGAAGCAATTTTTGTGTTTCATCGTCAAAGTGATAGTCCAAGGGATATAGTAATCCTGAAGTGAAGCATCGGAATCTAAAACTGGTATCACAGGAAAGGCTCAATACATATACGGTAAAAAGACTCTGCCTTCTTGCACTTAAGTCGGCATTGTGCAATTTCTGGTGACAAAGGAAAGTTTCAAAGCCTAGACACTAAGAAAAGTCAGTCTTCTTGTACTTAAGTAGGCATCATGCCTTTTGTATTTAATTCCGAAGCAATTTTTGCTTCCAAGGGATACAGTAAACCTGAAGTGAAGCATTGGAATCTAAAACTGGTATCACAAGATTGGCTCAAAACATAGACGGTAAGAAAACTCAGTCTTCTTGTACTTAAGTCGGCATTGTGCCTTTGTATTTATTTTCCGAAACAAGTTTTGATTTTCATCGTCGAAGTGAAGGTACAAGGGATACAGTAAACCTGAAGTCAAGTATCGAAATATAAAACAGGTCTCACAGGAAAGGCTCAAAACATAGACGATAAGCAGAGTCAGGCTTCTTACTCTTAAGTCGGCATTGTGCCTGTTGTATTTAATTCCGAAACAATTTTTGTGTTTCATCGACAAAAAAGTGAATGTCCAAGGGATACAGTAAACCTGCAGTTGTGCATCGGAATCAAAAACTGGTGTCACAGGAAAGGATCAAATCATAGAGACTAAGAAAAGTCAGTCTTCTTATACTTAAGTCTTCATTGTGCCTTTTGTATTTAATTCCGATGCAATTCTTGTGCTTCATCGTCAAAGTGAAGGTCCAAGGGATACAGTAAATCTGAAGTGAAACATCAGAATCTAGAACTGGTATCACAGGAAAGGCTCATAACATAGACGGTAAGAAGACACAATATTCAAGTACTTAAGTCGACATTGTGCGTCTTGTATTTAATTCCGATGCAATTTTTGTGTTTCATCGTCAAAGTGAAGGTCCAAGGTATACAGTAAACCTGCAGTTGTGCATCGGAATCTAAAACTGGTGACACAGGAAAGGTTCAAAACATAGACACTAAGAAAATTCAGTCTTCTTGTACGTAAGTCGGCATTGTGCATTTTGTATTTAATTCCCATGCAATATTTTTGTTTCATCGTCATAGTGAATGTCCAAGGGATACAGTAAACCTGAAATGAAGTATCGGAATCTAAAACTGGTCTCACAAAGGCTCAAAGCATATACAGTAAGAAGACTCAGTATTCTTGTACTTAAGTCGGCATTGTTCGTTTTGTATTTAATTCCGATGCAATTTTTGTGTTTCATTGTCAAAGGGAAGGTCCATGGGATACAGTAAACCTGAAGGGAAGGATCGTAATCTAAAACTGGTATCACAGGAAAGGCTCTAAACATAGACAGTAAGAAGACTGAGTATTCATTTAGTTAAGTCGGCTTTGTGCCTTTGTATTTAATTCGGATGCTATATCCGTTTTTCATCGTCAAAGTGAAGGTCCAAGTTATACCGTTGCAATTTTTGTGATTCGCCGTCAAAGTGAAGGTCCAAGGGATACAGTACACCTGAAGTGAAGCATCGGAAACTAAAACTGGTCTCACTGCAATGGCTGAAATCATAGACGGTAAGGAGACTCAGTGTTCTTGTACTTAAGTTGGCATTGTGCCTTTTGTATCTAATTCCGACGTAAATTCTGTGTTTCGTCTTCAAAGTGATGGTCCAATGGATACAGTAAACCTGCAGTTATTCATCGGAATCCAATATTGGTGACACAGGATAGGCTCAAATCATGGACACTAAGAGAAGTCAGTCTACTTGTACTTAAGACGGCATTGTGCCTTTTGTATTTAATTCCAATGCAATTTTTGCATTTCATCGTCAAAGTGAAGGTCAAAGGGATACAGTAAACCTGCATTTGTTCATCGGAATCTAACATAGGTTACACAGGAAACGCTCAAATCATAGACACTAAGAAATATCAGTCTACTTCATCTTAAGTCGCCATTGTGCCTTTTGTATTTAATTCCGATGCAATCACTGCATTTCATTGTCAATTCGAAGGTCCAAGGGATACAGTAAACCTGAAGTGTAGCATCGGAATCTAAAACTGCTGACACAGGAATGGCTCAAATCATAGACACTAAGAAAAGTCAGTCTTGTTGTACTTAACTCGGCATTGTGACTTTTGTATTTTATTCCAATGCAATTTTTGTGTTTCATCGTCAATGTGATGGTCCAAGGGATTTAGAAAACCTGAAGTGAAGCATCGGAATCTAAAACTGGTCTCACAGAAAAGGCTCAAAACAGAGACGGAAAGACGACACAGTCTTCATGTAGTAAAGACGGCATTGTGCTTTTTGTATTTAATTCCAATTCAATTTTTTGAATCATGGTCAAAGTGAAGGTCCAAGGGATACAGCAAACCTGAAGTGAAGCGTCGGAATCCAAGACTGGTCTCACAGGAACGGCTAAAAGCATAGACGGTCAGAAAACTCAGTCCTCTTGTACTTAAGTCGGCATTGTGCATTTTGTATTTAATTCCGATGCGATTTCTGTGTTTCATCATCAAAGTGAAAGTATAAGGGATACAGTAAACCAGAAGTGAAGCATCGGAATCTAAAACAGGTGTCACAGGAGAGGCTCGAAACATAGACGGTTAGAAGACTCAATCTTCTTGTACATATGTGGGCATTGTGACTTTTGTATTTAACTCCGATGCAATTTCTCGGTTTCATCGTCAACGTGTAGGTCCCAGGGATACAGTAAACCTGCAGTTGCTCATCGGAATCTGATATTGGTGACACAGGGATGGTTCAAAACATAGACGCTAAGAAAAGTCAGTTTCCTAGTATTTAAGTCGGCATTGCGTCTTTTGTATTTAATTCCGATTCAATTCTTGTGTTTCATAGTCAAAATGAATTTCCAAGTGATACTATAACCCTGAAGTGAAGCATCGGAATACAAAACTGGTCTGACAGGAAAGGCTCAAATCGTAGACGGTAAGATGACTGAGTCTTCTTGTAATTAAGTGGGCATTGTGACTTTTGTATTTAATTCGGATGCAGTTTCTGTGTTTCATCTTCAATGTGAAGGTCCAAGGGATACAGTAAACCTGCAGTTGTGCATCGGAATCTAAAACTGGTGACACAAGAATGTCTCAAAACATAGACACTAAGAAAAGTTAGTCCTCTTGTACTTAAGTCGGCATTGTGCCTTTTGTATTTAATACCCATGCTATTTTTGTGTTTCATCGTCGAAGTGTAGGTCCAAGGAATACAGCAAACCTGTAGTTGTGCATCGGAACCCAAAACTGGTGACTCAGGAAAAGCTGAAATCTTAGACACGAATGAAAGTCAGTCTTCTTGTACTTAAGTCGGCATTGTGCCTTTTGTATTTAATTCCGATGCAATTTTTGTGTTTCATCGTCAAAGTAAACGTCCAAGGGATACAGTAAACCGGAAGTGAAGCGTCGAATTCTAAAACTGGTCTCACAGGAAAGGCTCAAAGCATAGATAGTAAGAAGACTCAGTCTTCTTGTACTTAATTCGGCATTATGTCTTTTGTGTTTAATTCCGATGCAATTTCTGTGTTTCATCGTCAAGGTGAAGGTCCAAGGGATACAGTTAACCTGAAGTGAAGCATCGGAATCTAAAACTGGTATCACAGGAAAAGCTCACAACATAGGCAGTAAGAAGACTCAGTCTTCATGTAGTTAAGTCGGCATTGTGCCTTTTGTTTTAAATTTCGATGCAATTTTTGAGCTCCATCGTCAAAGTGAATGAACAAGGGATATATAAATCCTGAAGTGAACCATCTGAATCTAAATCTGGTCTCACAGGAAAGGCTCAAATTATAGACGGTAAGAAGACTCAGTCTTCTTGCACTAAAGTCGGCATTGTGCCTTTTGGATTTAATTCCGATTTAATTTTTGAGTTTCATCCTCAAAATGACGGTCCAAGGGGTACAGTAAACTTTAAGTGTAGCATCGTAATCTTAATCTGGTCCCACAGGAAAGGGTCAAAACATAGACAGTAAGAAGACTCAGTCTCCTTGTACTTAATTCGGCATTGTGTCTTTTGTGTTTAATACCGATGCAATTTCTGTGTTTCATCGTCAAGGTGAAGGTCCAAGGGATACAGTAAACCCGCAGTTGTGCATCGGAATGTAATACTGGTAACCCAGGAAAGGGTCAAAACATAGACACTAAGAAAAGTGAGTCTGATCGTACTTAAGTCAGAATTGTGCCTTTTCTATTTAATTCCGATGCAATTTTTGTGTTTCATCATCAAAGTGAAGGTCCAAGGGATACAGTAAGACTGAAGTGAAGCATCGGAATCTAAATCTGGTATCACAGGAAATGCTCAACCATAGACGGTAAGAAGACTCAGTCATCTTGTACTTATGTCGGCATTGTGCCTTTTGAATGTAATTCCGATGCAATTTCTGTGTTTCATCGTCAATGTGAAGGTCCAAGGGATACAGTAAACCCGCAGTTGTGCATCGGAATGTAAAACTGAAGACACAGGAAAGGCTCAAAACTTAGATACTAAGAAAAGTCTGTCTTCTTGTACTTAAGTCGGCGTTGTGCCTTTTGAATTTAATTCCGATGCAATTTTTGTGTTTCATCTTCAATGTGAAGGTCCAAGGGATACAGTAAACCTGAAGTGAAGAATCAGAATCTAAAACTGGGCCCGTAGGAAAGGATAGAAACATAGACAGTAAGAAGACTCAGTCTTCTTGTAACTAAGTCGGCATTGTGCTTTTTGTATTTCATGCCGATGCAATCTCTGTGTTTCATTGTCAAAGTGTAGGTCCAAGGGATACAGAAAACCTGCAGTTTTTCATCGGAATCTAAAACTGGTGACACAGGAAAGGCTCAAATCATAGACACTAAGAAAAGGCAATTTTCTTGTACTTAAGTTGGCATTTTGCCTTTTTTATTTGATTGCGATGCAATTTTTGCGTGTCATCGTCAAAGTGAATGTCCAAGGAATACAGTATTCCGGTAGTGAAGCATCGGAATCTAAATCTCGTCTCACAGGATAGGCTCAAACATAGACGGTAAGAAGACTCAGTCTTCTTGTACTTAATTCGGCGTTGTGCCGTTTGCATTTAATTCCGATCAAATTTTTGTGTTTTATCGTCAATGTGAAGGACCAAGGTATACATAAAACCTACAGTTGTGCATCGGAATCTAAATCTGGTGACAAAGGAAAGTTTCAAAGCTTAGACACTAAGAAAAGTCAGTCTTCTTGTACTTAAGTCGGCATCATGCCTTTTGTATTTAATTCCGATGCAATTTTTGTGCTTCATTGTCAAAGTGACAGTCCAAGGGATACAGTAAACCTGAAGTGAAGCATCGGAATCTAAAACTGGTATCACAGGAAAGGCTAAATACACAGACGATTAGAAGACTCAGTGTTATTGTACTTAAGTCGGCATTGAGCGTCTTGTATTTAATTTCGATGCAATTTTTTTGTTTCATCGTCAAAGTGAAGGTCCAAGGGATACAGTACACCTGAAGTGAGGCATCGGAATCTATAACTGGTATCACAGGATAGGATCAAAGCATTGACGGTAAGATGTCTCAGTCTTCCTGTACTCAAGTCAGACTTTGCCGTTTGTATTATTTCCGATTCAATTTTTATGTTTCATCATCAAAGTGAAGGTCCAAGGGACACAGTAAACTTGAAGTGAAGCATCGGAATCTAAAACTTGTTTCACAGGATAATCTCAAAATATAGACGGTAAGAAGAGTCAGTTTTCTTGTACTTATGTCGGCGTTGTGCCTTTTGTATTTAATTCCGATGCAATTTTTGTGTTCCATCGTCAATGTGACGGTCCAAGGGATACAGTAAACCTGCAGTTGTGCATCGGAATCTAAAACTGGTGGCACAGGAATGGCTCAAATCATAGACACTAAGAGAAGTCAGTCTTGTTGTACTTAAGTCGGCATTGTGCCTTTTGTATTTAAATCCGATGCAATTTCTGTGTTTCATCGTCAATGTGAAGTTTTCAAGAGATACAGTAAACCTGCAGTTGTGCATCGGAACTTAAAGCTGATAACACAGGAAGGGCTCAAAACGTAGACACTAAAAAAGTCAGTCTTCCTGTACTTAAGTCGACATTGTGCCTTCTGTATTTAATTTCCGAAACAATTTTTGTGTTTCATCGTCGAAGTGAAGGTCCAAGGGATACAGTAAACCTGAAGTCAAGTACCGAAATATAAAACTGGTCTCACAGGAACGGCTCAAATCATAGACACTAAGAAAAGTCAATCTACATGTACTTAAGTCGGCATAGTGCCCCTTGTCATTCATTCCGATGCAAACTTTGCGTGTCATCGTCAAACTGAAGGTCCAAGGGATAGAATAAACCTGCAGTTGTGCATCGGAATCTAAAAGTGGTGATACAGGAAAGGCTCAAATCATAGACACTAAGAAAAATCAGTCTTCTTGTACTTATGTCTGCATTGTGCCTTTTGCATTTACTTCCGATGCTATTTTTGTGTTTCATTGTCAAAGTGAAGGTCCAAGGGATACAGTAAACCTAAAATCAAGCATCGGAATGTAAAACTGGTCTGACATGTAAGCCTCAGAATATAGACAGTATGAAGACTGAGTCTTCTTAGCACTCATGTCGGCATTGTGCCTTTTGTATTTAATTCTGATGCAATTTCTATGTTTCATCGTCAAAGTGAAGGTCCAAGGGATACAGTAAACCTGCAGTTGTTCATTGGAAACTACAGCTGGTGACACAGGAAAGCCTCAAATCATAGACACTAAGAAAAGTCCGTCTTCCTGTACATAAATCGGCATTGTGAATTTTGTATTTAATTCCGATGCAATTGTTGCGTTACATCGACAACGTGAAGGTGCAAGGGATACTCTGAACCTGCAGTTGTGTATCGGAATCTAAAACAGGTGTCACAAGAAAGGCTCAAATCATAGGCGGTAAGAAAACTCAGTCTTCTTGTACTTAAGTTGGCATTGTGCCTCTTGTATTTAATTCCGATGCAATTTCTGTCTTTCACCGTCAAAGTGAAGTTTTAAGGGATACAGTAAACTGGCAGTTGTGCATCGGTATCTAAAACTGGTGACACAGGAAAGGCTCAAAACATAGACGATAAGAAGACTCAATTTGCTTGCACTTAAGTCAGCATTGTACAATTTCTATTTAATTCTGATGCAATTTCTATATTTCATCATCAAAGTGAAGGTCCAAGGGATACAGTAAACCTGCGGTTGTTCATTGGCAACTAAAGCTGGTGACACAGGAATGGCTCAAATCATAGACACTAAGAAAAGTCAGTTTTCTTGTACATAATTCGGCATTGTGACTTTTGTATTTGATTCCGATGCCATTTCTGTGTTTCATCGTGAATGTGAAGCATTAAGAGATACAGTAAATCTGCAGTTGCCCATCGGAATGTGAAACTGGTGACACAGGAATTTCTCAAATCATAGACACTAAGAGAAGTCAGTGTTCTTGTATTGAAGTCGGCATTGTGCATTCTGTATTTAATTCCGACGCAATATTTGTGGTCCATCGTCAAAGTGAAGGTCCAAGGGATACAGTAAACCTGAAGTGAAGCATTGGAATCTAAAACTGGTATCACAAGATTGGCTCAAAACATAGACGGTAAGAAAACTCAGTCTTCTTGTACTTAAGTCGGCATTGTGCCTTTGTATTTATTTTCCGAAACAAGTTTTGATTTTCATCGTCGAAGTGAAGGTACAAGGGATACAGTAAACCTGAAGTCAAGTATCGAAATATAAAACAGGTCTCACAGGAAAGGCTCAAAACATAGATGATTTGAGCCATTCCTGTGCCACCAGTTTTAGATTCCGATGCACAACTGCAGGTTTACTGTATCACTTGGACCTTCGCTTTGACAATGAAACACAAATATTGCATCGGAAATAAATGCAAAACGAACAATGCTGACTTAAGTACAAAAATACTGAGACTTCTTACCATCTATGTTTTGAGCCTTTCCTGTGATACCAGTTTTAGATTCTGATGCTTCACTTTAGGTTTACTGTATCCCTTATACCTTCACTTTGACGATAAACCACAAAATTTGCTTCTGACTTAAATACAAAAGGCACAATGCCGACTTAAGTACAAGAAGACTGAGTCTTCTTACCGTCTATGTTTTGGGATTATCCTGTGATACCAGTTTTAGATTCCGATGCTTCACTTCAGGTGTACTGTATCCCTTGGACCTTCACTTTGACGACGAAACACCAAAATTGCAACGGAATTAACTACAAAATGCAGAATGCCGACTTAAGTACAAGTACACTGACTTTTCTTAGGGTGTATGTTATGAGCCATTCCTGTGTCACCAGCTTTAGATTCCTATGCGCAACTGCAGGTTTACTGTATCCCTTGGACCCTCTCTTTGACGATGAAACACAAAAATTGCATCGGAATTAAGTACAAAAGGCATAATGCCGACTTAAGTACAAGAAGACTGAAGTTTCTTTGTCTCTATGGTTTGAGCCTTTCCTGTGTCACCACTTTTAGTTTCCGATGCACAACTGCAGGTTAACAGTATCCCTTGGACATTCACATTGACGATGAAACACAGAAATTAAATTGGAATTTAATACAAACGGCACAATGCCTACTTATGTACAAGAAGACTGAGTCTTCTACCGGCTATGTTTTGAGCCATTCCTGTGAGCCCACCTTTAGATTGTAATGCTTCACTTCAGGTTTACTGTATCCCTTTGACCTTCACTTTGACGAAGAAACACAAAAACTGCATTGGAATTAAATACAAATTGCACAATGCCGACTTAAGTACAAGAAGACTGACTTTACTCACTGTCTATGTTTTGAGCCTTTCCTATGTCAGCAGTTTTAGATTCCGATGCACAACTGCAGGTCTACTGTATCCCTTGGACCTCCACATTGACGATGAAACACAGAAATTGTATCAGAATTTAATACCAAAGGCACAATGCCGTCTTAAGTTCAAGTAATCTGAATCTTCTTACCGTCTTTGTTTTGAGCCTTTCCTGTGGGACCAGTTTTAGATTACGATGCTTCACTTCAGGTTTACTGTATCCCTTGGACCTTCACATTGACGATGGAACACAAAAATTGCATCGGAATTAAATACAAAAGGCACATGGCCGACTTAAGTACAAGAAGACTGACTCTTCTTACCGTCTATATTTTGAGATTATCCTGTGAAACAAGTTTTAGATTCCGATGCTTCATTTCATGTGTACTGTATCCCTTGGACCTTCCCTTTGACGCTGAAACACAGAAATTGCATCGGAATTAAATACAAAAGTCACAATGCCCACTTAAGTTGAAGAAGACTGAGACATCTTACCGTCTATGATTTGAGCCTTCCCTGTGAGACCAGTTTAAGATACCGATGCTTCACTTCAGGTTTACTATATCCCTTGGGCATTCAAATCATAGACACTAAGAGAAGTCAGGCTTCTTACCCTTAAGTCGGCATTGTGCCTGTTGTATTTAATTCCGAAACAATTTTTGTGTTTCATCGACAAAAAAGTGAATGTCCAAGGGATACAGTAAACCTGCAGTTGTGCATCGGAATCAAAAACTGGTGTCACAGGAAAGGATCAAATCATAGAGACTAAGAAAAGTCAGTCTTCTTATACTTAAGTCTTCATTGTGCCTTTTGTATTTAATTCCGATGCAATGCTTGTGCTTCATCGTCAAAGTGAAGGTCCAAGGGATACAGTAAACCTGAAGTGAAACATCAGAATCTAGAACTGGTATCACAGGAAAGGCTCATAACATAGACGGTAAGAAGACACAATATTCATGTACTTAAGTCGACATTGTGCGTCTTGTATTTAATTCCGATGCAATTTTTGTGTTTCATCGTCAACGTGAAGGTCCAAGGTATACAGTAAACCTGCAGTTGTGCATCGGAATCTAAAACTGGTGACACAGGAAAGGTTCAAAACATAGACACTAAGAAAATTCAGTCTTCTTGTACGTAAGTCGGCATTGTGCATTTTGTATTTAATTCCCATGCAATATTTTTGTTTCATCGTCATAGTGTTTGTCCAAGGGATACAGTAAACCTGAAATGAAGTATCGGAATCTAAAACTGGTCTCACAAAGGCTCAAAGCATATACAGTAAGAAGACTCAGTATTCTTGTACTTAAGTCGGCATTGTTCGTTTTGTATTTAATTCCGATGCAATTTTTGTGTTTCATTGTCAAAGGGAAGGTCCATGGGATACAGTAAACCTGAAGGGAAGGATCGTAATCTAAAACTGGTATCACAGGAAAGGCTCTGAGCATAGACAGTAAGAAGACTGAGTATTCATTTACTTAAGTCGGCTTTGTGCCTTTTGTATTTAATTCGGATGCTATATCCGTTTTTCATCGTCAAAGTGAAGGTCCAAGGGATACCGTTGCAATTTTTGTGATTCGCCGTCAAAGTGAGGGTCCAAGGGATACAGTACACCTGAAGTGAAGCATCGGAAACTGAAACTGGTCTCACTGCAATGGCTGAAATCATAGACGGTAAGGAGACTCAGTCTTCTTGTACTTAAGTTGGCCATGTGCCTTTGGTATCTAATTCCGACGTAAATTCTGTGTTTCGTCTTCAAAGTGATGGTCCAATGGATACAGTAAACCTGCAGTTATTCATCAGAATCCAATATTGGTGACACAGGATAGGCTCAAATCATGGACACTAAGAGAAGTCAGTCTACTTGTACTTAAGACGGCATTGTGCCTTTTGTATTTAATTCCAATGCAATTTTTGCATTTCATCGTCAAAGTGAAGGTGCAAGGGATACAGTAAACCTGCAGTTATGCATCGGAATCAGAAACTGGTGACACATGAAAGCCACAAATCATAGACACAAAGACAATTCAGTCTTCTTGTACTTAAGTCGGCATTGTGCCTTTTGTATTTAGCTCCGATGCAATTTCTGTGTTTCATTGTCAAAGTGATGGTCCAACGGATACAGAAAACCTGAAGTGAAACATCAGAATCTAGAACTGGTATCACAGGAAAGGCTCATAACATAGACGGTAAGAAGACACAATATTCATGTACTTAAGTCGACATTGTGCGTCTTGTATTTAATTCTGATGCAATTTCTGTGTTTCATCGTCAATTTGAAGGTCCAACGGATACAGTACACCTGCAGTTGTGTATCGGAATCTACAACTGCTGAAACAGGAAAGGCTCAAAACATAGACACTGAGCAAAGTCAGACTTCTTGTATATAAGTCGGCATTGTGCATTTTGTGTTTAATTCCAATGCGATTTTTGTGTTTCATTGTCAAAGTGAAGGTCCAAGGGATACAGTAAGCCCGAAGTGAAGCATCGGAATCTAAAATTGGGCTCACAGGAATGGTTCAAAGCATATCCGGTAGATGACTCAGTCTCCTTGTACTTAAGTCGGCATTGTGCATTTTGTATTTAATTCCGATGTAATATCTGTCTTTCATCTTCAAAGTGAAGGTCCAACGGATACAGTAAACCTGCAGTTGTTCATTGGAATCTAATATTAGTGTCACAGGAATGGCTCAAATCAAAGTCATTAAGAAAAATCAGTCATCTTGTACTTAAGTTGACATTGTGCCTTTCGTATTTAATTCCGATGCAATTTTTGTGTTTCATCGTCAAAGCGAAGGTCCAACGGATACATTAAACCTGCAGTTGTGCAACGGAATCTAAAACTGGTGACACAGGAAAGATTCGAAGCATAGACACTAAGAAAAGTTAGTCTTCTTGTACGTAAGTCGGCATTGTGCATTTTCTAATTAATTCCGATGCATATTTTGTGTTCTATCGTCAAAGTGAAGGTCCAAGGAATACAGTAAACCTGAAGTGAAGCATCGGAATCTAAAACAGGTCTCACAGGAAAGGCTCAAAGCATAGACGGTAACAAAACTCTGTCTTCTTGTACTTAAGTCGGCATTGTGCCTTTTGTATTTAAATCCGATGCAATTTCTGTTTCATCGTCCATGTGAAGTTCAATAGATACAGTAAACTTGCAGTTGTGCATCGGAATCTAAAGCTGGTGACACAGGAAAGGCTCAAAACATAGACACTAAGAAAAGTCAGTCATCTTGTACTTAAATCGGCATTGTGAATTTTGTATTTAAATCCGATGCAATTTTTGTGTCTGATGGTCAAAGTGAAGGTCCAAGGGATACAGTAAACCTGAAGTGAAGTATCGAAATCTAAAACTGGCCTCACAGGAAAAACTCAAAGCATAGACAGTAAGAAGACTCAGTATTCTTGTACTTAAGTCGGCATTGTGCCTTTTTGTTTAATTCCGATGCAATTTCTGTGTTTCATCGTCAATGTGAAAATCCAAGGCATACTGAAAACCTGCAGTTGTGCTTCGGAAACTAAAAGTGGTGACACAGGAACGGCTCAAACCATAGACACAAAGAAAAGTCAGTCTTCTTATACTTAAGTCGGCATTGTGCCTTTTGCATTTAATTCCGATGTAATTGTTGTGGTTCATCGTCAAAGTGAAGGTCCAAGGGATACAGTAAACCTTAAGTAAAGCATCGGAATTTAAAACTGGTATCACAGGAAAGGCTGAAAACTTAACGGTAAGAAGACTCAGTATTCTTGTACTTATGTCGGCATTGTGCCGTTTGTATTTAATGCCGATGCAATTTGTGCGTTTCATCGTCAAAATGAAATTCCAAGGGATACAGTAAACCTGCAGTTGTGCTTCGGAATCTAAAACTGTGTGACACTGCAAAGGTTCAAAACATAGACACAAAGAAAAATCAGTCTTCTTGTACTTAAGTCGGCATTGTGCGTCTTGTATTTAATTCCAATGCAATGTTTGTGATTCATCGTCAAAGTGAAGTTCCAAGGGATACGATAAACCTGAAGTGAAGTATCGTAATCTGAAACTGGCCTCACAGGAAAGGCTCAAAAATTAGACAGTAAGCAGACTCAGTCTTGTGGTACTTAAGTCGCCATTGTGCCTTTTGTACTTAATTCCGATGCAATTTTTGTGTTTCATCGTCAATTAGAAGCTCCAAGGGATACAGTAAACCTGCAGTTGTTCATCGGAATCTTACATTCCTGACAGAGAATAGGCTCAAATCATAGACATTAAGAAAAGTCAATCTTCTTGTACTTAATTTGGCATTGTGCATTTTGTATTTAATTCCGATGCAATTTTTTTGTTTCATCGTCAGAGTGAAGGTCCAAGTTTACAGTAAACCTCCAGCTGTGCATCGGGGTCTAAAATTGGTGGTACGGGAAAGTTTGAAACATAGACACTAAGAAAAATCAGTCATTTTGTACCTAAGTCTGCATTGTGACTTTTGCATTTAATTCCGATGCAATTTTTGTGTTTCATCGTCAGAGTGAAGGTCCAAGGGATACAGTAAACCTGCAATTGCGCATCGGAATCTAAAACTGGTGACACAGAAAGGCTCATAACAAGGACACTAAGAAAAGTCAGTCCTCTTGTACTTAAGTCGGCATTGTGCCTTTTGTATTTAATTCCGATGCATGCTTTGCGTTTCATCGTCAAAGTGAAGGTCCAAGGTATACAGTAAAACAGAAGTGAAACATCGGAATATAAAACTGGTCTCACAGGAAAGGCTCAAAACTTAGACAGTAAGAAGACTCAGTCGTATGGTACTTTAGTCGGCATTGTGAATTTTGTATTTAATTCCGATGCAATTTCTGTGTTTCATCGTCAATGAGAAGGTCCAAGGGATACAGCAAACCTGCAGCTGTTCATCGGAATGTAACATTGGTGACACAGAATAGGCTCAAATCATAGACATTAAGAGAAGTCAGTCTTCTTGTACATGAGTCGGCATTATGCCCTTTGTATTTAATTCCGATGCTATTTTTGTGTTTCATCGTCAAAGGGAATGTCCAAGGGGTTACAGTTAACCGAAAAGGAAGCATCGGAATCTAAAATTGATCTCACAGGAAAGGCTCTAAACATAGACAGTAAGAACACTCAGTCTTCTTGTACCTGTGTCGGAATTGTGCATTTTTTACTTAATTCCGATGCAATTTCTGTGTTTCCTCGTCAAAGTGGAGGTCCAAGGGATACAGTAAAAATGCTGTTGTGCATCGGAGTCTAGAACTGGTGATACGGGAAAGGCTCAAAACATAGACACTAAGAAAAGTCAGTCTTCATGTACTTAAGTTGGCATTGTGCATTTTGTATTTAAATCCGATGCAATTTTTGTGTTTCATCGTCAAAGTGAATGTCCAAGGGAAAGAGTAAACCCGAAGTGAAGCATCGAAATCAAAAACTGGTCGGCATCGGAATCTAAAATTGATCTCACAGGAAAGGCTCAAAACATTGACAGTAAAAAGACTCAGTCTTCTTGTACTTAAGTCGCCATTGCGGCCTTTGTATTTAATTCCGATGCAATTTCTGTGTTTCATCGTCAAAGTGAAGGTTGAAGTGATACAGTAATCTGACGTGAAGCATCGGAATCGAAAACTGGAGGCACAGGAAAGCTCAAAACATAGAAACTAAGAAAAGTCAGTCTTCTTGTGCTTAAGGCAGGAATGCGCCTTTTGTATTTAATTCCCATGAAATTACTGTGTTTCATCGTCAAAGTGAAGGTCCAAGGGATACAGTAAACCTGCAGTTGTGCATCGGAATCTGAAACTGGTTACACATGGAAGCCTCAAAACATAGACACAAAGACTATTCAGTGTTCTTGCACTTAAGTCGGCATTGTGCCTTTTGTATTTAATTCCGATGCTATTTTTGTGTTTCATCGTCAAAGTGAAAGTCCAAGGTATACAGTAAACCTGAAGTGAATAATTGAATCTAAAACTGGTCGCACAGGAAAGGCTCAAATCATAGAGGGTAAGAGACTCAGTCTTTTTGTACTGAAGTGGGCATTGTGATTTTTGTTTTGAATTACGATGCAATTTCTGTGTTACATCGTCAATGTGCAGGTCCAAGGGATACAGTAAACCTAAAGTGAAGCTTCGGAATCTAAAACTGGTCTCACAGGAAAGGCTCAAACCATAGACAGTTAGATGCCTCCGTGTTCTTGTACTTATGTCGGCATTGTGCGTTTTGTATTTAATTCCGATGCAATTTCTGTGATTCATCGTAAAATGTTGGTCCAAGGGATACATTAAAACGGCAGTTGTTCATTGGAATCTAATATTGGTGACACAGGAAAGGCTCAAATCATAGATATTAAGAAAAGTCAGTCCTCTTGTACTTAAGTCGGCATTGTGCCTATTGTATTTAATTCCGATGCAATTTTTGTGTTTCATCGTCAATTTGAAGTTCAAGATATACAGTTAACTTGCAGTTGTGCATCGGAATCTAATGCTGATGACACAGGAAACGCTCAAAGCATAGACACTAAGAAAAGTCAGTCTTCTTGTACTTAAATCGGATTTGTGAATTTTGTATTTAATTCCGATGCAATTTTTGTGTTTCATCGTCAAAGTGAAGGTCCAAGGGATACAATAAACAATAAACAAAAAGTGGTGATACAGGAAAGGCTCAAATCATAGACACTAAGAAAAATCAGTCTTCTTGTACTTATGTCTGCATTGTGCCTTTTGCATTTACTTCCGATGCTATTTTTGTGTTTCATTGTCAAAGTGAAGGTCCAAGGGATACAGTAAACCTAAAGTCAAGCATCGGAATGTAAAACTGGTCTGACATGTAAGGCTCAGAATATAGACAGTATGAAGACTGAGTCTTCTTAGCACTCATGTCGGCATTGTGCCTTTTGTATTTAATTCTGATGCAACTTCTATGTTTCATCGTCAAAGTGAAGGTCCAAGGGATACAGTAAACCTGCAGTTGTTCATTGGAAACTACAGCTGGTGACACAGGAAAGCCTCAAATCATAGACACTACGAAAAGTCCGTCTTCCTGTACATAAATCGGCATTGTGAATTTTGTATTTAATTCCGATGCAATTCTTGCGTTACATCGTCAACGTGAAGGTGCAAGGGATACTCTAAACCTGCAGTTGTGTATCGGAATCTAAAACAGTTGTCACAAGAAAGGCTCAAACCATAGGCGGTAAGAAAACTCACTCTTCTTGTACTTAAGTCGGCATTGTGCCTCTTGTATTTAATTCCGATGCAATTTCTGTCTTTCATCGTCAAAGTTAAGTTTCAAGGGATACAGTAAACTGGCAGTTGTGCATCGGTATCTAAAACTGGTGACACAGGAAAGGCTCAAAACATAGACGATAAGAAGACTCAATTTGCTTGCACTTAAGTCAGCATTGTACAATTTCTATTTAATTCTGATGCAATTTCAATATTTCATCATCAAAGTGAAGGTCCAAGGGATACAGTAAACCTGCGGTTGTTCATTGGCAACTAAAGCTGGTGACACAGGAATGGCTCAAATCATAGACACTAAGAAAAGTCAGTTTTCTTGTACATAATTCGGCATTGTGACTTTTGTATTAAATTCCGATGCAATTTCTGTGTTTCATCGTGAATGTGAAGCATTAAGAGATACAATAAATCTGCAGTTGCCCATCGGAATGTGAAACTGGTGACACAGGAATTTCTCAAATCATAGACACTAAGAGAAGTCAGTGTTCTTGTATTGAAGTCGGCATTGTGCATTCTGTATTTAATTCCGAAGCAATTTTTGTGTTTCATCGTCAAAGTGAAGGTCCAAGGGATACAGTAAACCTGAAGTGAAGCATTGGAATCTAAAACTGGTATCACAAGATTGGCTCAAAACATAGACGGTAAGAAAACTCAGTCTTCTTGTACTTAAGTCGGCATTGTGCCTTTTTTATTTAAATCCGATGCAATTTCTGTGTTTCATCGTCAATGTGAAGTTTCAAGATATACAGTAAACCAGCAGTTGTGCATCGGAACCTAAAGCTGGTAACACAGGCAAGGCGCAAAACGTAGACACTAAAATCCTCAGTCTTCTTGTACTTAAGTCGGCATTGTGCCTTTTGTATTTAATTTCCGAAACAAGTTTTGATTTTCATCGTCGAAGTGAAGGTCCAAGGGATACAGTAAACCTGAAGTCAAGTATCGAAATATAAAACAGGTCTCACAGGAAAGGCTCAAAACATAGACGATAAGCAGAGTCAGGCTTCTTACCCTTAAGTCGGCATTGTGCCTTTTGTATTTAATTCCGAAACAATTTTTGTGTTTCATCGACAAAAAAGTGAATGTCCAAGGGATACAGTAAACCTGCAGTTGTGCATCGGAATCTAAAACTGGTGGCACAGGAAAGGCTCAAATCATAGAGACTAAGAAAAGTCAGTCTTCTTATACTTAAGTCTTCATTGTGCCATTTGTATTTAATTCCGATGCAATTCTTGTGCTTCATCGTCAAAGTGAAGGTCCAAGGTATACAGTAAACCTGCAGTTGTGCATCGGAATCTAAAACTGGTGACACAGGAAAGGTTCAAAACATAGACACTAAGAAAATTCAGTCTTCTTGTACGTAAGTCGGCATTGTGCATTTTGTATTTAATTCCCATGCAATATTTTTGTTTCATCGTCATAGTGAATGTGCAAGGGATACAGTAAACCTGAAATGAAGTATCGGAATCTAAAACTGGTCTCACAAAGGCTCAAAGCATATACAGTAAGAAGACTCAGTATTCTGGTACTTAAGTCGGCATTGTTCGTTTTGTATTTAATCCTGATGCAATTTTTGTGTTTCATTGTCAAAGGGAAGGTCCAGGGGATACAGTAAACCTGAAGGGAAGGATCGTATTCTAAAACTGGTATCACAGGAAAGGCTCAAAACATAGACAGTAAGAAGACTGAGTATTCATTTACTTAAGTCGGCTTTGTGCCTTTTGTATTTAATTCGGATGCTATATCCGTTTTTCATCGTCAAAGTGAAGGTCCAAGGGATACCGTTGCAATTTTTGTGTTTCGCCGTCAAAGTGAAGGTCCAAGGGATACAGTACACCTGAAGTGAAGCATCGGAATCTAAAACTGGTATCACAGGATAATCTCAAATCATAGACTGTAAGAAGACTTAGTCTTCTTGTACTTAAGACGACATTGTGCATTTTCTATTAAATTCCGATGTAATTTCTGTGTTTCATCTTCGTAGTGAAGGTCCAAGGGATACAGTAAATCTGTAGTTATTCATCGGAATCTAAAACTAGTGACACAGGAAAGGCTCAAATCATAGACACTAAGAAAAGTCAGTCTTCTTGTACTTAAGTTGGCATTGTGCCTTTTGTATCTAATTCCGACGTAATTTCTGTGTTTCATCTTCAAAGTGATGGTCCAATGGATACAGTAAACCTGCAGTTATTCATCGGAATACAATATTGGTGACACAGGAAGTCTCAAATCATGGACACTAAGAGAAGTCAGTCTACTTGTACTTAAGACGGCATTGTGCCTATTGTATTTAAATCCGATGCAATTTTTGTATTTCATCGTCAAAGTGACGGTCCAAGGGATACAGTAAACCTGCAGTTGTGCATTTGAATCTGAAACTGGAGACACATTAAAGCCTCAAAACATAGACACTAAGACAATTCAGTCTTCTTGTACTTAAGTCGGCATTGTGCCTTTTGCATTTAATTCCTAAGCAAATTTTGTGGTTTATCGTCAAATAGAAGGTATAAGGCATACAGTAAACCTGAAGTGAAGCATCGGAATCTGAAACTGGTATCACAGGAAAGGCTCAAAACATAGACGGTAAGAGGACTCAGGCTTGTTCTTAAGTGGGCCATGTGCCTTTCGTGTTTAATTCCCACTCAATTTCTGGGTTTCATCGTCCATGTGAAGGTCCAAGGGATACAGTGAACATGAGGTTGCGCAATGGAATCTACAACTGGTGACAGAGGAAAGGCTCAAATCATAGACAAAATGAAAAGTCAGTCATCTTGTACTTAAGTCGCCATTGTGTCTTTTGTATTTAATTCCGGTGTAATTTCTGTGTTTCATCCTCTATGTGAATGTCCAATGGATACAGTAATCCTCCAGTAGTTCATCGGAATCTAAAACTGGTGACACAGGAAAGGCTCAAATCATAGACACTAAGAAATGTCAGACTCCTTGTACTTCAGTCGGCCATGTGCATTTTGTATTTAATTGCGATGCAATTTTTGCATATCATCGTCAAAGTGAAGGTCCAAGGGATACAGTAAACCTGCAGTTATTCATTGAAATCTACTATTGGTGACACAGGAATGGCTCTAATCATAGACATTAAGAAAAGTCAATCCTACTGTACATAAGTCGGGATTTTGCCTTTTGGCTTTAATTCCGATGAAATTTTTGTGTTTTACCGTCAAAGTAAAAGTCCAAGGGATACAGTAAACCTGCAGTTGTGCATCGGAATTTAAACTACTGACACAGAAAAGGCTCATAACATAGAGGGTAAGAAAATTCAGTATTCTTGTACTTAAGTCGGCATTGTGCCTTTTGTATTGAATTCCGAAGCTATTTTAGAGTTTCATCGCTAAGTGAAGGTCCAACGGAACAGTAAACCAGAAGTGAAGATTCGCATTCTAAAACTGGTCTCACATTAAGGGCTCAAGTCATAGACAGCAAGAAGACTCGGTCTTCTATATCTTATGTCGGCATTGTGAATTTTGTATTTAATTCCGATTCAATTTTTGTGTTTCATCGTCAAAGTAAAGGTCCAAGGGATACAGTAAACCTAAGCTGAAGCATCGGAATTTAAAACTGGTCTCACAGGAAATGCTCATAATATAGAAAGTAAGAAAACACAGTCGTCTTCTACTTAAGTCGGCATTGCGCCTTTTGTATTTAAATCCGATGCAATTTATGTGTTTCATCGCCAATGTGAAGATTCAAGAGATAGAGTAAACCTGCGGTTGTGCATAGGAATCTAAAGCCGGTGACACAGGAAGGTCTCAAATCATAGACACTAAGAGAGGTCAGTCTTGTTGTACTTAAGTCGGCATTGTGCCGTTTGTATATATTTCCAATGCAATTTCTGTGTTTCATCGTCAAAGTGAAGGTCCAAGGGATACAGTAAACCTGCAGTTGGGCATCGGAATCTAAAACTGGTGACACAGGAAAGGCTCAAATCATAGACACTAAGAAAAGTCATTCTTCTTGTACTTAAGTCGGCATTGTGCATTTTGTATCTAATTCCGATGCAATTTTTGTGTTTTATCGTCAAATTGAAGGTCCAAGGGATATAGTAAACCTAAAGTGAAGCATCGGAATCTAAAACTGGTCTCACAGGCAAGGCTCAAAGACAGACTGCAAGAAAACACAGTCTTCTTGTCCTTAAGTCGGCATTGTGCCTTTTGTATTTAAATCCGATGCAATTTATGTGCTTTTTCGTCAATATGAAGTTTCAAGAGATAGAGTATACCTGCAGTTGTTCATCGGAATCTAAAGCCAGTGACACAGGAAAGACTCAAATCATAGACACTAAGGGAAGTCAGTCTTATTGTACTTAAGTCGGCATTGTGACTTTTGTATCTGATTCCGATGCGATTTCTGTGTTTCATCGACAAAGTGAAGGTCCAAAGGGTACAGTAAACCTGCAGCAGTTCATCGGAATATAAAACTTGTGACATAGGAACGGCTCAAATCATGGACACTAAGAAAAGTCAGTCATCTTGTAATTAAGTCGGCATTGTGCCGTTTGTATTTAAGTCCGATGCAATTTTTGCGTTTCATCGTCAAAGTGGAGGTCCAAGGCATACAGTAAACCTGCAGTTCTGCACCGGATTCTAAAACTGGTGACAGAGGAAAGGCTCAAATCATAGACACTAAGTAAAGTTAGTCTTCTTGTACTTAGGTCGGCATTGTGCATTTTGCATTTAATTGCAATGCAATTTTTGCGTTTCATCGTCAAAGTGAAGGTCCAAGGGATACAATAATCCTAAAGTGAAGCATCGGAATCAAAAACTGGTGACAGAGGAATGGCTCAAATCATAGCCACTAAGTAAAGTCAGTCTTCTTTTACTTAAGTCGGCATTGTGCATTTTGTAATTAATTCCGATGCAATTTTTGTGTTGCATCGTCAATACGATGGTCCAATGGAAACAGTAAACCTGCACTTGTGCTTCGGAATTTGGAACTAATGACACAGAAAAGGTTCAAAACATAGACACTAAGAAAAGTCAGTCCTGCTTTTCATAAGTCGGCATTGTGCATTTTGTATCTAATTCCGATGCAATATTTGTGTTTCATCGGCTAAGTTATGGCCCAAGGGGTTCACTAAACCCGAAGTGAAGCATAGGAATTTTAAACTGGTCTCACAGGAAAGGCTCAAAACATAGACGGTAAGAAGACTCGGTCTTGTTCTTAAGTCGGCCTTGTGGCTTTCGTATTTAATTCCGATTCAATTTCTGTGTTTCATCGTCCATGTGAAGGTCCACGGGATACAGTGAACCTGAGGTTACACAACGGAATCTACAACTGGTGACAGAGGAAAGGCTCAAATCATAGACATTAAGAAAAGTCAGTCTTCTTGTACTTAAGTCGGCATTGTTCATTTTGTATTTAATTCCGATTCAATTTCTGCATTTCATCGTCAAAGTGAAGGTCCAAGGGATACAGTAAACCTGCAGTTGTCCATCGGAATCTAAATCTGCTGATACAGGAAAGGCTCAAATCATAGCCACTAAGTAAAGTCAGTCTTCTTGTACTTAAGTCGGCATTGTGCATTTTGTATTGAATTCCGATTCTATTTTTGAGCTTCTTCGTCAAAGGGAAGGTCCAACGGATACAGTAAACCTAAAGTAAAGCATCGGAATCTAAAACTGGTCTCACATTAAAGCCTCAAAACATAGCAAGAAGACTCCGTCTTCTTGATCTTAAGTGGGCTTTGCGCGTTTTGTATTTAATTCGATGCAACTTTTATGTTTCATCGCCAATGTGAAGGTCCAAGAGATACAGTAAACCTGCAATTGTGCTCGGAATCAAAAACTTGTGACGCAGGAAAGGCTCAAAACATAGACACTAAGAAAAGTCAGTCCTCTTGTACTTAAGTGGGCATTGTGCATTTTGTATTTAAATCCGATGCAATTTATGTGTTTCATCGTAAATGTGAAATTTCAACAGATAGAGTAAACCTGCAGTTGCGCATCGGAATCTAAAGCAGGTGCCACAGAAAAGGCTCAAAGCATAGACACTAAGAGAAGTCAGTATTCTTGTACTTAAGTCTACATTGTGCCTTTTGTATTTAATTCCCATGCAATTTCTGTGTTTCATGGTCAAAGTGAAGGTCCAACGGATACAGTAAACCAGGAGTTGTTCATCGGAATCTAATGATTTTGTCACAGGAAAGACTCAAATCATAGACATTAACAAACTTCAGTCTTCTTGTACTTAAGTCGGCATTGTGACTTTTGTATTTAATTCCCATGCAATTTTTCTGTTTCGTCGTCCATGTGAAGGTCCAAAGGATACAGTAAACCTGCAGTTGCGCATCGGAATCTAAAACTGGTGATACAGGAAAGGTTGAAACCATAGACACAAAGAAAAATCAGTCATCTTGTACTTAAGTCGGCCTTGTGCATTTTGTATTTAATTCCGATGCATATTTATGTGTTTCATCGTCAAAGTGGAGGTCCAAGGGATACAGTAAACCGGAAGTGAAGTATCGGAATCTAAAACTGGTCTCACAGGAAAGGCTTAAAGCATAGACAGTAAGAAGACTCAGTCTTCTTGTACTTAAGTCCGCATTGTGCCTTTTGTATTGAATTCTGATGCAATTTCTGTGTTTCATCGTCAATGAGAAGGTACAAGGGAGACATTAAACCTGCAGTTGTTTATCGGAATCTAAAACTGCTGATACAGGAAAGGCTCAAATCATAGACACTAAGAAAAATCAGTCATCTTGTACTTAAGTCGGCCTTGTGCATTTTGTATTTAATTCCGATGCAATTTATGTGTTTCATCGTCAAAGTGGAGGTCCACGGGATACAGTAAACCTGAGGTTGCACAACGGAAACTACAACTGGTGACAGAGGAAAGGCTCATATCATAGGCATTAAGAAAAGTCAGTCTTCTTGTACTTAAGTCGGCATTGTTCATTTTGTATTTAATTCCGATTCAATTTCTGCATTTCATCGTCAAAGTGAAGGTACAAGGGATACAGTAAACCTGCAGTTGTGCATCGGAATCTAAATCTGCTGACACAGGAAAGGCTCAAATCATAGATGGTAAGAAAATTCAGTACAATTGTACTGAAGTCGTCATTGTGCCTTTTGTATTGAATTCCGATTCTATTTTTGAGCTTCTTCGTCAAAGGGAAGGTCCAACGGATACAGTAAACCTAAAGTGAAACATCGGAATCTAAAACTGGTCTCACATTAAAGGCTCAAAACATAGATAGCAAGAAGACTCCGTCTTCTTGAACTTAAGTCGGCATTGCGCCATTTGTATTTAATTCCGATGCAACTTTTGTGTTTCATTGCCAATGTGAAGGTCCAAGGGATACAGTAAACCTGCTGTTGTGAATCGGAATCTAAAACTGGTGACACAGGACAGGCTCAAAACATAGACACTAAGAAAAGTCAGTCCTCTTGTACTTAAGTCGGCAATGTGCATTTTTTATTTTATTCCGATGAAATTTTTGTTTTTCATCGTCAAAGTTAGGGTCCAATGGGTTCCGTAAACCTGAAGTGAAGCATAGGAATTTTAAAGTTGTCTCACAGGAAAGTCTCAAGACATAGACGGTAAGAAGACTCAGTCTAGTTCTTAAGTGGGCCTTGTGACTTTCGTATTTAATTCCGATTCAATTTCTGTGTTTCATCGTCCATGTGAAGGTCCAAGGGATACAGTGAACCTGAGGTTGCGCAACGGAATCTACAACTGGTGACAGAGGAAAGGCTCAAATCATAGACACTAAGAAAAGTCAGTCTTCTTGTCCTTAATTCGCCATTGTGCATTTTGTATTTAATTCAGTTGCAACTTTGGTGTTTCATCGTCAAAGTGAAGGCCAAGGGATACAGTAAACCTGAAGTGAAGCATCTGAATCTAAAACTGGTCGCACAGGAAAGGCTCAAAACATAGACAGTAAGATGACTCAGTCTCCTTGTACTTAAGTCGGCATTGTGCCGTTCGTATTTAATTCCGAATAGATTCTGTGTTTCATCCTCAAAGTGAATGTCCAAGGGATACAGTAAACCTGCAGTTGTTCATCGGAATCTAAAACTGGTGACACAAGAAATGCTCAAATCATAGACACTAAGGAAAGTCAGTCTTTTTGTACTTAAGTCTGCATTGTGCATTTAGTATTTAAATCCGATGCAATTTTTGTATTTCATCGTCAAAGTGAAGGTTCAAGGCATACAGTAAACCTGCAGTTGTGCATCGGAATCCAAAACTGCTGACACAGGAAAGGGTCAAAGCATAGACGATAAGAAAATTCAGTATTCTTGTACTTAAGTCAGCATTCTTCGTGTTGTATTGTATTCCGATGCTATTTTTGAGTTTCATCGTCAAAGTGAAGGTCCTACAGATACCGTAAACCTGAATTGTAGCTTCGGAATCTAAAACTGATCTCACATTAAAGGCTTAAAACGTAGACAGCAAGAAGACTCCGTCTTCTAGTACTTAAGTCGGCATTGTGCATTTTGTAATTAATCCGATGCAATTTTTGTGTTTCGTCGTCAAAGTGAAGGTCCAAGAGATACAGTAAACCTGAAGGGAACATCGGAATCTAAAATTGGTCTCACAGGAAAGGCTCCAAACATAGACAGTAAGAAAACACAGTCTTCTTGTACTTAAGTCGGCATTGTGCATTTTGTATTTAAATCCGATGCAATTTGTGTGTTTCATCATAAATGTGAAATTTCAACAGATAGAGTAAACCTGCAGTTGCGCATCGGAATCTAAAGCAGGTGACACAGAAAAGGCACAAAGCATAGACACTAAGAGAAGTCAGTATTCTTGTACTTAAGTCTACATTGTGCCTTTTGTATTTAATTCCGATGCAATTTCTGTGTTTCATAGTCAAAGTGAAGGACCAACGGATACAGTAACCCATGAGTTGTTCATCGGAATCTAATGTTTTTGTCACAGGAAAGACTCAAATCATAGACATTAACAAACTTCAGTCTTCTTGTACTGAAGTCGGCATTGTGACTTTTGTATTTAATTCCCATGCAATTTTTGTGTTTCGTCGGCAATGTTAAGGTCCATGGGATACAGTAAACCTGCAGTTGCGCATCGGAATCTAAAACTGGTGATACAGGAAAGGCTGAAACCATAGACACAAAGAAAAATCAGTCATCTTGTACTTAAGTCGGCCTTGTGCATTTTGTATTTAATTCCGATGCAATTCGTTGTGTTTCATCGTCAAAGTGGAGGTCCAAGGGATACAGTAAACCGGAAGTGAAGTATCGGAATCTAAAACTGGTCTCACAGGAAAGGCTCAAAGCATAGACAGTAAGAAGACTCAGTCTTCTTGTACTTAAGTCGGCATTGTGCCTTTTGTATTGAATTCTGATGCAATTTCTGTGTTTCATCGTCAATGAGAAGGTACAAGGGATACAGTTAACCTGCAGTTGTGCATCGGAATCCAGAACTGGTGACACAGGAAAGGCTCAACACATAGACTCTAGGAAAGTCAGTCATCTTTTACTTAAGTCGACAGTGTGCCTTTTGTATTTAATTCCCATGCAATTCTTGTATTTCATTGTCAAAGAGAATGTCCAAGGGATATAGTAAACCGGAAGTGAAGCATCGGAATCTAAAACTGGTCTCACAGGAAGGCTCAAAACATTGACAAAAAGAAGACTCAGTCTTCTTTTACTTAAGTCGGCATTGTGGCTTTTGTATTTATTTCCGATGCAATTTTTGTGTTTCATCGTCCAAGTGAAGGTCCAAGGGAGACATTAAACCTGCAGTTGTTCATCGGAATCTAAAACCGCTGATACAGGAAAGGCTCAAATCATAGACACTAAGGAAAGTCAGTCTTTTTGTACTTAAGCCGGCATTGTGCTTCTTGCATTTAATTCCGATGCAATTTTTGTGCTTCATCGTCAATGTGAAGGTCCAGAGGATACAGTAAACCTGCAGTTGTGCATCGTAATCTAAATCTGGTGACACAAGAAAGGCTCAAAACATAGACACTAAGAAAAGTCAGTCTTCTTGTGCTTAAGTCTGCATTGTGCCGTTTATATTTAATTCCTATGCAATTTCTATGTCTCATCGTAAAAGGGAGGTCCAAAGGATGCAGTTAACAGACGTGAAGCATCGGAATCAAAAATTGTGACCCAGGAAAGCTCAAATCATAGACACTAAGAAAAATCAGTCTTCTTGTACATATGTCGGCATTTTGCCTTTTGTATTTAATTCCGATGGAATTTTTGTGTTTCTTCGCCAATGCGAAGGTTCAGGGGATACAATAACCTGCAGTTGTGCATCGGAATCTTAAAGAACAGGTAACACAGAAATGGCGCAAAACCTAGACAGTAATAATAGTTAGTCTTCATCTACTTAAGCCGGCATTGTGTCTTTTGTATTTGATTCCGATGCAATTTTTGTGTTTCATCGTCATAGTGAAGGTCCGAGGGATACAGTAAACTCTAAGTGACGCATCGGAAAAGAAAACTGGTCTCACAGGAACGGCTCAAAGCATAGACAGTAAGAAGAGTCAGTCATCTTGTACTTAAGTCAGCATTGTGCCGTTTGTATTTAATTCCGATGCAATTTTTGTGTTTCATCGTCATAGTGAAGGTCCGAGGGATACAGTAAACCCTAAGTGAAGCATCGGAATCTAATACTGGTCTCACAGGGAAGTCGCGAAACGTATACAGTAAGAAGACTCAGTCTTCTTGTACTTACGTCGGCATTCTGCCTTTTGTATTAAATTCCGATGCATTTTACGTGCTTCATGGTCAATGTGAAGGTCCAAGGGATACAGAAAAACCGCAACTGTGCATCGGAATGTAAAACAGGTGACACAGGAAAGGCACAAAGCATAGACAGTAAATAAGTCAGTCTCTTTTACTTAAGCTGGTATTCTTGCATTGGTATTTAATTCCGATGCAATTTTTGTGTTTCATCGTCAAAGTGAAGGTCCAAGGGATACAGTAAACCTGAAGTGAAGAATCGGAATTTAAAACTGGTCTCACAGGGACGGCTCAAAGCATAGACGGTGAGAAGACTCAGTCTTCGTGAACTTAAGTCGGAATTGTGCCTTTTGTATTTAATTCTGATGCAATGTCTGTGTCTCATCGTCAATGTGAAGGTCCAAGGGATACAGAAAAACAGAAGTTGAGCAACGGAATGTAAAACAGGTGACGCAGGAAAGGCTCAAAACATAGACTCTAAGAAAAGTCAGTCTTTTTGTACTTAAGTCGGCATTGTGGGTTTTGTATTTAATTCCGATGTAATTTTTGTGTTTCATCGTCAACGTGAAGGTCCAAGGGATAAAGTAAATCTGAAGTGCAGCATTGCAATCTAAAACTGATCCATTAGGAAAGGCTCAAAACATTGACGGTAATAAGATTCAGTCTTCTTGTACTTAAGTTGGCATTGTGCCTTTTACATTTAATTCCGATGCTATTTCTGTGTTTCATCGTCTAAGTGTATGTCCATGGGATACCGTTAACCTGATGTGAAGCATCGGAATCAAAAACAGGTCTCACAGGAAAGGCTCAAAACATAGACGGTAAGAAGAATCAGTTTTCTTGTACTTAAGACGGCATTGTGCCTTTTGTATTTAATTCCAATGCAATTTCTGTGTTTCACCGTCAAAGTAAAGATCCAAGGGATACAGTAAACCTGCAGTTGTGCATCGGATTCTAATACTGGTCTCACAGGAAACGTTCAAATCATAGACACTAAGGAGAGTCAGTCTACTTGAACTTAAGTCGGCAATGTGCCTTTTGTATTTAATCACGATGCAATTTTTCTGTTTCATTGTCAAAGTGAAGGTCCAAGGGATACAGTTAACGTCAAGTGAAGCATCGGAATCTAAAACAGGTCTCACAGGAAAGGCTCAAAACATAGACGGTAAGAAGAATCAGTCTTCTTGTACTTAATTCTGCATTGTGCCTTTTGTATTTAATTCCAATGCAATTTCTGTGTTTCATCGTCAAAGTAAAGTATAAGGGATACAGTACACCTGCAGTTTTGCATCGGATTCTAAAACTGATCTCGCAGGAAAAGTTCAAATCATAGACACTAAGAATAATCAGTCTTCTTGTACTTAAGTCGGCATTGTGCCTTTTGTATTTAATTCTGATGCAATATTTGTGTATCTTCGTCAATGTGAAGGTCCAAGGGATACAGTAAACCTGAAGTGAAGCATCGTAATCTAAAACTGGTCTCACAGGAAAGGCTCAAAACATAGACGGTAAGAAGACTCGATCATCTTGTACTTAATACGGTATTGTGCCGTTTGTATTTAATTCCGATGCAATGTCTGTTTTTCAACGTCAAAGTGAAGGTCCAAGTGATACAGTAAACCTGAAGTGAATCATCGGAATCTAAAACTCGTCTCACAGGATAGGCTCAAATCATAGACACTAGGAAAAGTCAGTCTTCTTGTACTTAAGTCGTCATTGTGTATTTTGTAATTAATTCTGATGCAATATTTGTGTTTCATCGTCAAAGTGATGGTACAAGGGATACAGTAAACCTGAAGTGAAGCATCGGAATCTGAAACTGGTCTCACAGGAAATGCTCAAAGCATACACGGTAAGAAGACTCCGTCATCTTGAACTTAAGTCGGCATTGTGCCTTTTGTATTTAATTTCGATGTAATTTCTATGTTTCAACGTCACAGTTAAGGTCCAAGGGATACAGTTAACCTTAAGGGAAGTATCGGAATCTAAAACTATTCTCACAGGATAGTCTCAAATCATAGACACTAAAAAAAGTCAGTTTTCTTATACTTAAGTTGGCATTGTGCCTTTTGTATTTAATTCCGATGCAATTTTTTGTGTTTCATCGTCAAAGAGAAGGTCCAAGGGATACAGAAAACCTGAAGTGAAGCATCGGAATCTAATACAGGTCTCACAGGAAAGGCTCAAAGCATAAACGGTAAGAAGACTCAGTCTACTTGTACTTTAGTCGGCATTGTGCCTTTTGTATTTAATTCCAATGCGATTTTTGTGTTTCATCGACAATGTGAAGGTCCAACAGATACAGTAAACCTGCAGTTGTGCATCGGAATCTAAAACTAGTCCCACAGGAAAGGTTCAAACCATAGACACTAAGAAAATTCAGTCTTCTTGTACTTAAGTCAGCATTTTGCCTTTTATATTTAATTCCGATCCAATTTTTGTGTTTCATGGTCAAAGTGAAGGTCCAAGTGATACAGTAAACCTGAAGTGAACTACCAGAATCTAAAACAGGTCTCACAGGGAAGGCCCAGAACACAGACAGTTTGAAGACTCAGTCCTCTTGTACTTAAGTCATCACTGTGCCTTTTGTATTTAATTACAATGCAATTTCTGTGTTTCTTCGTCAATCTGAAGGTCCAAGGGATACAGAAAATCTGCAGTTGTGCATCGGAATGTAAAACAGGTGACACTGAAAGGCACAAAGCATACACACTAAGAAAAGTCTGTCTTTTGTACTTAAGCCGGCATTCTGCCATTTGTATTTAATTCCGATGCATTTTTTGTGTTTCATCGTTAAAGTGGATGTTTAAGGGATACAATAAACCTGAAGTGAAGCATCGAAATCTAAAACTGGTCTCTCTGGAAAGGCACAAAACGTAGACAGTAAGAAGACTCAGTATTCTTGTACTTAAGTCGGCATTGTGCCTTTTGTATTTAATTCCGATGCAATTTCTGTGTTTCATCGTTAAAGTGAAGGTCCACGGTATACAGTAAAAAGGAAGTGAAGCATCAGACGATAAAACTGGTCACACAGGACAGGCTCAAAACTTAGACACTAAGAAAGGTCAGACGTCTTGTACTTAAGCCGGTATTGTGCCTTTTGTATTTAACTCCAATGCATTTTTTGTGATTCATCGTCAAAGAGAAGGTCTAGCTGATACAGTAAACCTGAAGTGAAGCATCGGAATCTGAAACTGGTGTCACAGGAAAGGCTCCAAACAGAGGCACTAAGAAGAGTCAGTCTTCTTGTACTTAAGTCGGCATTGTGCGTTTTGTCTACAATTCCGATGCAATTTTTGTGTTGCATCGTCGAAGTGAAGGTCTAAGGGATACAGTGAACCTGAAGTGATGGATCGTAATCTAAATCTGGTCTCACAAGAAAGGCTCAAACATAGACGGTAAGAAGACTCAGTCATCTTGGACTTAAGTCGGCATTGTGCCTTATGTATTTATTCCAATGCAATTTTTGTGATTCAGTGACAAAGTGAGGGTCCAAGGGATACAGTAAACCTGCAGTTGTGCATCGGAATCTAAAACTAGTCCCACAGGAAAGGTTCAAACCATAGACACTAAGAGAACTCAGTCTTCTTGTACTTAAGTCGGCAAGGTGCCTTTTATATTAAATTCCGATGCAATTTTTGTGTTTCATGGTCAAAGTGAAGGTCCAAGGTTTACAGTAAACCTGAAGTGAAGTACCGGAATCTAAAACAGATCTCACAGGGAAGGCCCAGAACATAGACAGTGAGAAGACTCAGTCTTCTTGTACTTAAGTCATCAATGTGCCTTTTGTATTTAATTCCGATGCAATTTCTGTGTTTCATCGTCAATCTGAAGGTCCAAGTGATACAGAAAAACTGCAGTTGTGCATCGGAATGTAAAACAGGTGACACAGGAAAGACTCAAGGCATAGACACTATGAAAAGTCAGTCTCTGGTACTTAAGTTGGCATTGTGGCTTTTGTATTTAATTGCGATGCAATTTTTGTGTTTCTTCGTCAAAGAGAAGGTCCAAGGGATACAGTAAACCTGCAGTTGTCAGTCGGATTCTAAAACTGGTCTGACAGGAAAGTTTCAAATCATAGACACTAAGAGGAGTCAGTCTACTGGAAATTAAGTCGGCATTGTGCCTTTTGTATTTAATCCCGACGCAATTTTTCTGTTTCATCGTCAAAGTGAAGGGCCAAGGGATACAGTAAAACTGAAGGAAGCATCGTAATCTAAAAGTGGTCCCACAGAAAAGGCTCAAAACATAGACGGTAAGAAGACTCAGTCATCTTGTACTTAAGTCGGCATTGTGCCTTTTGTATTTAAATCCGATGCAATATCTGTGTTTCAACGTCACAGTTAAGGTCCAAGGGATACAGTAAACCTGAAGTGAAATATCGGAATCTAAAACTATTCTCACAGAATATTCTCAAATCATAGACACTAAGAAAAGTCAGCCTTCTTGTACTTAAGTCTGCATTGTGCCTTTTGTATTTAATTCCGATGCATTTTTTGTGTTTCATCGTCAAAGTGAAGATCCAAGGGATACAGTAAACCAGAAGTGAAGCATCGGAATCTAAAACTGGACTCACAGGAAAGGCTCAAATCATTAACGGTATGACGGCTCAGTCCTCTGGTACTTAAGTTGGCTTTGTGATTTTTGTATTTAATTCCAATGCCATTTCTGTGTTTCATCGTGAAAGGGAAGGTCCAAGCGATACAGTAAACCTGCAGTTTTGCATCGGAATCTAAAACTGGTCGCACTGGAAAGGCTCGAACATTGACACTGAGAGAAGTCAGTCTTCTTGTACTTAAGTCGGCATTGTGCTTTTTTTGTATTTAATTCCGATGAAATTTCTATGTTTCATCGTCAATGTAAAGGTCCAAGGGATACAGTAAATAAACAGTTGTGCAACAGAATCTAAAACTGGTAACACAGGAAAGGCTCAAGTCATAGACACTAACAAAAGTCAGTCTTATTGTACTTAAGTCGGCATTGTGACTTTTGTATTTAATTCCGATGCAATTTTTGTGATTCATCGTCAATGTGAAGGTCTACGCGATACAGTAAATATGCAGTTGTGCATCGAAATCTAAAACTGATGACACAGGAAAGGCTCTAAACATAGACACTAACAAAAGTCAGTCTTCTTCTACTTAAGTCGGCATTGTGACTTTTGTATTTAATTACGATGCAATTATGGTGTTTCATCTTCAAAGTGGAGGTCCAAGGGATAGATTACCCTGAAGTGAAGCATCAGAATCCAAAACTAGTGACACAGGAAAGGCTCAAAACATAGGGACTAAGTAATGTCAGTCTTCTTGTACTTATATCGGCATTGGGCCTTTTGTATATAATTCCGATGCAATTTTTGTGTTTCATCGTCAAAGTGAAGGTCCAAGGGAATCAGTAAACCGGATGTGAAGGAACGGACACTAAAAGTGGTGACACGGGAAAGGCTCAAAACATAAACAGTAACAAGACTCTGTCTACATGTACTTAAGTCAGCATTGTGCCTTTTGTATTGAATTCCGATGCACTTCTTGTGTTTCATCATCAAACTGACGGTCCAAGGGATACAGTAAACCTGAGGGAATCATCGGAATCTAAAACTTATCTAACAGGAAAGGCTCAAAACATAGACACTAAGAAAATTCAGTCTCCTTGTAAATAAGTCCACATTGTGCCAATTGTATTTAATTCCGATGCAATCACTGTGTTTCATCGTCAATTTGAAGGTCCAACGGATACAGTAAAGCATCAGTTGTGCAACGGAATTTAAAACTGGTGACACAGGAAAGGCTCAAAACATAGTCACTAACAAAAGGCAGTCTTCTTGTACTTAAGTCGGCATCGTGACTTTTGTATTTAATTCCGATGCAATTTTTGTCTTTCATCGTCAAAGTGAAAGTCAAAGGGATACAGTAAACCCGATGTGATGCATCGGAATCTAAAACTGGTCACGCACGAAAGGCTCAGATATAGACGGTAAGAAGACTCAGTCTTCTTGTACTTAAGTCGGCATTGTGACTTCTGTATTTAGTTGCGATGCAATTTTTGTGTTTCATCGTCAACGTGAAGATCCATGGAATACAGGAAACCTGAAGTGTAGAATCGAAATCTAAATCTGGTCTCACAGGATAGGCTCAAACCATACACACTAAGAAACATCAGTCATCTTGAACTTAAGTCGGCATTGGGCCTTTTGTATTTAATTCCGATGCAATTATTGTGTTTCATCGTCAATGTGAAGGTCCAAGCGATACAGTAAATATGCAGTTGTGCATCGAAATCTAAAACTGGTGACAGAGGAAAGGCTCAAATCAAGAGTCTAAGAAAAGTCAGTCTTCTTCTACATAAGTCGGCATTGGGCCTTTTTTATTTAATTTCGATGCAACTTCTGTGTTTCATCGTCTATGTGAAGGTCCAAGGGATACAGTAAACCTGAAGTGTAGCATCGGAATCTAAACTGGTCTCACAGGACAGGCAAAAAATATAGATGGTAAGTAGACTCAGTCTACTTGTACTTAAGTCGGCACTCTGCCTATTGGTTTTAATTCGAATGAAATATCTATGTTTCATCGTCTATATGAAGGTCCCAGGGATGCAGTGAGTCTGCAGTTGTGCATCTGAATTTAAAACTGGTGACACAGGAAAGGCTCAAAACATAGACAGTAAAAAGACTCAGTCTACTTGTACTTATGTCAGCATTGTGCATTTTGTACTGAATTCCGATGCACTTTTTGTGTTTCATCGTCAAACTGAAGGTCCACGGGATACATTAAACCTGAAGTGAAGCATCGGAAACCAAACCTTGTCTCACAGGAAAGGCTCTAAACATACACACTAAGAAAATTCAGTCGTATTGTAAATTCGTCCGCATTGTGCCTCTTGCATTTAATTACGTTGCAATCACTGTGTTTCATCGTCAATCTGAAGGTCCAACGGATACAGTAAAGCAGCAGTTGTGCAACGGAATCTAAAACTGTTGTCACACGAAAGGCTCTAAACATAGACACTGACAAAAGTCAGATTTCTTGTACTTAAGTGGGCTTTGTGACTTTTCTACATAATTGCGATGCAATTTTTGAGTATCATCGTCAAAGTGAAGGTCAAAGGGATACAGTAACACTGATGTGATGCATCGGAATCTAAAACTGGTCACACACGAAAGGCTCAGATATAGACGGTAAGAACACTCAATCTTCTTGTGCTTAAGTCGGCGTTGTGCCTTTTGTATTTAATTCCGATGCAATTATTGTGTTTCGTCGTCCAAGTGAAGATCCGAGGGATACAGTAAACCTGAAGGAAGCATCGGAATCTAAAGCTGGATTCACAGGAACGGCTCAAATCATAGACTGTAAGAAGACTCAGTCTTCTTGCACTTATGTCGGCATTGTGCCTTCTGTATTTAATTGCGATACAATTGTTGTGTTTCATCTTAGAAGTGAAGGTCCAAGGGATACAGTATACCTGAAGTGAAGCATCGGATTCCAAAACTGGTCTCACAGCGAAGTCTCAAAACGTAGATAGTTAGAAGACTCAGTCTTCTAGTCCTTAAGTCGGCATTGTGCTTTTTGTATTTGATTCCGATGCAATTATGGTGAAGGTCCAAGGGATACAGTAAACGAGTAAGAGAAGCATCGGAATCTAAAACTGGTCTCGCAGGAAAGGCTCAAAACAAAGACGGTAAGAAGACTCGGTCTTCTTCAACTTAAGTCGGCATTGTGATTTTTGTATTTAATTTCAATGAATTTTCCGTGTTTCATCGTCAAAGTGAAGGTCCAAGCGATACACTAAACCTGCAGTTGTGCATCGGAATCTAAAACAGGTGAAAGAGGATGGGCTCGAAACATAGACACTCAGACAAGTTTGTCTTCTTGTACTTAAGTCGGTATTGTGCCTACTGAATTTATTCCGATGCAATTTCGGTGTTTCATCGTCAATGTGGAGTCCTAGGTATATAGTAATCCTGAAGTGAAGCATCGGAATCTAAAACTGGTGTCACAGGAAAGGCTCAAACATAGACGGTAAGAAGACTCAGTCTTCTTGTACATAAGTCAGCATTGTGCTTTTTGTATTTAATTCCGATGCAACTTCTGTGTTTCATCGTCATAGTGACGGTACAAGGGATACAGTAAACCTGCAGTTGTACATCGGAATCTAAAACTGGTGACACAGGAAAGACCCAAAACTTAGACATTTAGAAAACTCAGTCTTCTTGTACTCAAATCGCCATTGTGCCTTTTGTATTCAATTCCGATGCAATTTTTGTGTTTTATCATCAAAGCGCAGGACGAAGGGATGCAGTAAACCTGAAGTTAAGCATCGGAAAATAAAACAGGTCTCACTGGAAAGGCTCAAAGCATATACAGTAAGAAGACTCAGTTTTGTTGTACTTAAGTCGGCATTGTGGCTTTTGTATTTAATTCCGATGCAATTTCTGTGTTTCATCGTCAAAGTGAAGGGCCTAGAGATACAGTAAACCTCTAGCTGTGCTTCGGAATCTAACACGGGTGACACAGGAAAGGCTCAAAACCTAGACACTAAGAAAAGTCAGTCTTTATCTACTTCAGTCGGCAATGTGCCTTTTGTAGTTAATTCCAATGCAATGTTTGTGATTCATCATCCAAGTGAAGGTCCAAGCGATACGGTAAATCTGAAGTGAAGCATCTGAATCTAAAACTGGTCTCACAGGAAAGGCTCAAATCATAGAGGATAAGAGAACTCAGTCTTCTTGTACTTAAGTCGGCATTGTGCCTTTTGTATTTAATTCCGATGCCATTTCTGTGTTTCATCGTCAACGTTAAGGCCCAAGTGATACAGTAAACCTCAAGAGAAGCATCTGAATCTAAAACTGGTCTCACACGAAAGGCTCAAATCATAGAGGGTAAGAGAACTCAGTCTTCTTGTACTTAAGTCGGCATTGTGCCATATGTATTTAATTCCAATGCAATTTCTATGTTTCATCGTCAAAGTGAAGGTCCAAGCGATACAGCAAACCTGCAGATGTGCATCGGAATATAAAACTGGTGTTACGGGATAGGTTCAAATCATAGACACTAAGAAAAGTCAGTCTTCTTGTATTTAAGTCGGCATTGTGCCTTTTATATTTAATTCCGACGCAATTTTGTGTTTCGTCGTCAATGTGAATGTAGATGGCATACAGTAAACCTGCAGTTCTGCAACGGAATCTAAAACTGATCGCACAGGAAAGGCTCGAAACATACACACTGAGAATAGTCAGTCTTCTTGTACGTCGGTCGGCATAGTGCGTTTTGTATTTAATCCCGGTGCAATATCTATGATTCATCGTCAGTATGTAGGACCAAGTGATACAGTTAACCTGAGGTGAAGCATCGAAATGTAAAACTGGTCCCACAGGAAAGACTCAAAACATAGACGGTAGAAAGATTCAGTCTTCTTGTACTTAAGTCGGTTTTGTGCCTTGCGTATTTAATTCCGTGCAATTTTAGTGTTTCATAGACAAAGTGATGGACCAGGGGATAAAGTAAACCTGATGTGAAGCATAGGAATCTAAAACTGGTGACACAGGAAAGGCTCAAAACATTGACAGTAAGAAGACTCAGTCTTATTGTACTTAAGTCGACATTGTGCCTTTTTTAATTTAATACTGATGCAATTTTTGTGTTTCATCGTCAAAGTGAAGGACCAAGCGGTACAGTAAACCTGAAGTGAAGCATCGGAAACTAAAACTCGTGACACAGGAAAGGCTCTAAACGTAGACAGTAAGAAACCTCAGTCTTCTTGTACTTACGTCGGCATTGTGACTTTTGTATTTAATTCCGATGCAATTTTTGTCTTTCATCGTCAAAGTGAAAGTCAAAGGGATACAGTAAACCCGATGTGATGCATCGGAATCTAAAACTGGTCACGCACGAAAGGCTCAGATATAGACGGTAAGAAGACTCAGTCTTCTTGTACTTAAGTCGGCATTGTGACTTCTGTATTTAGTTGCGATGCAATTTTTGTGTTTCATCGTCAACGTGAAGATCCATGGAATACAGGAAACCTGAAGTGTAGAATCGGAATCTAATTCTGGTCTCACAGGATAGGCTCAAACCATACACACTAAGAAACATCAGTCATCTTGAACTTAAGTCGGCATTGGGCCTTTTGTATTTAATTCCGATGCAATTATTGTGTTTCATCGTCAATGTGAAGGTCCAAGCGATACAGTAAATATGCAGTTGTGCATCGAAATCTAAAACTGGTGACAGAGGAAAGGCTCAAATCAAGAGTCTAAGAAAAGTCAGTCTTCTTCTACATAAGTCGGCATTGGGCCTTTTTTATTTAATTTCGATGCAACTTCTGTGTTTCATCGTCTATGTGAAGGTCGAAGGGATACAGTAAACCTGAAGTGTAGCATCGGAATCTAAACTGGTCTCACAGGACAGGCAAAAAATATAGATGGTAAGTAGACTCAGTCTACTTGTACTTAAGTCGGCACTCTGCCTATTGGTTTTAATTCGAATGAAATATCTATGTTTCATCGTCTATATGAAGGTCCCAGGGATGCAGTGAGTCTGCAGTTGTGCATCTGAATTTAAAACTGGTGACACAGGAAAGGCTCAAAACATAGACAGTAAAAAGACTCAGTCTACTTGTACTTATGTCAGCATTGTGCATTTTGTACTGAATTCCGATGCACTTTTTGTGTTTCATCGTCAAACTGAAGGTCCACGGGATACATTAAACCTGAAGTGAAGCATCGGAAACCAAACCTTGTCTCACAGGAAAGGCTCTAAACATACACACTAAGAAAATTCAGTCGTATTGTAAATTCGTCCGCATTGTGCCTCTTGCATTTAATTACGTTGCAATCACTGTGTTTCATCGTCAATCTGAAGGTCCAACGGTTACAGTAAAGCAGCAGTTGTGCAACGGAATCTAAAACTGTTGTCACACGAAAGGCTCTAAACATAGACACTGACAAAAGTCAGATTTCTTGTACTTAAGTGGGCTTTGTGACTTTTCTACATAATTGCGATGCAATTTTTGAGTATCATCGTCAAAGTGAAGGTCAAAGGGATACAGTAACACTGATGTGATGCATCGGAATCTAAAACTGGTCACACACGAAAGGCTCAGATATAGACGGTAAGAACACTCAATCTTCTTGTGCTTAAGTCGGCGTTGTGCCTTTTGTATTTAATTCCGATGCAATTATTGTGTTTCGTCGTCCAAGTGAAGATCCGAGGGATACAGTAAACCTGAAGGAAGCATCGGAATCTAAAGCTGGATTCACAGGAACGGCTCAAATCATAGACTGTAAGAAGACTCAGTCTTCTTGCACTTATGTCGGCATTGTGCCTTCTGTATTTAATTGCGATACAATTGTTGTGTTTCATCGTAGAAGTGAAGGTCCAAGGGATACAGTATACCTGAAGTGAAGCATCGGATTCCAAAACTGGTCTCACAGCGAAGTCTCAAAACGTAGATAGTTAGAAGACTCAGTCTTCTAGTCCTTAAGTCGGCATTGTGCTTTTTGTATTTGATTCCGATGCAATTATGGTGAAGGTCCAAGGGATACAGTAAACGAGTAAGAGAAGCATCGGAATCTAAAACTGGTCTCGCAGGAAAGGCTCAAAACAAAGACGGTAAGAAGACTCGGTCTTCTTCAACTTAAGTCGGCATTGTGATTTTTGTATTTAATTTCAATGAATTTTCTGTGTTTCATCGTCAAAGTGAAGGTCCAAGCGATACACTAAACCTGCAGTTGTGCATCGGAATCTAAAACAGGTGAAAGAGGATGGGCTCGAAACATAGACACTCAGACAAGTTTGTCTTCTTGTACTTAAGTCGGTATTGTGCCTACTGAATTTATTCCGATGCAATTTCGGTGTTTCATCGTCAATGTGGAGTCCTAGGTATATAGTAATCCTGAAGTGAAGCATCGGAATCTAAAACTGGTGTCACAGGAAAGGCTCAAACATAGACGGTAAGAAGACTCAGTCTTCTTGTACATAAGTCAGCATTGTGCTTTTTGTATTTAATTCCGATGCAACTTCTGTGTTTCATCGTCATAGTGACGGTACAAGGGATACAGTAAACCTGCAGTTGTACATCGGAATCTAAAACTGGTGACACAGGAAAGACCCAAAACTTAGACATTTAGAAAACTCAGTCTTCTTGTACTCAAATCGCCATTGTGCCTTTTGTATTCAATTCCGATGCAATTTTTGTGTTTTATCGTCAAAGCGCAGGACGAAGGGATGCAGTAAACCTGAAGTTAAGCATCGGAAAATAAAACAGGTCTCACTGGAAAGGCTCAAAGCATATACAGTAAGAAGACTCAGTTTTGTTGTACTTAAGTCGGCATTGTGGCTTTTGTATTTAATTCCGATGCAATTTCTGTGTTTCATCGTCAAAGTGAAGGTCCTAGAGATACAGTAAACCTCTAGCTGTGCTTCGGAATCTAACACGGGTGACACAGGAAAGGCTCAAAACCTAGACACTAAGAAAAGTCAGTCTTTATCTACTTCAGTCGGCAATGTGCCTTTTGTAGTTAATTCCAATGCAATGTTTGTGATTCATCATCCAAGTGAAGGTCCAAGCGATACGGTAAATCTGAAGTGAAGCATCTGAATCTAAAACTGGTCTCACAGGAAAGGCTCAAATCATAGAGGATAAGAGAACTCAGTCTTCTTGTACTTAAGTCGGCATTGTGCCTTTTGTATTTAATTCCGATGCCATTTCTGTGTTTCATCGTCAACGTTAAGGCCCAAGTGATACAGTAAACCTCAAGAGAAGCATCTGAATCTAAAACTGGTCTCACACGAAAGGCTCAAATCATAGAGGGTAAGAGAACTCAGTCTTCTTGTACTTAAGTCGGCATTGTGCCATATGTATTTAATTCCAATGCAATTTCTATGTTTCATCGTCAAAGTGAAGGTCCAAGCGATACAGCAAACCTGCAGATGTGCATCGGAATATAAAACTGGTGTTACGGGATAGGTTCAAATCATAGACACTAAGAAAAGTCAGTCTTCTTGTATTTAAGTCGGCATTGTGCCTTTTATATTTAATTCCGACGCAATTTTGTGTTTCGTCGTCAATGTGAATGTAGATGGCATACAGTAAACCTGCAGTTCTGCAACGGAATCTAAAACTGATCGCACAGGAAAGGCTCGAAACATACACACTGAGAATAGTCAGTCTTCTTGTACGTCGGTCGGCATAGTGCGTTTTGTATTTAATCCCAGTGCAATATCTATGATTCATCGTCAGTATGTAGGACCAAGTGATACAGTTAACCTGAGGTGAAGCATCGAAATGTAAAACTGGTCCCACAGGAAAGACTCAAAACATAGACGGTAGAAAGATTCAGTCTTCTTGTACTTAAGTCGGTTTTGTGCCTTGCGTATTTAATTCCGTGCAATTTTAGTGTTTCATAGACAAAGTGATGGACCAGGGAATAAAGTAAACCTGATGTGAAGCATAGGAATCTAAAACTGGTGACACAGGAAAGGCTCAAAACATTGACAGTAAGAAGACTCAGTCTTATTGTACTTAAGTCGACATTGTGCCTTTTTTAATTTAATACTGATGCAATTTTTGTGTTTCATCGTCAAAGTGAAGGACCAAGCGGTACAGTAAACCTGAAGTGAAGCATCGGAAACTAAAACTCGTGACACAGGAAAGGCTCTAAACGTAGACAGTAAGAAACCTCAGTCTTCTTGTACTTAAGTCAGCATTGTGCCTTTTGTATTTAATTCCAATGCAATTTTGGTGTTTCATCGTCAATGTGTTGGTCCAACGGATACAGTAAACCTGAAGTGAAGCATCGGAATCTAAAACTGGTCTCACAGGAGGGACTCAAATCATAGACGGTAGAAAGATTCAGTCCTCTTGTACTTATGTCGGCATTGTGCCTTTTGTATTTAATTCCGATGCAATTTCAGTGTTTCATCGTCAATGTGAAAGTCCAAAGGCTGCAGTAAACCTAACGTGTAGCTTCGGAATCAAAAACTGGTCTCACTAAGAAGGCTCGAAACATAGGCGGTAAGAAGAAATAGTATTCTTTTACTTAAGTCGCCATTGTGCCTTTTGTATTTAATTCCGATGCAATTTCAGTGTTTCATCGTTAATGTGAAGGTCCAAGGGAAACAGTAAACCTGATGTGAAGCATCGGAATCTAAAACTGGCCTCACAGGAAAGGCTCGAAACATAGGCGGTAAGAAGACTCAGTATTCTTGTACTTAAGTCGGCATTGTGCCTTTTGTATTTAATTCCGATGCAATTACTGTGTTCATCGTCAATGTGAAGATCCAAGGGATACAGAAAACCAGCAGTTGTGCAACGGAATGTAAAAGAGATGATACAGGAAAGGCTCAAAACATAGACACTAAGAAAAGTTAGTCTTCTTATACTTAAGTCGGCATTGTGACTTTTGTGTTTAATTCCGATTCTATTTTTGTCTTTCATCGTCAAAGTGAAGATCCAAGGGATACAGTAAACCTGGATGTGTAGAATCGGAATCTAAAACTGGTCTCACAATAAAGGCTCAAAACATAGACACTGAGAAACGTCAGTCTTCTTGTACTTACGTCGACATTGTGCCTTTTATATTTAATTCCGATGCAATTTCAATGTTTCATCGTCAAAGTGATGGTCCAAAGGATGCAGGAACCCTAACGTGTAGCTTCGGAATCAAAAACTGATCTCACTGGGAAGGCTCAAAAGATAGACCGTAAGAAGACTCAGTCTTCTTGTACTTAAGTCGGCATTGTGCCTTTGTATTTAATTCCGATGCTATTTTTGTGTTTCATCGTCAAAGTGAAGGTCCAAGGGATACAGCAAACCTCAAGTGTAGCATCGGAATCTAAAATTTGTCTCACAGGAAAGGCTCAAAACATAGACACTAAGAAAATTCAGGCTTCTTGTAATTAAGTCGGCATTGTGCCTTTTGTATTTAATTCCGACGCAATTACTGTGTTCATAATCAATGTGAAGGTCCAAGGGATACAGTAAACCAGCAGTTGTGGAACGGAATGTAAAAGTGGTGACACAGGAAAGGCTCAAAACATAGACACTAAGAAAAGTAAGTCTTCTTGTACTTAAGTCGGCATTGTGCCTTTTGTATTTAATTCCGATTCATTTTCCGTGTTACATCGTCAATGTGAAGGTCCAAGAGACACAGTAAATGTGCAGTTGTGCATCGGAATCTAAAACTAGAGACACAGGAAAGGCACAATACACAGACACTAAGAAAAATCAGTCTTCTTGTACTTAAGTCGGCATTGTGCCATTTGTATTTAATACCGATGCAATTTTTGTGTTTTATCGTTCAGGTGAAGGGCCAAGGGATACAGTAAACCGAAAGTGAGGCCTTGAAATCCAAAACAGGTGACACCGGAAATGCGCAAATCATAGACAGTAAGAAGACTGAGTCTACTTTTACTTAAGTCGGCATTGTGCTTTTTGTATTGAATTCCGATGCAATTTCTGTGTTTCATCGTCAATGTGAAGGTCCAGCGGATACAGTAAACCTGAAGTGAAGCATCGGAATCTAAAACTGGTCTCACAGGAAAGGTTCTAATCATAAGCACTAAGAGAAGTCAGTTTTCTTGTACTTAGGTCGGCATTGAGCCTTTTGTATTTAATTCTGATGCAATGTCTGTGTTTCATTGTCAATGTGAAGGTCCATGGGATACAGTAAACCTGCAGTTCTGCACCGGAATCCAAACCTGGTCGCACAGGAAAGGCTCCAAACATAGACATTGAGAAAAGTCAGTCTTCTCGTACTTAAATCGGCATTGTTCCTTTTGTATTAAATTCCGATGCATTACCGTGTTTCATCGTCAATGTGAGGTCCAAGATATACAGTAAACCTGAAGTGAAGCATCGGAATCTAAAACTGGTCTCACAGGATAGGCTCAAACATAGACGGTAAGAAGACTCAGTCTTCTTGTACATAAGGTGGCATAGTGCCTTTTGTATTTAATTCCGATGCAATTTCTTTTTTCATCGTCAATGTGATGGTCCAAGGGATACAGTAAACCTGAAGTGAACCAACGGAATGTAAAACTGGGCCCACATGAAAGGCTCAAATCATAGACGGTAAGAAGACACAGTTTTCTTGTCCTTAAGTCGGCATTCTGCCATTTGTATTTAATTCGGATGCAATTACTGTGTTTCATCGTCAATGTGAAGGTGGAAGTGATACAGTAACCCTGATGTGAAGCATCGGAATCTAAAACTGGTCTCACAGGAAAGGCACAAAGCATAGACGGTAAGAAGTCTCAGTCTTCTTGTACTTAAGTCGGCATTCTGCCTTTTGTATTTAGTTCCGATGCAATTTCAGTGTTTCATCGTGGAGGTCCAAGGGATACAGTAAATCTGCAGTTGTGCATCGGAATCTAAAACCAGAGACACAGGAAAGGCACACTACACAGACACTAAGAAAAGTCAATCTTCTTGTACTAAAGTCGGTATTGTGCCATTTGTATTTAATTCCGATGCAATTTTTGTCTTTCATCGTTCAAGTGAAGGTCCAACGGATACAGTAAACCGAAAGTGAGACATCGGGATCCAAAACTGGTAACACAGGAAAGGCTCAAAACATAGACAGTAGGAAGACTCAGTCTACTTGTACTTAAGTCAGCATTATGCTTTTTGTAATGAATTCCGATGCAATTTTTGTGTTTCAACGTCAAACTGAAGGTCCAAGGGATGACGTAATCCTGAAGTCAAGCATCGTAATCTAAAAGTTGTCTCACAGGAAAGGCTCAACAGATAGACACTAAGAAAATTGAGTCTTCTTGTACTTAATTGGCATTGTTCCTATTGTATTTAGTTCCGAAGCAATTACTGTGATTCATCGTCAATGTGAAGGTCCAAGGGATACAGTAAACCAGCAGTTGTGCAACGGAATATAAGACTGGTGTCACAGGAAAGGCTCAAAACATAGACACTAAGGAAAGTCAGTATTCTTGAACTTAAGTCAGCATTGTGACTTTTGCACTTAATTCCGATGCAATTTCTGTGTTTCATCGTCAAAGTGAAGGTCCAAGCGATACAGCAAACCTGCAGATGTGCATCGAAATGTAAAACTGGTGTCACAGGATAGGTTCAAATCATAGACACTAAGAAAAGTCAGTCTTCTTGTACTTAAGTCGGCATTGTGCCATTTATATTTAATTCCGACGCAATTTTGTGTTTCGTCGTCAATGTGAATGTAGATGGCATACAGGAAACCTGCGGTTCTGTATCGGAATCTAAAACTGATCCCACAGGAAAGGCTCGAAACATACACACTGAGAATAGTCAGTCTTCTTGCACTTCGGTCGGCATTGTGGGTTTAGTATTTAATCCCTGTGCAATATCTATGATTCAACTTCAGTATGTAGGTCCAAGTGATACAGTTAACCTGAGGTGAAGCATCGAAATGTAAAGCTGGTCCCACAGGAAAGACTCAAAACATAGACGGTAGAAAGATTCAGTCTTCTTGTACTTAAGTCGGCATTGTTCCTTGCGTATTTAATTCCATGCAATTTTAGTGTTTCATAGCCAAAGTGAAGGACCAGGGGATACAGCAAACCCGATGTGAAGCATAGGAATCTAAAACTGGTGACACAGGATAGGCTCAAATCATTGACAGTAAGAAGACTCAGTCTTCTTGCCCATACGTTGCATTGTGCCTTTTGTATTTAAATCCGATGCAATTTTTGTGTTTAATCGTCAAAATGAAGGTCCAAGGGATACAGTAAAATTGAAGTGAAGCATCGGAATCTTAAACTGGTGACACAGGAAAGGCTCAAAGCATTGACAGTAACAAGACTCAGTCTTATTCTACTTAAGTCGACATTGTGCCTTTTTTAATTTAATACTGATGCAATTTTTGTGTTTCATCGTCAAAGTGAAGGACCAAGCGATTCAGTAAACCTGAAGTGAAGCTTAGGAAACTAAAACTGATGACACAGGAAAGGCTCTAAACGTAGACAGTAAGAAGACTCAGTCTTCTTCTACTTAAGTCAGCATTGTTCCTTTTGTATTTAATTCCGATGCAATTTTGGTGTTTCATCGTCAATGTGTTGGACCAACGAATACAGTAAACCTGAAGTGAAGCATCGGAATCTAAAACTGGTCTCACAGGAGAGGCTCAAATCATAGACGGTAGAAAGATTGTCTTCTTTTACTTAAGTCGGCATTGTGCCTTTTGTATTTTATTCCGATGCATTTTTTGTGTTTCATTGTCAAAATGAAGGTCCAAGGGACACACTAAACCTGAAGAGAGGCATCGGAATCTAAAACTAGTCTCGCAGGAAAGGCTCAAAACAAAGACGGTAAGAAGACACAGTCTTCTTCAACTTAAGTCGGCATTGTGATTTTTGTATTTAATTTCAATGCATTTTCTGTGTTTCATCGTCAAAGTGAAGGTCCAAGCGATACACTAAACCTGCAGTTGTGCATCGGAATCTAAAACTGGTCTCACAGGAAAGGTTCAAATCATAAGCACTAAGAAAAGTCAGTCATCTAGTACTGAAGTCGGCATTGTGCCTTGCGTATTTAATTCCTTGCAATTTTTGTGTTTCATCGTCAATGTGAAGGTCCATGGGATACAGTAAACCTCCAGTTCTGCATCGGAATCTAAAACTAGTCACACAGGAAAGGCTCGAAACATAGACACTGAGAAAAGTCAGCCTTCTTGTACTTAAGTCGGCATTGTGCCTTTTGTATTAAATTCCGATGCAATTACTGTGTTTCAATTTCAATGTGAATGTCCAAGGATACAGTATACCTTTAGTTGCTCATCGGAATGTAAACCGGGAGCCACAGGAAAGGCTCAAAACATAGACGGTATGAAGAATAAGTCTTCTTGTATTTATGTAGACATTGTGCCTTTTGTATTTAATTCCGATGTCATTTCTGTGTTTCATCGTCAAAGCGAAGGTCCAAGGGATACAGTAAAGCTGCAACTGTGCATCGGTATCTAAAGCAGGTGAGAGAGGATGGGCTCGAAACATAGACACTCAGATAAGTTTGTCTTCTTGTACTTAAGTCGGTATTGTGCCTACTGAATTTATTTCGATGCAATTTCGGTGTTTCATCGTCAATGTGGAGTCCTAGGTATATAGTAATCCTAATGTGAAGCATCGGAATCTAAAACTGGTGTCACAGGAAAGGCTCAAGCATAGACGGTAAGAAGACTCAGTCTTCTTGTACATAAGTCGGCATTGTGCTTTTTGTATTTAATTCCGATGCAACTTCTGTGTTTCATCGTCATAGTGACGGTACAAGGGATACAGTAAACCTGCAGTTGTACATCGGAATCTAAAACTGGTGACACAGGAAAGACCCAAAACTTAGACATTTAGAAAACTCAGTCTTCTTGTACTCAAATCGCCATTGTGCCTTTTGTATTCAATTCCGATGCAATTTTTGTGTTTTATCGTCAAAGCGCAGGACGAAGGGATACAGTAAACCTGAAGTTAAGCATCGGAATATAAAACAGGTCTCACTGGAAAGGCTCAAAGCATATGCAGTAAGAAGACTCAGTTTTGTTGTACTTAAGTCGGCATTGTGGCTTTTGTATTTAATTCCGATGCAATTTCTGTGTTTCATCGTCAAAGTGAAGGGCCTAGAGATACAGTAAACCTCTAGCTGTGCTTAGGAATCTAACACGGGTGACACAGGAAAGGCTGAAAACATAGACACTAAGTAAAGTCAGTCTTTATCTACTTCAGTCGGCAATGTGCCTTTTGTAGTTAATTCCAATGCAATGTTTGTGATTCATCATCCAAGTGAAGGTCCAAGCGATACGGTAAATCTGAAGTGAAGCATCTGAATCTAAAACTGGTCTCACAGGAAAGGCTCAAATCATAGAGGATATGAGAACTCAGTCTTCTTGTACTTAAGTCGGCATTGTGCCTTTTTTATTTAATTCCGATGCCATTTCTGAGTTTCATCGTCAACGTTGAGGCCCAAGTGATACAGTAAACCTCAAGAGAAGCATCTGAATCTAAAACTGGTCTCACACGAAAGGCTCAAATCATAGAGGGTAAGAGAACTCAGTCTTCTTGTACTTAAGTCGGCATTGTGCCATTTGTATTTAATTCCAATGCAATTTCTATGTTTCATCGTCAAAGTGAAGGTCCAAGCGATACAGCAAACCTGAAGTGAAGCATCGGAAACTAAAACTGGTGACACAGGAAACGCTCTAAACGTAGACAGTAAGAAACCTCAGTCTTCTTGTACTTAAGTCAGCATTGTGCCTTTTGTATTTAATTCTAATGCAATTTTGGTGTTTCATCGTCAATGTGTTGGTCCAACGGATACAGTAAACCTGAAGTGAAGCATCGGAATCTAAAACTGGTCTCAAAGGAGGGACTCAAATCATAGACGGTAGAAAGATTCAGTCCTCTTGTTTTTATGTCGGCATTGTGCCTTTTGTATTTAATTCCGATGCAATTTCAGTGTTTCATCGTCAATGTGAAAGTCCAAAGGCTGCAGTAAACCTAACGTGTAGCTTCGGAATCAAAAACTGGTCTCACTAAGAAGGCTCGAAACATAGGCGGTAAGAAGAAACAGTATTCTTGTACTTAAGTCGGCATTGTGCCTTTTGTATTTAATTCCGATGCAATTTCAGTGTTTCATCGTCAGTGTGAAGGTCCAAGGGAAACAGTAAATCTGAAGTTGTGCATCGGAATCACAATCTAGAGACACATGAAAGGCACAAAACACGGACACTAAGAAAAATCAGTCTTCTTGTACTTAAGTCGGCATTGTGAATTTTGTATGTAATTCCGATGCAATTTTTGTGTTTCATCGTCCAAATGAAGGTCCAAGGGATACAGTAAACCGTATTTGAAGCAACGGAAACTAAAACAGGTGACACAGGAAAGGCTCAAAACATAGACAGTAAGAATGCTCAGTCTACTTGTACTTAAGTCAGCATTGTGCCTTTTTATTGAATTCCTATGCGATTTTTGTGTTTCATCGTCAAAGTGAAGGTCCAAGGGATACAGCAAACCTCAAGTGTAGCATCGGAATCTAAAATTTGTCTCACAGGAAAGGCTCAAAACATAGACACTAAGAAAATTCAGGCTTCTTGTAATTAAGTCGGCATTGTGCCTTTTGTATTTAATTCCGACGCAATTACTGTGTTCATAATCATTGTGAAGGTCCAAGGGATACAGTAAACCAGCAGTTGTGGAACGGAATGTAAAAGTGGTGACACAGGAAAGACTCAAAACATAGACACTAAGAAAAGTAAGTCTTCTTGTACTTAAGTCGGCATTGTGCCATTTGTATTTAATACCGATGCAATTTTTGTGTTTTATCGTCCAGGTGAAGGGCCAAGGGATACAGTAATCCGAAAGTGAGGCATTGAAATCCAAAACAGGTGACACCGGAAATGCGCAAATCATAGACAGTAAGACGACTGAGTCTACTTTTACTTAAGTCGGCATTGTGCTTTTTGTATTGAATTCCGATGCAATTTCTGTGTTTCATCGTCAATGTGAAGGTCCAGCGGATACAGTAAACCTGAAGTGAAGCATCGGAATCTAAAACTGGTCTCACAGGAAAGGTTCTAATCATAAGCACTAAGAGAAGTCAGTTTTCTTGTACTTAGGTCGGCATTGAGCCTTTTGTATTTAATTCTGATGCAATGTCTGTGTTTCATTGTCAATGTGAAGGTCCATGGGATACAGTAAACCTGCAGTTCTGCATCGGAATCTAAACCTGGTCGCACAGGAAAGGCTCCAAACATAAACACTGAGAAAAGTCAGTCTTCTCGTACTTAAATCGGCATTGTTCCTTTTGTATTAAATTCCGATTCAATTACCGTGTTTCATCGTCAATGTGAGGTCCAAGATATACAGTAAACCTGAAGTGAAGCATCGGAATCTAAAACTGGTCTCACAGGAAAGGCTCAAACATAGACGGTAAGAAGACTCAGTCTTCTTGTACATAAGGTGGCATAGTGCCTTTTGTATTTAATTCCGATGCAATTCCTTTTTTCATCGTCAATGTGATGGTCCAAGGGATACAGTAAACCTGAAGTGAACCAACGGAATGTAAAACTGGGCCACATGAAAGACTCAAATCATAGACGGTAAGAAGACACAGTCTTCTTGTCCTTAAGTCGGCATTGTGCCATTTGTATTTAATTCGGATGCAATTACTGTGTTTCATCGTCAATGTGAAGCTGGAAGTGATACAGTAAACCTGATGTGAAGCATCGGAATCTAAAACTGGTCTCACAGGAAAGGCTCAAAGCATAGACGGTAAGAAGTCTCAGTCTTCTTGTACTTAAGTCGGCATTCTGCCTTTTGTATTTCGTTCCGATGCAATTTCAGTGTTTCATCGTGGAGGTCCAAGGGATACAGTAAATCTGCAGTTGTGCATCGGAATCTAAAACCAGAGACACAGGATAAGGCACACTACACAGACACTAAGAAAAGTCAATCTTCTTGTACTAAAGTCGGTATTGTGCCATTTGTATTTAATTCCGATGCAATTTTTGTCTTTCATCGTTCAAGTGAAGGTCCAACGGATACAGTAAACCGAAAGTGAGACATCGGGATCCAAAACTGGTAACACAGGAAAGGCTCAAACATAGACAGTAAGAAGACTCAGTCTACTTGTACTTAAGTCAGCATTATGCTTTTTGTAATGAAATCCGATGCAATTTTTGTGTTTCAACGTCAAACTGAAGGTCCAAGGGATGACGTAATCCTGAAGTCAAGCATCGTAATCTAAAAGTTGTCTCACAGGAAAGGCTCAACAGATAGACACTAAGAAAATTCAGTCTTCTTGTACTTAATTGGCATTGTTCCTATTGTATTTAGTTCCGAAGCAATTACTGTGATTCATCGTCAATGTGAAGGGCCAAGGGATACAGTAAACCAGCAGTTGTGCAACGGAATATAAGACTGGTGTCACAGGAAAGGCTCAAAACATAGACACTAAGGAAAGTCAGTATTCTTGAACTTAAGTCAGCATTGTGACTTTTGCACTTAATTCCGATGCAATTTCTGTGTTTCATCGTCAAAGTGAAGGTCCAAGCGATACAGCAAACCTGCAGATGTGCATCGAAATGTAAAACTGGTGTCACAGGATAGGTTCAAATCATAGACACTAAGAAAAGTCAGTCTTCTTGTACTTCGGTCGGCATTGTGGGTTTAGTATTTAATCCCTGTGCAATATCTATGATTCATCGTCAGTATGTAGGTCCAAGAAATACAGTTAACCTGAGGTGAAGCATCGAAATGTAAAACTGGTCCCACAGGAAAGACTCAAAACATAGACGGTAGAAAGATTCAGTCTTCTTGTACTTAAGTCGGCATTGTTCCTTGCGTATTTAATTCCATGCAATTTTAGTGTTTCATAGCCAAAGTGAAGGACCAAGGGATACAGTAAACCCGATGTGAAGCATAGGAGTCTAAAACTGGTGACACAGGATAGGCTCAAATCATTGACAGTAAGAAGACTCAGTCTTCTTGCCCATACGTCGCATTGTGCCTTTTGTATTTAATTCCGATGCAATTTTTGTGTTTAATCGTCAAAATGAAGGTCCAAGGGATACAGTAAAATTGAAGTGAAGCATCGGAATCTTACACTGGTGACACAGGAAAGGCTCAAAGCATTGACAGTAACAAGACTCAGTCTTATTGTACTTAAGTCGACATTGTGCCTTTTTTAATTTAATACTGATGCAATTTTTCTGTTTCATCGTCAAAGCGAAGGACCAAGCGATACAGTAAACCTGAAGTGAAGCTTAGGAAACTAAAACTGATGACACAGGAAAGGGTCTAAATGTAGACAGTAAAAAGACTCAGTCTTCTTCTACTTAAGTCAGCATTGTTCCTTTTGTATTTAATTCCGATGCAATTTTGGTGTTTCATCGTCAATGTGTTGGACCAACGAATACAGTAAACCTGAAGTGAAGCATCGGAATCTAAAACTGGTCTCACAGGAGAGGCTCAAATCATAGATGGTAGAAAGATTGTCTTCTTTTACTTAAGTCGGCATTGTGCCTTTTGTATTTTATTCCGATGCATTTTTTGTGTTTCATTGTCAAAATGAAGGTCCAAGGGATACACTAAACCTGAAGAGAGGCATCGGAATCTAAAACTGGTCTCGCAGGAAAGGCTCAAAACAAAGACGGTAAGAAGACTCAGTCTTCTTCAACTTAAGTCGGCATTGTGATTTTTGTATTTAATTTCAATGCATTTTCTGTGTTTCATCGTCAAAGTGAAGGTCCAAGCGATACACTAAACCTGCAGTTGTGCATCGGAATCTAAAACTGGTCTCACAGGAAAGGTTCAAATCATAAGCACTAAGAAAAGTCAGTCATCTAGTACTGAAGTCGGCATTGTGCCTTGCGTATTTAATTCCTTGCAATTTTTGTGTTTCATCGTCAATGTGAAGGTCCATGGGATACAGTAAACCTCCAGTTCTGCATCGGAATCTAAAACTAGTCACACAGGAAAGGCTCGAAACATAGACACTGAGAAAAGTCAGCCTTCTTGTACTTAAGTCGGCATTGTGCCTTTTGTATTAAATTCCGATGCAATTACTGTGTTTCAATTTCAATGTGAATGTCCAAGGATACAGTATACCTGTAGTTGCTCATCGGAATCTAAACCGGGAGCCACAGGAAAGGCTCAAAACATAGACGGTATGAAGAATAAGTCTTCTTGTATTTATGTAGACATTGTGCCTTTTGTATTTAATTCCGATGTCATTTCTGTGTTTCATCGTCAAAGCGAAGGTCCAAGGGATACAGTAAACCTGCAACTGTGCATCGGAATCTAAAACATGTGAAAGAGGATGGGCTCGAAACATAGACACTCAGATAAGTTTGTCTTCTTGTACTTAAGTCGGTATTGTGCCTACTGAATTTATTCCGATGCAATTTCTGTGTTTCATCGTCAAAGTGAAGGGCCTAGAGATACAGTAAACCTCTAGCTGTGCTTCGGAATCTAACACGGGTGACACAGGAAAGGCTCAAAACATAGACACTAAGAAAAGTCAGTCTTTATCTACTTCAGTCGGCAATGTGCCTTTTGTAGTTAATTCCAATGCAATGTTTGTGATTCATCATCCAAGTGAAGGTCCAAGCGATACGGTAAATCTGAAGTGAAGCATCTGAATCTAAAACTGGTCTCACAGGAAAGGCTCAAATCATAGAGGATATGAGAACTCAGTCTTCTTGTACTTAAGTCGGCATTGTGCCTTTTTTATTTAATTCCGATGCCATTTCTGAGTTTCATCGTCAACGTTGAGGCCCAAGTGATACAGTAAACCTCAAGAGAAGCATCTGAATCTAAAACTGGTCTCACACGAAAGGCTCAAATCATAGAGGGTAAGAGAACTCAGTCTTCTTGTACTTAAGTCGACATTGTGCCATTTGTATTTAATTCCAATGCAATTTCTATGTTTCATCGTCAAAGTGAAGGTCCAAGCGATACAGCAAACCTGCAGATGTGCATCGGAATATAAAACTGGTGTTACGGGATAGTTTCAAATCATAGACACTAAGAAAAGTCAGTCTTCTTGTATTTGAGTCGGCATTGTGCCATTTATATTTATTTCCGACGCAATTTTGTGTTTCGTCGTCAATGTGAATGTAGATGGCATACAGTAAACCTGCAGTTCTGCAACGGAATCTAAAACTGATCGCACAGGAAAGGCTCGAAACATGCACACTGAGAATAGTCAGTCTTCTTGTTCGTCGGTCGGCATAGTGCGTTTTGTATTTAATCCCGGTGCAATATCTATGATTCATCGTCAGTATGTAGGACCAAGTGATACAGTTAACCTGAGGTGAAGCATCGAAATGTAAAACTGGTCCCACAGGAAAGACTCAAAACATAGACGGTAGAAAGATTCAGTCTTCTTGTACTTAAGTCGGTTTTGTGCCTTGCGTATTTAATTCCGTGCAATTTTAGTGTTTCATAGACAAAGTGATGGACCAGGGGATAAAGTAAACCTGATGTGAAGCATAGGAATCTAAAACTGGTGACACAGGAAAGGCTCAAAACATTGACAGTAAGAAGACTCAGTCTTCTTGCCCATACGTCGCATTGTGCATTTTGTATTTAATTCCGATGCAATTTTTGTGTTTAATCGTCAAAATGAAGGTCCAAGGGATAGAGTAAAACTGAAGTGAAACATCAGGATCTTAAACTGGTGACACAGGAAAGGCTCAAAGCATTGACAGTAACAAGACTCAGTCTTATTGTACTTAAGTCGATATTGTGCCTTTTTTAATTTAATACTGATGCAATTTTTGTGTTTCATCGTCAAAGTGAAGGTCCAAGCGATACAGTAAACCTGAAGTGAAGCATCGGAAACTAAAACTGGTGACACAGGAAAGGCTCTAAACGTAGACAGTAAGAAACCTCAGTCTTCTTGTACTTAAGTCAGCATTGTGCCTTTTGTATTTAATTCCGATGCAATTTTGGTGTTTCATCGTCAATGTGTTGGTCCAACGGATACAGTAAACCTGAAGTGAAGCATCGGAATCTAAAACTGGTCTCACAGGAGGGACTCAAATCATAGACGGTAGAAAGATTCAGTCCTCTTGTACTTATGTCGGCATTGTGCCCATTGTATTTAATTCCGATGCTATTATTGTGTTACATCGTCAAAGTGAAGATCCGAGGGATACAGTAAACCTGAAGTGAAGCATCAGGATTCTAAAACTTGTCTCACAGGAAAGGCTCAACACATAGACACTTAGAACATTCAGTCTTCTTGTACTTAAGTCGGCATTGTGCCTTTTGTATGTAATTCCGATGCAATTACTGTATTTCGTGGTCAATGTGTTGGTCCAACGGAAACAGTAAACCTGAAGTGAAGCATCGGAATCTATAACTGGTCTCACAGGAGAGGCTCAAATCATAGACGTTAGAAAGATTCAGTCTTCTAGTACTGAAGTCGGCATTGTGCCTTTTGTATTTTATTCCGATGCATTTTTTGTGTTTCATTGTCAAAATGAAGTTCCAAGGGATACACTATACCTGAAGAGAGGCATCGGAATCTAAAACTGGTCTCGCAGGAAAAGCTCAAAACAAAGACAGTAAGAAGACTCTGACTTCTTCAACTTAAGTTGGCATTGTGATTTTTGTATTTAATTTCAATGCATTTTCTGTGTTTCATCGTCATAGTTAAGATCCAAGCGATCCACTAAACCTGCAGTTCTGCATCGGAATCTAAAACTGGTCTCACAGGAATGGTTCAAATCATAAGCACTAAGAAAAGTCAGTCATCTTGTACTGAAGTCGGCATTGTGCCTTGCGTATTTAATTCCCTGCAATTTTTGTGTTTCATCGTCAATGTGAAGGTCCATGGGATTCAGTAAACCTGAAGTCAAGCATCGGAATCTAAAACTGGTCACACAGGAAAGGCTCTAAACATAGACACTTAGAATCGTCTGTCCTCTTGTACTTAACTCGGCACTGTATCTTTTCTCTTTAATTCCGATGCAATTTCTGTGTTTCATCGTCAATGTGAAGGGCCAACGGATGCAGTAAACCTGCAGTTGTGCATCGGAATCTAAAACAGGTGAAAGAGGATAGGCTCGAAACATAGACACTCAGATAAGTTTGTCTTCTTGTACTTAAGTCGGCATTGTGTCTATTGACTTTATTCCGATGCAATTTCGGTGTTTCATCTTCAATGTGGAGTCCTAGGTATACAGTAATCCTAAAGTGAAGCATCGGAATCTAAAACTGGTGTCCCAGGAAAGGCTCAAACATAGACGGTAAGAAGACTCAGTCTTCTTGTACATAAGTCGGCATTGTGCCTTTTGTATTTAATTCCGCTGCAATTTCTTTGTTTCATTGTCAATGTGATAGTCCAAGGGATACAGTAAACCTGAAGTGAAGCATCGGAATGTAAAGCAGGTCCCACAGGAAAGGCTCAAAATATAGACGGTAAGAAGACACAGTCTTCTTGTACTTAAGTCGGCATTGTGCCTTTTGTATTGAATTCCGATGCAATTTCTGTGTTTTATCGTCAATGTGACGGTACAAGGGATACAGTAAACCTGCAGTTGTGCATCGGAATCTAAAACTGGTGACACAGGAAAGACCCAAAACATAGACATTAAGAGAACTTAGTCTTCTTGTACTCAAATCACCATTGTGCCTTTTGTATTCAATTCCAACGCAATTTTTGTGTTTCATCGTCAAAGCGCAGGACGAAGGGATACAGTAAACCTGAAGTTAAGCACCGGAATTTAAAACAGGTCTCACAGGGAAGGCTCAAAGCATATACAGTAAGCATATATGGGTGACACAGGAAAGGCTCAAAACATAGACACTAAGAAAAGTCAGTCTTTATCTACTTCAGTCGGCAATGTGCCTTTTGTAGTTAATTCCAATGCAATGTTTGTGATTCATCGTCCAAGTGAAGGTCCAAGCGATACGGTAAACCTGAGGTGAAGCATCGGAAACTAAAAGTGGTGACACAGGAAAGGCTCAAAACATAGACAGTAAGAAGACTCAGTCTTCTTGTACTTAACTCGGCATTGTGCCCATTTGTATTTAATTCCGATGAAATTTCAGTGTTTTATTCTCAATGTGAAGGTCCAAGGGATACAGTAAACCTTAAATGAAGCATCGGAATCTATAACTGGTCTCACAGGAGAGGCTCAAATCATAGACGTTAGAAAGATTCAGTCTTCTTGTACTGAAGTCGGCATTGTGCCTTTTGTATTTTATTCCGATGCATTTTTTGTCTTTCATTGTCAAAATGAAGTTCCAAGGGATACACTATACCTGAAGAGAGGCATCGGAATCTAAAACTGGTCTCGCAGGAATTGCTCAAAACAAAGACAGTAAGAAGACTCGGACTTCTTCAACTTAAGTTGGAATTGTGATTTTTATATTTAATTTCAATGCATTTTCTGTGTTTCATCGTCATAGTTAAGATCCAAGCGATCCACTAAACCTGCAGTTCTGCATCGGAATATAAAACTGGTCTCACAGGAAAGGTTGAAATCTTAAGCACTAAGAAAAGTCAGTCATCTTGTACTGAAGTCGGCATTGTGCCTTGCGTATTTAATTCCCTGCAATTTTTGTGTTTCATCGTCAATGTGAAGGTCCATGGGATACAGTAAACCTCCAGATCTGCATCGGAATCTAAAACTGGTCACACAGGAAAGGCTCGAAACATAGACACTGAGAAAAGTCAGCCTTCTTGTACTTAAGTCGGCATTGTGCCTTTTGTATTAAATTCCGATGCAATTACTGTGTTTCAATTTCAATGTGAATGTCCAAGGATACAGTATACCTGTAGTTGCTCATCGGAATCTAAACCTGGAGCCACAGGAAAGGCTCAAAACATAGACGGTATGAAGAATAAGTCTTATTGTACTTATGTATACATTGTGCCTTTTGTATTTAATTCCGATGTCATTTCTGTGTTTCATCGTCAAAGTGAAGGTCCAAGGGATTCAGTAAACCTGAAGTCAAGCATCGGAATCTAAAACTGGTCACACAGGAAAGGCTCTAAACATGGACACTTAGAAACGTCTGTCCCCTTGTACTTAACTCGGCACTTTGTCTTTTCTATTTAATTCCGATGCAATTTCTGTGTTTCATCGTCAATGTGAAGGGCCAACGGATGCAGTAAACCTGCAGTTGTGCATCGGAATCTAAAACAGGTGAAAGAGGATAGGCTCGAAACATAGACACTCAGATAAGTTTGTCTTCTTGTACTTAAGTCGGCATTGTGCCTATTGACTTTATTCCGATGCAATTTCGGTGTTTCATCTTCAATGTGGAGTCCTAGGTATACAGTAATCCTAAAGTGAAGCATCGGAATCTAAAACTGGTGTCACAGGAAAGGCTCAAACATAGACGGTAAGAAGACTCAGTCTTCTTGTACATAAGTCGGCATTGTGCCTTTTGTATTTAATTCCGCTGCAATTTCTTTGTTTCATTGTCAATGTGATAGTCCAAGGGATACAGTGAACCTGAAGTGAAGCATCTGAATGTAAAGCAGGTCCCACAGGAAAGGCTCAAAATATAGACAGTAAGAAGACTCAGTCTTCTTGTACTGAACTCGGCATTGTGCCCATTTGTATTTAATTACGATGAAATTTCAGTGTTTTATCCTCAATGTGAAGGTCCAAGGGATACAGTAAACCTTAAGTGAAGCGTCGGAATCTAAAACTGGTCTCACAGGAAAGGCTCAAATCATAGACGTTAAGAAGACTGAGTCTTCTTGTACCAAAGTCGGCATTGTGCATTTTGTATTTAATTCCAATGCAATTTCTGTGTCTCATCGTCAAAGTGAAGGTCCGAGCGATACAGTAAACCCGCAGTTGTGCATCGGAATCTAAACCTGGTCTCACAGGAAGGATTCAAATCATAGACCGTAAGAAAAGTCTGTCTTCTTGTACTTAAGTCGGCATTGTGCCTTTTGTATTAAATTCCGGTGCAATATCTATGATTCATCGTCAGTATGTAGGTCAAAGTGATACAGTTAACCTGAGGTGAAGCATCGAAATGTAAAACTGGTCCCACAGGAAAGACTCAAAACATAGACGGTAGAAAGATTCAGTCTTCTTGTACTTAAGTCGGTTTTGTGCCTTGTGTATTTAATTCCGTGCAATTTTAGTGTTTCATAGACAAAGTGATGGACCAGGGGATAAAGTAAACCTGATGTGAAGCATAGGAATCTAAAACTGGTGACACAGGAAAGGCTCAAAACATTGACAGTAAGAAGACTCAGTCTTCTTGCCAATACGTCGCATTGTGCCTTTTGTATTTAATTCCGATGCAATTTTTGTGTTTAATCGTCAAAATGAAGGTCCAAGGGATACAGTAAAACTGAAGTGAAAAATCGGAATCTTAAACTGGTGACACAGGAATGGCTTAAAGCATTGACAGTAACAAAACTCAGTCTTATTGTACTTAAGTCGACATTGTGCCTTTTTTTATTTAATACTGATGCAATTTTTGTGTTTCATCGTCAATTTGAAGGACCAAGCGATACAGTAAACCTGAAGTGAAGCATCGGAAACTTAAACTGGTGACACAGGAAAGGCTCTAAACGTAGACAGTAAGAAGACTCAGTCTTCTTGTACTTAAGTCAGCATTGTGCCTTTTGTATTTAATTCCGATGCAATTTTGGTGTTTCATCGTCAATGTGTTGGTCCATCGGATACAGTAAACCTGAAGTGAAGCATCGGAATCTAAAACTGGTCTCACAGGAGAGGCTCAAATCATAGACGGTAGAAAAATTCAGTCTTCTTGTACTTATGTCGGCATTGTGCATTTTGTAGTTAATTCCGATGCAATTATTGTGTTTCATCGTCAAAGTGAAGATCCAAAGGATACAGTAAACCTGAACTGAAGCACCAGGAATCTGAAACTTATCTCACAGGAAAGGCTCAAAACAAAGACAGCATGAGGACCCAGTCTTCTTCAACTTAAGTTGGCATTGTGATTTTTGTATTTAATTTCAATGCATTTTCTGTGTTTCATCGTCAAAGTTAATGTCCAAGCGATACACTAAACCTGCAGTTGTGCATCGGAATCTAAAACTGGTCTCACAGGAAAGGTTCAAATCATAAGCACTAAGAAAAGTCAGTCATCTTGTACTGAAGTCGGCATTGTGCCTTGCGTATTTAATTCCCTGCAATTTTTGTGTTTCATCGTCAATGTGAAGGTCCATTGGATACAGTAAACCTCCAGTTCTGCATCGGAATCTAAAACTGGTCACACAGGAAAGGCTCGAAACAAAGACACTGAGAAAAGTCAGCCTTCTTGTACTTAAGTCGGGATTCTGCCTTTTGTATGTAATTCCGATGCAATTACTGTGTTTCGTCGTCAATGTGTTGGTCCAACCGATACAGTAAACCTGAAGTGAAGGATCGGAATCTAAAACTGGTCTCACAGGAGTGGCTGAAATCGTAGACGGTTGAAAGATTCAGTCTTCATGTACTGAAGGCGGCATTGTGCCTTTTGTATTTTACTCCGATGCATTTTTTGTGTTTCATTGCCAAATTAAGTGCCTAGGGATACACTAAACCTGAAGAGAGGCATCGGAATCTAAAACTGGTCTCGCAGGAAAGGCTCAAAACAAAGACAGTAAGAAGACTCAGTCTTCTTCAACTTAAGTTGGTATTGTGATTTTTGTATTTAATTTCAATGAATTTTCTGTGTTTCGTCGTCAAAGTGAAGGTCCAAGCGATACACTAAACCTGCAGTTGTGCATCGGAATCTAAAACAGGTCTCACAGGAAAGGTTCAAATCATAAGCACTAAGAAAAGTCAGTCATCTTGTACTGAAGTCGGCATTGTGCCTTGCGTATTTAATTCCCTGCAATTTTTGTGTTTCATCGTCAATGTGATGGTCCATGGGATACAGTAAACCTCCAGTTCTGCATCGGAATCTAAAACTGGTCACACAGGAAACGCTCGAAACATAGACACTGAGAAAAGTCAGCCTTCTTGTACTTAAGTCGGCATTGTGCCTTTTGTATTAAATTCCGATGCAATTACTGTGTTTCAGTTTCAATGTGAATGTCCAAGGATACAGTATACCTGTAGTTGCTCATCAGAATCTAAACCTGGAGCCACAGGAAAGGCTCAAAACATAGACGGTATGAAGAATAAGTCTTCTTGTACTTATGTAGACATTGTGCCTTTTGTATTTAATTCCGATGTCACTTCTGTGTTTCATCGTCAAAGCGAAGGTCCATGGGATACAGTAAACCTCCAGTTCTGCATAGGAATCTAAAACTGGTCACACAGGAAAGGCTCAAACCATAGACACTTAGAAACGTCTGTCCTCTTGTACTTAACTCGGCATTGTGTCTTTTGTATTTAATTCCGATGCAATTTCAGTGTTTCATCGTCAAAGTGAAGGTTCAAGACATACAGTAAACATCTAGCTGTGCTTCGGAATCCAACACGGGTGACACAGGAAAGGCTCAAAACATAGACACTAAGAAAAGTCAGTCTTTATCTACTTCAGTCGGCAATGTGCCTTTTGTAGTTAACTCCAATGCAATGTTTGGGATTCATCGTCCAAGTGAAGGTCCAAGCGATACGGTAAACCTGAGGTGAAGCATCGGAAACTAAAACTGGTGACACAGGAAAGGCTCGAAACATAGACAGTAAGAAGACTCAGTCTTCTTGTACTTAACTCTACATTGTGCCCATTTGTATTTAATTCCGATGAAATTTCAGTGTTTTATCCCCAATGTGAAGGTCCAAGGGATACAGTAAACCTTGAGTGAAGCATCGGAATCTAAAACTGGTCTCACAGGAAAGGCTCAAATCATAGACGGTAAGAAGACTCAGTCTTCTTGTACTAAAGTCTGCATTGTGCATTTTGAATTTAATTCCAATGCAATTTCTGTGTTTCATCGGCATTGTGAAGTTCCAAGCGAAACAGTAAACCTGCAGTTGTGCATCGGAATCTAAACCTGGTCTCACAGGAAGGGTTCGAATCATAGACACTAAGAAAAGTCTGTGTTCTTGTACTTAAGTCGGCATTGTGCCTTTTGTACTTAATTCCGACGCAATTTCTGTGTTTCATCGTCAATGTGAAGGTCAATGTGATACAGTAAATCTGCAGTTCTGCATCGCAATCTAAAGCATGTCTCACAGGAAAGGCTCAAAACATAGACGGTTTGAAGTCCCAGTCTTCTTGTATTTAAGTCGGCATCGTGCCTTTTGTATTTAATTCCGATGCAATTTCAGTGTTTCAACGTCAACGTGAAGGTCGAAGGGATACAGTAAACCTGCAGTTGTGCATCGGAATCTAAAACTGGTGTCACAGGAAAGGCTCAAATCATAGGCACTATTAAATGTCAGTCTTTTTGTACTTATGTCGGCCTTGTGCCTTTTGTATTTAATTCCGATGCAATTATTGTGTTTCATCGTCAAAGTGAAGACCCAAGGGATACAGTAAACCTGAAGTGAAACATGAGGAATCTAAAACGTGTCTCACAGGAAAGGCTCAACACATAGACACTAAGTAAATTCAATCTTCTTGTACTTAAGTCGGCTTTGTGCTTTTTGTATGTAATTCCGATGCAATTTCTGTGTTTCGTCGTCAATGTCAAGGTGCAAGGGATACAGTAAAACAGATGTGTAGTATTGGAATCTAAAACTGGTCTCACAGGAAAGGCTCAAAGCATAGCCGGTTAGAAGTCCCAGTCTTCTTGTATTTAAGTCGGCATTGTGCCTTTTGTATTTAATTCTGATGCAATTTCAGTGTTTCATCGTGAAAGTGAAGGTTCAAGGGATACAGTAAACCGAAAGTGAGCCATCGGAATCTAAATCTGGTGACACAGGAAAGGCTCAAAAAATAGACAGTAAGAAGACTCAGTCCACCAGTACTTAAGGCCGCATTGTGCCTTTTGTATTGTATTCCGATGCAATTTTTGTGTTTCATCGCCAAAGTGAAGGCCCAATGGATACAGTAAACCTGAAGTGAAGCATCGGAATCTAAAACTTGTCTCACAGGAAAGGCTCAACGCATAGACACTAAGAAAGTTCAGTCTTCTTGTACTTAAGTCAGCATTGTGCCTTTTGTATATAATTCCGATTCAATCACTGTGTTTCATCGTCAATGTGAAGGGCCAAGGGGTACAATAAACCTCAGGACAAGCATCAGAATCTAAAACTGGTCTCACTGGAGAGGCCCAAATCATAGAGGGTAAGAGAACTAAGTCCTTTTGTACTTATATCGTAATTGTGCCTTTTGTAGTTTATTCCAAAGCAATTTGTGTGTTTCATCGTCAAAGTGAAGGTCCAAGCGATACAGTAAACCTGCAGATGTGCATCGCAATCAAAAACTGGTGTCACAGGAAAGTTTCAGATCATAGACACTAAGAAAAGTCAGTCTTCTTGTACTTAAGTAGGCATTGTGCCTTTTGTATTTAATTCCGATGCAATTTCTGCGTTTCATCGTCAATGTTAAGGTCCATGGCATACAGTAAACCTGCAGATCTGTATCGGATCTAAAAGTGATCGCACAAAAAAGGCTCGAAACATAGACACTGAGAAAGGTCAGTCTCCTTTTACTTATGTCGGCATTGTGCCTTTTGTATTAAATTCCGATGCAATTACCGTGTTTCATTTTCAATGTGAAGGTCCAAGGGAGACAGTATACCTGAAGTTGTGCATCGGAATCTAAAACTGGTGACACAGGAAAGGCACGAAACATAAACAGTACGAAGAATAAGTGTTCTTGTACTTAAGTAGTCATTGTGCCATTTGTATTTAATTCCGATGCCATTTGTGTGTTTCATCGTCAAAGTGAAGATGGAAGGGATTCAGTAAACCTGAAGTGAAGCGTCGGAATCTAAAACTGGTCTCACAGGAAAGGCTCAAAACATAGACACTAAGAAACGTCAGTCCTCTTTTACTTAAGTCGGCATTGTGTCTTTTGTATTTAATTCCGATGCAATTTCTGACGTTTATCGTCAATGTGACGGTACAAGGGATACAGCAAAACCTGCAGTTCTGCATCGGAATCTAAAACTGGTCGCACAAGAAAGGCTCGAAGCATAGACACTGAGAGAAGTCAGTCATCTTGTACTTAAGTCGGCCTTGTGCATTTTGTATTAAATTCCGCTGCAATTACTGTGTTTCATTTTCAATGTGAATATCCAAGGATACAGTATACCTGCAGTTGCTCATCGGAATCTAACCCTGGGGACACAGGAGGGGCTAAAAACATAGACGGTATGAAGAATACGTCTTCTTGTACTTATGTAGACATTGTGCATTTTGTATTTAAATCCGATGCCATTCCTCTGTTTCATCGCCAAAGTGAAGGTCCAAGGGATTCAGTAAACCTGAAGTGAAGCATCGTAATCTAAAACTGCTCGCACAGGAAAGGCTCAAAACATAGACAGTAAGAAGACTCAGTCTTCTTGTACTAAGGTCGGCATTGTGCATTTTCTATTTAATTCCGATGCATTTTTTTTTTTTTGTTTGATCGTCAAAGTTAAGGTCCATAGGGTACAGCAAACCTGAAGAGAAACATCGGAATCTAAAACTGGTCTCACAGGAAAGGCTAAAGGCAAAGACGGTTAGAAGACTCAGTCTTCATGTACTTAAGTCGGCATTGTGCCTTTTGTATTTAATTCCAATGCAATTTCTGTGTTTCATCATCAAAGTGAAGGTCCAAGCGATACAGTAAACATGCAGTTTTGCATCAGAATCTAAAACTGGTCTCACAGGAAAGGTTCAAATCATAGACACTAAGATAAGTCAGTCTTCTTGTACTTAAGTCGTCGTTGGGGCTTTTGAATTTAATTTCGATGCAATTTCTGTGTTTGATCGTCAAAGTGAAGATCCAAGGAATTCAGTAAACCTGAAGTTCAGCATCGGAATCTAAAACTGGTCTCACAGGAAAGACCCAAAACATAGACACATAGAAAAGTCAGTCTTCTTGTACTTAAGTCGCCATTGTGCCTTTTGTATTTAATTCCGGTGCAATATCTATTATTCATCGTCTGTATGTAGGTCCAAGTGATACAGTTAACCTGAGGTGAAGAATCGGAATCAAAAACTGGTCTCACAGGAAAAGCTCTAATCTCCGACAGTAAGAAGATTCAGCCTTCTTGTACTTACGTCGGCATTGTGCCTTTTGTATTTAATTCCGATGCAATTACTGTGGTTCATCGTCAATGTGATGGTACACGGGATACAGCAAAACCTGCAGTTGTGCATTGGAATCTATAACTGGTGACGCAGGAAAGGCTCAAAGGATAGACATGAAGAAAAGTCAGTCTTCTTGTACTTAAGTCGGCATTGTGCCTTTAGTATTTACTTCCGATGCAATTTTTGTGTTTCATCGTCAAAGTGAAGGCCTAGTGGATATAGTAAACCTGAAGTGAAGCATCGGAAACTACAACTGATGACACACGAAAGTCTCAAAACATAGACAGTAAGAAGACTCAGTCTTCTTGTACTTAAGTCGGCATTGTGCCTTTTGTATATAATACCGATGAAATTTTTGTGTTTCATCGTCAAAGTGAAGGTCCAAGCGATACAGTGAACCAGAAGTGAAGCATCGGAATCTAAAACTGGTGACACAGGAAAGGCTCCAAACATAGACAGTAAGAAGACGCAGTTTCTTGTACTTAAGTCGGCATCGTGCCTTTTGTATTTAATTCCGATGCAATTTCGGTGTTTCGTCGCCAATGTGTAGGTCCAACGGATACAGTAGAGCTGAAGTGAAGCATCGGAATCTAAAACTGGTCTCACAGGAAAGACTCGAATCATGGAAGGTAGAAAGGTTCAGTCTTCTTGTACTTAGGTCGCTATTGTGTCTTCTGTATTTAATTCCGAAGCAATTTCTGTGTTTCATCGTCAATGTAAAGGACCATGCGATACAGTAAACCAGCCGTTCTGCATCGGATTCTAAAACAGGTGACAGAGAATGGGCTCGAAACATAGACACTCAGAAAAGTTTGTCTTCTTGTACTTAAGTCCGCATTGTGCATATTGAATTTAATTCCGATGCAATTTCGGTGTTTCATCCTCAACGTGAGGTCCAAGGTATTCAGTAAACCTGAAGTGAAGCATCGGAATCTTAAACTGGTGTCACAGGAAAGTCTCAAACGTAGACGGTAAAAAGACTCAGTCTTCTTGTACATAAGTCGGCATTGTGCCTTTTGTATTTAGTTCCGCTGCAAATTCTTTGTTTCATCGTCAATGTGATGGTCCAAGGGGTACAATAAACCTGAAGTGAAGCATCCGAATGTAAAACTGGTCCCACAGGAAAGGTTCAAAACATAGACGGTAAGAAGACACAGGCTTCTTGTACTTAATTCGGCATTGCGCCTTATGTATTTAAATCCGATGCAATTTCTGTGTTTCATCGTCAATGTGACGGTACAAGGGATACAGTAAATCTGCAGTTGTGCATCGTAATCTTAAACTGGCGAGACAGGAAGGGCTCAAGACATAGGCACTATGAAAAGTCAGTCTTCTATTACTTATGTCGGTATTGTGAATTATGTATTTAATTCCAATGCAATTCTTGTGTTTCATCGTCAATGAGACGGTCCAAGCGATACAGTAAACCTGAAGTGAAGCATCAGAATCTAACACTGGTGACACAGGAAAAGGCTCAAAACATAGACACTTAGAAAAGTCAGTCTTTTTTTACTTAAGACTGCAATGTGCCTTTTGTAGTTAATTCCGATGCAATTTTTGTGTTTTCTCGTCAAAGTGAAGGTCTAATGGATGCAGTGTCCCTGAAGTGAAGCATCGGAATCTCAAACAGGTCTGACAGGAAAGGCACAAAATATAGACGGTAAGATGACTCAGTCTTCTTGTACTTAGGTCGGCATTGTGCCTTTTGTATTTATTTCCGATGCAATCTCTGTGTTTCATCGTCAATGTGAAGGTCCAAGGGATACAGTAAACCTGCAGTTGAGCATCGGAATCTAAAACTGGTGACACAGCAAATTTTCAAAACATAAGCACTTTGAAAAGTCAGTCTTCTTGTACTTACGTCGGCATTGTGCCTTTTGTATTTAATTACATTGCAATTTTTGTGTTTCATCGTCAAAGTGAAGTTCCAAGCGATACAGTAGTGCTGAAGTGAAGCATCGGAATCTAAAACTGGTCTCACAGCAAAGGCTCCAAACATAGACTGCAAAAAAATTCAGTCTTCTTGTACTAAAGTCGGCATTGTGCCTTTTGTATTTAATTCCGATGCAATTTTTTTGTTTCATCGTCAAAGCGAAGGTCCATGGGATACAGTAAACCTGAAGAGAAACATCGGAATCAATAACTGGTCTCACAGGAAAGCCTCAAAACATAGACCGTTAGAAGACTCAGTCTTCTTGTACTTTAGTGGGCATTGTGCCTTTTGTATTTAATTCTAATACAATATCTGTTTTTCATCGTCAAATTGAAAGTCCAAGCGATACAGTAAACCTGCTGTTGTGCATCGGAAACTGAAAGTGGTCTCACAGGAAAGGTTCAAATCATAGACACTAAGAAAGGTCAGTCTTCTTGTACTTAAGTCGGCATTGTGCCTTTGTATTTAATTCCAATGCAATTGCTCTGTTTCATCGTCAATGTGAAGGTCCCAGCGATACAGTAAACCTGCAGTTCTGCATCGGAATCAAAAATTGGTGTCACAGGAAAGGCTCAAATCATAGACACTAGGAAACGTCTGTTGTCTAGTACTTAAGTCGGCATTGAGCTTCTTGCATTCAATTCCGATGCAATATCCGTGTTTCACCGTCAATGTGAACGTCCAAGAGATACACTAAACCTGCAGTTGTGCTTCGATATCTAAAACTGGTGACACAGGCAAGGCTCAAAACATAGACACTGAGAAAAGATAGTCTTCTTGTACTTAAGGCAGCATTGTGCCTTTTGTACTTAATTCCAGTGCAATATCTGTGATTCATCGTCAGTATGTAGGTCCAAGTGATACAGTTAACCTGAGGTGAAGCATCGGAATCTAAAACTGGTCTCACAGGAAAAGCTCAAAACATAGACAGTAAAAAGAGTCAGATATCTTGTACTTAAGTCGGCATCGTGCCTTTTTTATTTAATTACGATGCAATGTCTTTGACCCATCGTCAATGTGGTGGTCCAAGGGATACACTAAATCTGAAGTGAAGCATCAGAATGTAAAATCGGGCCCATAGGAAAAGCTCTAAACATAGAAGGAATGAAGACACAGCCGTCTTGTACTTATGTCGGCATTGTGCCTTTTGTATTTAATTCCGATGTAATTTCTGAGTTTCATCGTCAATGTGACGGTACAAGGGATACAGTAAACCTGCAGTTGTGTATCGGAATCTAAAACTGGTGACACAGGAAACGATCAAAACGTAGACATTGAGAAAAGTCTGTCATCATGTACTTATGTCACCATTGCGCCTTTTGTATTTAATTCCGACGCAATTTCTGTGTTTCATCGTCAAATTGCAGGTCCGAGGGATACAGTAAACCTGAAGTGAAGCATCGGAATCTAAAACTGGTCTGACTGGGAAGGCTCGAAGCATAGACAGTAAGAAGACTCAGTCTTGTTGTACTTAAGTCGGCATTGTGCCTTTTGTATTTAATTCCGATGCAAATTCTGTGTTTCATCGTCAATGTGAAGGTCCAATAGATACAGTAAACCTGCAGTTGTGCTTCGGAATCTAACACCGGTGACACAGGAAGGGCGCAAATCATAGACACCAAGACAAGTCAGTCTTTTTGTACTTAAGTCGGCTTTGTGACTTTTGTATTTAATTTCGATGAAATTTCTGTGTTTCTTCGTCAAAGTGAAGGTCCAAGGGATACAGTAAACCGGAAGTGAAACATTGGAAAATACAACTGCTGACACAGGGAAGGCTCAAAGCATACACAGTGAGAAGACTCAGTTTTCTTGTACTTGACTCGGCATTGTCCCCGTTTTTATTTAATTCCGATGCAATTTCGGTGATTTATCGTCAATGTGAAGGTCCAAGGGATACAGTAAACCTGAAGTGAAGCATCGGAATCTAAATATGGACTCACAGGAAACGCTCAGAACATAGACGGTAAGAAGACTCACTCTTCTTGCACTGAAGTCGGCATTGTCCTTTTTGTAATTAATTCCGATGCATTTTTTTTCTTTCATTGTCAAAGTGAAGGTCCAAGGGATACAGTAAACCTGAAGAGAAGCATCGGAATCTAAAACTGGTGACACAGGAAGGCTCAAAACATAGACAGTAAGAAAACTCAGTCTTCTTGTACTTAAGTCGGCATTGTGCCTTTTGTATATAATACCGATGCAATTTTTGTGTTTCATCGTCAAAGTGAAGGTCCAAGCTATACAGTAAACCAGAAGTGAAGCATCGGAAACTAAAACTGGTGACACAGGAAAGGGTCCAAACATAGACAGTAAGAAGACGCAGTTTCTTGTACCTAAGTCGGCATCGTGCCTTTTGTATTTAATTCCGATGCAATTTCGGTGTTTCATCGCCAATGTGTAGGTCCAACGGATACAGTAGAGCTGAAGTGAAGCATCGGAATCTAAAACTGGTCTCACAGGAAAGACTCGAATCATGTCAAAGTGAAGGTCCAAGGTATACAGTAAACCTGAATTGAAGCATTGGAATCCAAAACTGGTCTCACTGGAAAGGCTCAAAACATAGACAGTAAGAAGACTCAGGCTTCCTGTACTTACGTGAGCATTGTGCCTTTTGTATTGAATTCCGATGCAATATTTGTGATTCATCGTCAAAGTGTAGGTCGAGGGGATACAGTAAACCTGAAGTGAAGCATCGGAATCTAAAACTGGACTCACAGGAAAGGTTCACAACATAGACGATAAGAAGACTCAGGCTTCTAGTACTTAAGTCGGCATTGTGCGTTTTGTATTTAATTCCGATGCAAAATCTGTGTTTAATCGTCAAAGTGAAGGTCCAAGGGATACAGTAAACCTGAAGTGAAGCATCAGAATCTAAAACTGGTCTCTCTGCCAAGGCTGAAATCATGGACGGTAAGAAGACTGAGTCTTCTTGTACTTAAGTCGGCATTGTGTCTTTTGTATTGAATTCCGATGCAATTTTTGTGTTTCATCGTCAGTATGTAGGTAGGTCCAAGTGATAAGGTAAACCCAAAGTGAAGCATCGAAATCTAAAACTGATTTCACAGGAAAGGCTCAAAAAATAAAAGGTAAGAAGACTCAGTCCTCTTGTACTTAAGTCGGCATTGTGCCTTTTGTAATTAATTCCTATGCAATCTCTGCGCTTTATTGTCTAAGTGAAGGTCCAATGGATACAGTAAACCTGAAGTGAAGCATCGGAAACTAAAACTGGTCTCACAGGAAAGGCTCAAAGCATAGATGGTAAGAAGACTCAGTTTTCATCAACTTAAGACGGCATTGTGCCTTTTGTATTTAATTCCGATGCAATTTCTGTGTTTAATTGTCAAAGTGAAGGTCGAAGGGATACAGTGAACCTGAAGTGAAGCATCGGAATCTAAATCTGGTTTCACAGGAAATGTTCACAACATAGACGATAAGGAGACTCAAGCTTCATGTACTTAAATCGGCTTGTGCCTTTTGTATTTAATTCCGATGTAATGTTTCTGTTTCATCGTCAAAGTGAAGGTCCAAGGGATGCAGTAAACCTGAAGTGAAGCATCGGAATCAGAAACTGGTCTCACTGGAAAGGCTGAAATCGTAGACGGTAAGAAGACTCAGTCTTCTTGTACTTAAGTCGGCATTGTGTCTTTTGTATTGAATTTCGATGCAATTTTTGTGTTTCATCGTCAGTATGTAGGTAGGTCCAAGTGATAAGGTAAACCCAAAGTGAAGCATCAGAATCTAAAACTGATTTCACAGGAAAGGCTCAAAACATAGATGGTAAGAAGACTCAGTCCTCTTGTACTTAAGTCGGCATTGTGCCTTTTGTAATTAATTCCTTTGCAATCTCTGCGCTTCATTGTCTAAGTGAAGGTCCAAGGGATACAGTAAACCTGAAGTGAAGCATCGGGAACTAAAACTGGTCTCACAGGAAAGGCTCAAAGCATAGATGCTAAGAAGACTCAGTTTTCATCAACTTAAGACGGTATTGTGCCTTTTGTATTTAATTCCGATGCAATTTCTGTGTTTCTTCGTCAAAGTGAAGGTCCAAGGGATACAGTAAACCTGAACTGAAGCATTGGATTCTAAAACTGGTCTCACTGGAAAGGCTCAAAACATAGACAGTAAGAAGACTCAATCTTCCTGTACTTAAGTGGGCATTGTGACTTTTGTATTGAATTCCGATGCAATTTTTGTGATTCATCGTCAAAGTGAAGGTCCAAGGGAAACAGTAAACCTGAAGTGAAGCATCGGAATCTAAAACTGGACTCACAGGAAGGGTTCACAACATAGATGGTAAGAAGATTCAGGCTTCTTGTACTTAAGTCCGCATTGTCCCTTTTTATTTAATTCCGATGCAATTTTTGTGTTTCATCGTCAAAGTGAAGGTCCAAGGGCTACAGTAAACCTGCAGTGAAGCCTCGGAATCTAAAACTGGTCTCACAGGAAAGGCTCAAAGCATAGATGGTAAGAAGACTCAGCCTTCATCTTATTAAGACGCCATTGTGCATTTTGTAATTAATTCCGAAGCAATATCTGTGTTTCATCGTCAATGTGAAGGTCCAAGTGATACAGTAAACCTGCGGTTGCGCATCGGAAACTAAATCTGGTGTTACAGGAAAGGCACAAAACATTAACAGTAAGAAGACTCAGTCTTCTTGTACTTAAGTCGGCATTGTGCCTTTTGTATTTAATTCATATGCAATTTCTGTGTTTCATTGTCAATGTGAAGGTCCAAGGGATACAGTAAACCTGCAGTTGTGCAACGTAATCTAAAACTGGGGACACAGGAATAGATCAAACATAGACACTAAGAAAGTTCAGTCCTCTTGTACTTAAGTCGGCATTGTGTCTTTTGTATTGAATTGCGATGCAATTTTTGTGATTCATCGTCAGTATGTAGGTAGGTCCAAGTGATACAGTCAACCTAAGTGAAGAATCGGAATCTAAAACTGGTTTCACAGGAAAGTCTGAAAACATAGACGGTAGGGAGGCTCAGTCCTCTTGTACATAAGTCGGAATTGTGCCTTTTGTATTTAATTCCGATGCAATTTCTGTGTTTCATCGAAAAAGTGTAGGTCCAAGGGATACAGTTAACCTGAAGTGAAGCATCGGAATCTAAAACTTTTCTCACAGGAAAGGCTCAAAGCATAGACACTAAGGAAAGTCAGTCTTCTTGTACTTAAGTCGGCATTGTGCCTTTTGTATCTAATTCCGATGCAATTTCTGTGTTTCATCGTCAAAGTGAAGGTCCAAGGGATACAGTAAACCTTAACTGAAGCATTGGATTCTAAAACTGGTCTCACTGGAAAGGCTCAGAACATAGACAGTAAGAAGACTCAGTCTTCCTGTACTTATGTGGGCATTGTGACTTTTGTATTGAATTCCGATGCAATTTTTGTAATTCATCGTCAAAGTGAAGGTCCAAGGGATACAGCAAACCTGAAGTGAAGCATCGGAATCTAAAACTGGACTCACAGGGAAGGTTCACAACATAGGCGGTAAGAAGACTCAGGCTTCTTGTACTTAAGTCCGCATTGTCCCTTTTTATTTAATTCCGATGCAATTTTTGTGTTTCATCGTCAAAGTGAAGGTCCAAGGGCTACAGTAAACCTGCAGTGAAGCTTCGGAATCTAAAACTGGTCTCACAGGAAAGGCTCAAAGCATAGATGGTAAGAAGACTCAGCCTTCATCTTATTAAGAAGCCATTGTGCATTTTGTAATTAATTCCGGAGTAATATCTGTGTTTCATCGTCAATGTGAAGGTCCAAGTGATACAGTAAACATGAAGTGAAGCAACGGTATCTAAATCTTGTCTCACTGGAAAGGCCCAAAACATAAACGGTAAGAAGACTCAGTGTTCTTGTACTTAAGTCGACATTATGCCGTTTGTATTTGATTCCGATGCAATTTCTGTGTTTCATCGTCAATGTGAAGGTCCCAGGGAAACAGTAAACCTGATGTGAAGCATCGGAATCTGAAACAGGCCTCACAGGAAAGGTTCAAATCATAGACACTAAGAAAAGTCAGTCGTCTTGTACTTAAGTGGACAGTGTGTCTTTTGTATTGAATTCTGATGCAATTCTTGTGATTCATCGTCAGCATGTAGGTAGGTCCAAGTTATACAGCAAACCTGAAGTGAAGCATCGGAATCTAAAACCGGTTTCACATGAAAGGCTCAAAACTGTTTCACTGTGGAAAATCGTAACACGGTCCCTGACTTCAGCCGTCGCACGGACGCCAAAATGGAAAATATTGAAATAAACGATATCGGAATTGAATAACAACTGCTATCACTTAGTAGCTGAAAAGCATCCGGACCAGACGAGATACCCTTAAGATTCTACAGTGATTATGCTAAAGAACTTGCCCCTTTCTATCAGCAATTTATCGTAGATCGCTGGAAGAACGTAAAGTACCTAGCGACTGGAAGAAAGCGCAGGGCGTTCCCATTTTCAAGAAGGGTCATAAATCAGATGCGAATAATTTTAGGCCTATTTCGCTTACGTCAATCTGTTGTAGAATAATGGAACATGTTTTGTGTTCTCGTATTATGACGTTCTTAGATAATACAAATCTCCTTCATCATAACCAACATGGATTCCGCAAACAGAGATCATGTGAAACTCAGCTCGCCCTATTTGCCCAAGAAATTCACAGTGCCGTAGACACTGGCGAGCAGATTGATGCCGTATTCCTGGACTTCAGGAAGGCATTTGATACGGTTCCGCACTTACGTTTAGTGAAAAAAAATACGAGCTTACGGAATATCGGACCAGGTTTGTGATTGGATTCAGGATTTCCTAGAAGAAAGAACACAACATGTCATTCTTAACGGTTCAAAATCTGCAGATGTAGCGGTAATTTCGGGAGTACCGCAGGGAAGCGTGATAGGACCTTTATTGTTTACAATATACATAAATGACTTAGTTGACAACATCGGTAGCTCCGTGAGGCTATTTGCAGATGACACGGTTGTCTACAAGAAAGTAGCAACATCAGAAGACTCGTACGTACTCCAGGAGGACCTGCAGAGGATTAATGCATGGTGCGACAGCTGGCAGCTTTCCCTAAACGTAGATAAATGTAATATAATGCGCATACATAGGGGCAGAAATCCATTCCAGTACGATTATGCCATAGGTGGTAAATCATTGGAAGCGGTAACGACCGTAAAATACTTAGGAGTTACTATCCGGAGGGATCTGAAGTGGAATGATCACATAAAACAAATAGTGGGAAAAGCAGGCGCCAGGTTGAGATTCATAGGAAGAATTCTAAGAAAATGTGACTCATCGACGAAAGAAGTAGCTTACAAAACGCTTGTTCGTCCGATTCTTGAGTATTGCTCATCAGTATGGGACCCTTACCAGGTTGGATTAATAGAAGAGATAGACATGATCCAGCGAAAAGCAGCGCGATTCGTCATGGGGACATTTAATCAGCGCGAGAGCGTTACGGAGATGCTGAACAAGCTCCAGTGGCGGACACTTCAAGAAAGGCGTTACGAAATACGGAGAGGTTTATTATCGAAATTACGAGAGAGCACATTCCGGGAAGAGATGGGCAACATATTACTACCGCCCACATATATCTCGCGTAATGATCACAACGAAAAGATCCGAGAAATTAGAGCAAATACGGAGACTTACAAGCAGTCGTTCTTCCCACGCACAATTCGTGAATGGAACAGGGAAGGGGGGATCAGATACTGGTACAATAAGTACCCTCCGCCACACACCGTAAGGTGGCTCGCGGAGTATAGATGTAGATGTAGAAAACTGGTGACACTGGAAGGCTCAAAACATAGACACTAAGAAAAGTCAGTCTTCTTGTACTAAAGTCGGCATTGTGCCTTTTGTATTTCATTCCGATGCAATTTCTGTGTTTCATTGTCAAAGTGAAGGTCCAAGGGATACAGTAAACCTGATGTGAAGCATCGGAATCTAAAACAGGCCTCACAGGAAAGGTTCAAAACATAGACACTAAGAAATGTCAGTCGTCTTGTACTTAAGTGGACAGTGTGTCTTTTGTATTGAATTCCGATGCAATTTTTGTGATTCATCGTCAGAATGTAGGTACGTCCAAGTAATAGAGTTAAACCTGAAGTGAAGCATCGGAATCTAAAACCGGTTTCACAGGAAAGGCTGAAAACATAGATGGTAAGATGACTCAGTCCTCTTGTACTCATGTTGGCATTGTGACTTTTGTATTTAATTCCGATGAAATTTTTGTGTATCATCGTCAAAGTGAAGGTCCAAAGGATACAGTAAACCTGAAATGAAGCATCGGAATCTAAAACTAGTCTCACAGGAAGGGCTCAAAACAAGGACGGTAAGGAGACTCAGTCTACTTGTGCTTAAGTCGGCATGGTGCATTTGTATTATTTTCCGATGCAGCTTCTGCCTTTCATAGCCAATGAGATACAGTAAACCTGCAGTTTTGCATCGGAATCTAAAACTGGTGACACAGGAAAGACTCAAAACATAGACACTAAGGAAAGTCAGTCTTCTCGTACTTAAGTCGGCATTGTGCCTTTTGTATTTAATTCCGATGCAATTTCTGTGTTTCATCGTCAATGTAAAGGTCCAAAGGATACAGTAAATTTGCAGTTGTGCACTGGATTCTGAAACTGGTGTCACAGGAAAGGCTCAAAACATTGACACTAGGGTAAGTCAGTCTTCTTGTACTTAAGTCGGCATTGTGAAGTTTGTAATTAATTCCGATGCAATTTCTGTGTTTCATCGTCAATGTAAAGGTCCAAGGGATACAGTAAATTTGCAGTTGTGCACTGGATTTTGAAACTGGTGTCACAGGAAAGGCTCAAAACATTGACACTAGGGTAAGTCAGTCTTCTTGTACTTAAGTCGGCATTGTGAAGTTTGTAATTAATTCCGATGCAATTTCTGTGTTTCATCGTCAAAGTGAAGGTCCAAGGAAAACAGCAAACCTGAAGTGAGGCAACGGAATCTAAATCTGGTCTCACTGGAAATGCTCTAATCATAGACGGTAAGAAGACTCAGTCTTCTCGTACTTAAGTCGACATTGTGCCTTTTGTACTGAATTCCGATGCAAGTTTTGTGTTTCATCGTCAAAGTTAAGGGCCAAGGGACACAGTAAACCTGAAGTGAAACTTGGGAATCTAAATCTGGACTCACAGGAAAGGCTCTAAACATAGACGGTAGGAAGATTAAGTCTTCTTGTACTTAAGTCGACATTGTGCCTTTTGTATTGAATTCCGATGCAAGTTTTGTGTTACAACGTCAAAGTTAAGGGCCAAGGGACACAGTAAACCTGAAGTGAAACTTAGGAATCTAAAAGTGGTCTCGCAGGAAATTCTCAACATAGACACTAAGAAGACTCTGTCATCTTGTACCTGAGAAGGCATTGTGACTTTTGTATTTAATCCCGATACAATTTCTGTGTTTCATCGTCAATGTGAAGTCCAAGGGATACAGTAAGCCTGCAGTTGTGCATCGGAATCTAAAACTGGTGACACAGGAAAGGCTCAAAACATTGAAACTAAGAAAAGTGAGTCAGTTTGTACTGAAGTCGGCATTGCGACTTTTGTATTTATTTCCGATGCAAGTTTTGTCTTTCATCGTCAAAGTGAAAGGACAAGTGATACAGTAAACCTGAAGTGAAGCTACAGAATCTAAATCTGCATACACTGGAAAGGCCCAAATCCTAGAAAGTAAGAAGACTCAGTCTTCTTGTACTTAAGTCGACACTGTGCCTTTTGAATTTCATTCCGATGCAATTTCTGTGTTTCATAGTGAAAGTGAAGGTCCAAGAAATTCAGTAAACCTGAAGTGAAGCATCGGAATCTGTAACAAGTCTCACTGGAAAGGCTGAAATCATAGACTGTAAGAAGATTCAGTCTTCTTGTACTTATGTCGGCAGTGTGTATTTTGTATTGAATTCCGATGCAATTTTTGTGATTCATCGTCAGTATGTAGGCAGGTCCAAGTGATACAGTAAACCCGAAGTGAAGCATTGGAATCTAAAATGGTCTCACAGGAAAGGCTCAAAGCATAGATGGTAAGACGACTCTGTCTGCTTCTACTTAAGACGGATTTGTGCATTTTGTAATTAATTCCGAAGCAATTTCTGTGTTTCATCGTCAATGTGAAGTCCAAGGGATACAGTAATCCTGCAGTTGTGCATCGGAATCTCAAACTGGTGACACAGGAAAGGCTCAAAACATAGACACTAAGGAAAGGCAGTCTTCTTGGTCATAAGTCGGCATTGTGCCTTTTATATTTAATTACGATGCAATTTTTGTGTTTGATCGTCAAAGTGAAGGTCCAAGGGATACAGTAATCCTCAAGTGAAGCATCGGAATCTAAAGCTGGTCTCACAGGAAATGCTCTAAACATAGACACTAAGAAGACTCAGTCATCTACTACTTGAGTCGGTTTTTTGCCTTTTGTATTTAATTCCGATGCAGTTTCTGTGTTTCATCGTCAATGTGAAGTCCAAGGGGTACAGTAAACCAGCAGTTGTGCATCGGAATCTAAAACTGGTGACACAGGAAAGGCTCAAAACATAGACACTAAGGAAAGTCAGTCCTCTTGTACTTAAGTCGACATTGTGCCTATTGTATTTCATTCCGATGCAATTTCTGTGTGTCATCGTCAAAGAGACGGTCCAAGGGATACAGTAAACCTGATGTGAAGCATCGGAATCTAAAACAGGCCTCACAGGAAAGGTTCAAAACATAGACACTATGAAAAGTCAGTCCTCTTGTACTTATGTCGGCAGTGTGTCTTTTGCATTGAATTCCGATGCAATTTTTGTGATTCATCGTCAGTATGTACGTAATTCCAAGTTATACAGCAAACCTGAAGTGAAGCATCGGAATCTAAAACCGGTTTCACAGGAAGGCTCAAAACATAGATGGTAAGAAAACTCAGTCCTATTGTACTTAAGTCGGCATTGTGACTTTTGTATTTAATTCCGATGCAATTTTTGTGTTTCATCGTCAAAGTGAAGGTCCAAGGGATACAGTAAACCTGAAATGAAGCATCGGAATCTAAAGCTAGTCTCACAGGAAGGGCTAAAATCATGGACGGTAAGGAGACCCAGTCTTCTTGTGCTTAAGTCGGCATGGTACGTTTGAATTATTTTCCAATGCAACTTCTGCGTTTGATCGTCAATGGGATACAGTAAACCTGCAGTTTTGCATCGAAATCTAAAATTGGTGACACAGGATAGGCTCAAAACGTAGACACTAAGGAAAGTCAGTCTTCTCGTACTTAAGTCGGCATTGTGCCTTTTGTATTTAATTCTGATGCAATTTCTGTGTTTCATCGTCAATGTAAAGGTCCAAGGGATACAGTAAATCTGCAGTTGTCCATTGGAATCAGAAACTGGTGTCACAGGAAAGGCTCAAAACATTGACACTAGGGTAAGTCAGTCTTCTTGTACTTAAGTCCGCATTGTGCCTTTTGTAATTAATTCCGATGCATTTTCTGTGTTTCATCGTCAAAGTGAAGGTCCAAGGAATACAGTAAACCTGAAGTGAAGCATCGGAATCTATATCTGGTCTCACTGGAAAAGCTCTTATCATAGACGGTAAGAAGACTCAGTCTTCTCGTACTTAAGTCGACATTGTGCCTTTTGTATTGAATTCCGATGCAAGTTTTGTGTGTCATCGTCAAAGTGAAGGGCCAAGGGATACAGTAAACCTGAAGTGAAGCATCAGAATCTAAAACTGGACTCACAGGAAAGTTTCACAACATAGTCGGTAATAAGACTCAGGCTAAATGTGATTTGAGACTTTCTCGCCGTATTCCCTTCGTGAAATCTTCTCGGGTGATCAGCCGAGTAAAGGCGTCGTCTTCTCGCAACGTTTCGAAGGGTTTCGTACCCATCATCTTCAAGCGAAAGGAACCTGAAGTGAAGCATCGGAATCTAAAACTGGTCTCACAGGAAAGGCTCAAAGCATAGTTGGTAAGAAGACTCAGTCTTCTTCTACTTAAGACGGCATTGTGCATTTTGTAATTAATTCAGAAGTAATTTCTGGGTTTCATCGTCAATGTGAAGGTCCAAATGATGCAGTAAACCTGCGGTTGCACATTGGAAACTAAACCCGGTGACACAGGAAGGGCTCAAAACATAGACGGTAAGAAGACTCAGTCATCTTATACTTAAGTCGGCATTGTGATTTTAGTATTTAATTCCGATGCAATTTTTGTGTTTCATAATCAAAGTGAAGGCCCAAGGGATACACTATATCTGAAGAGAAGCATCGGAATCTAAAACTGGTCTCACTGGAAACGCTGAAATCAAAGACGGTAAGAAGACTCAGTCATCTTGTACTTAAGTCGGCAGTGAGTCTTTTGTATTGAATTCCGATGCAATTTTTGTGATTCATCGTCAGTATGTAGGTAGGTCCAAGTGGTACAGTAAACCCTAAGTGAAGCATCGGAATCTAAAACTGGTCTCACAGGAAAGGCTCAAAGCATAGATGGTAAGAAGACTTTGTCTGCTTCTACTTAAGACGGCTTTGTGCATTTTGTAATTAATTCCGAAGCATTTTCTGTGTTTCATCGTCAATGTGAAGGTCCAAGTGATACACTAAACATGAGGTTGCGCATCGGAAACTAAACCTGGTGATACAGGGAAAGCTCAGATCATAGACGGTAAGAAAACTAAGTCTTCTTGTACTTAAGTCGCCATTGTGCCTTTTGCATTTAATTCATATGTTATTTCTGTGTTTCATCGTCATTGTGAAGGTCCAAGGGATACAGTAAACCTGCAGTTGTGCATCGTAACCTAAAACTGGGGACATAGGAAAGGCTCAAACATAGACACTAAGAAAAGTCAGTCTTCTTGTACTTAAGTCGGCATTTTGCATTTTATATTCAATTCCGATGCAATTTTTACTTTTGATCGTCAAAGGCAAGGTCCAAGGGATACAGTAAACCTCAAGTGTAGCATCTTAATCTAAAACTGGTCTCACAGGAAATGCGCTAAACATAGACACTAAGAAGACTCAGTCATCTTGTACTTGAGTCGGTTTTGTGCCTTTTACATTTAATTCCGATGCAATTGTTGTGTTTCATCGTCAATGTGAATTCCAAGGGATACAGTTAACCTGCAGTTCGCATCGGAATCTAAAACTGGTGACACAGGAAAGCCTCAAAACATCGACACTAAGAGAAGTCAGTCTTCTTGTACTTAAGTCGGCATTGTGACTTTTGTATTTAATTCCGTTCAATTTTTGTGTTTCATCGTCAAAGTGAAGGTCCAAGGGATACACTAAACCTGAAATGCAGCGTCCGAATCTAAAACTACTCTCACAGTAAGGGCTCAAAACATGGTCGGTAAGGACACTCAGTCTTCTTGTGCTTAAGTCGGCATTGTTCATATGTATTATTTTCCGATGCAACTTATGCGTTTTGTCGTCAAAGGGATACAGTAAACCTGCAGTTTTGCATCGGAATCTAAAACTGGTGACACAGAAAAGGTTCAAAACATAGACACTAAGAAAAGTCAGTCTTCTGGTACTAAAGTCGGCATTGTGCCTTTTGCATTCAATTCCAATGCAATTTCTGTGTTTCATCGTCAATGTAAAGGTCCAAGGGATACAGTAAATCTGCAGTTGTGCATTGGAAATTGAAACTGGTGACACAGGAAAGCCTCAAATCATTGACACTAAGGTAAGTCAGTCTTCTTGTACTTAAGTCGGCATTGTGGCTTTTGTATGTAATTCCGATGCAATTTTTGTGTTTCATCATCAAATTGAAGGTTCAAGGGACACAGTAAACCTGACGTGAATCATCGCAATCTAAAACTGGTCTCACTGGAAAGGCTCAAAACATAGTCGGTTGGAATACTCAGTCTTCCTGTACTTAAGTGGGCATTGTGCCTTTTGTATTGAATTCCGATGCAATTTTTGTGAATCATCGTCAAACTGAAGGTTACAAGGGATACAGTAAACCTGAAGTGAAGGATCGGAATCTAAAACTGGACTTACAGGAAAGGTTCACAACATAGACAGTAAGAAGACTCAGGCTTCTTGTACTTCAGACGGCATTGTGCCTTTTGTATTTAATTCCGATGCAATTTCTATGTTTCATCGTCAAAGTTAAGGTCTAAGGGACGCAGTAAACCTGAAGCGAACAATCGGAATATAAAACTGGTCTCACAGGAAAGGTTCAAAGCATAGATGTTAAGAAGACTCAGTCTTCCTCTACTTAAGACGGCATTGTGCATTTTGTAATTAATTCCGAAGCAATTTCTGTGTTTCATCGTCAATGTGAAGGTTTAAGTGATACAGTAAACCTGCAGTTGGGCATCGGAAACCAAACCTGGTGACCGAGGAACGGCTCAAAACATAGACGAAAAGAAGACTCGGTCTTCTTGTACTTACGTCGGCATTGTGCCTTTTGTATATAATTCATATGCAATGTCTGTGTATCATCGTCAGTGTGAAGGTACAAGGGGTACAGCAAACCTGCAGTTGTGCATCGTAATCTAAAACTGGGGACAGAGGTAAGGCTCAAAGCATAGACAATAAGAAAAGGCAGTCTTTTTTTAACATAAGTCGGCATTGTGCCTATTGTATTTAATTGCGATGCAATTTTTGTGTTTGATCGTCAAAGTGAAGGTCCAAGGGATACAGTAAACATGCAGTTGCGCATCGTAATCTAAAACTGGGGACACAGGATACGCTCAAAACATAGACACTAAGGAAAGTCAGTCTTCTTGTACTTAAGTCGGCATTGGACTTTAGAATTTAATTCCGAAGAAAATTCGTGTTTCATCATCAAAGTGAAGGTCCAAGGGATTCAGTAAAACTGAAGTGAATCATCGGAATCTGAAACTGTTTTCACAGAAAAGTCTCAAGACAAGACAGTAAGAAAACTCTGTCTTCTTGTACTCAAGTCGACATTGTGCATTTGAAATTATTCCGATCAAACCTCTGTGTTTCATCGTCAATGGGATACAGTAAACCTGCAGTTTTGCATCGGAATCTGAAACTTGTGACACAGGAAAGGCTCAAAACATAGACAGTAAGGGAAGTCAGTCTTCTTGTACTTAAGTCCTCATTGTGCCTTTTGTATTGAATTCCGATGCAATTTTTGTGTTTCATGGTCAAAGTGACAGTCCAAGAGATACAGTAAACCAGAAGTGAAGCGTCGGAATCTAAAACTGGTCTCACAGGAAAGGCTCAAAACATAGACACTAAGAAGACTCAGTCTTCTTGTACTTAAGTCGACATTGCACCGTTTGTACTTAATTCCCTTGCAATTTTTGTGTTTCATCGTCTAAGGGAAGGTCCAAGGGATACAGTAAGCCTGAACTGAAGCATCTAAATCTGCAATTGGTCTCCCATTAGAGGCTCAAAACATAGACACTTAGAAGAGTCAGTCTTCTTGTACTTAAGTCCTCATTGTGGTTTTTGTATCTAATTCCTATGCAATTTTTGTGTTTCATCGTCAAAGTGAAGGTCCAAGGGATACAGTAAACCTAAAGTGAAGCATCGGAATCAAAAACTGGTCCCACAGGAAAGGCTCAAAACATAGACACTAAGAAATGTCAGTGTTCTTGTACTTAAGTCGGCATTGTGTCTTTGGATTTAATTCCGATGCAATTTCTGTGATTCATCGTCAGTATGTAGGTCCAAGTGATACAGTAAACCTGAAGTGAAGCCACGGAATCTAAAACTGGTCCCACTGGAAAGGCTCAAAACATAGACAGTGAAAAGACTCAGTCTTCTTGTACTTAAGTCGGCATTGTGGCGTTTGTATTTAATTCCGAAGCAATTTTTGTGTTTCATCGTCAAAGTGGAGGTCAAAGGATTACAGTAAACCTGAAGTGAAGCATCGGAATCTAAAACTGGTCTCACAGGAGAGGCTCAAAACATAGACACTAAAAAGAGTCAGGCTTCCTGGACTTAAGTCGGCATTGTGGCTTTTGTATTTGATTCCGAAGCAATTTCGGTGTTTCATCGTCCACTTGAAGGTCCAAGGGATACAGTGATCCTGAAGTGAAGCGTCGGAATCTAAAACTGGTCTCACAGGAAAGGCTGAAAACATAGACACTAAAACGAGTCAGGCGTCTTGGACTTAAGTCGGCATTGTGGCTTTTGTATTTAATTCCGATGCAATTTTTGTGTTTCATCGAAAAAGTGAAGGTCCAAGGGATGCAGTAAACCTGATGTGAAGCATCGTAATCTAAAACTATTCTCACTGGAAAAGCTAAATCATGGACAGAAAGAAGAATCAGTCTTCTTGCACTTAGTTCGGTATTGTGTCTTTTGTATTGAATTCCGATGCAATTTTTGTGACTCATCGTCAGTATGTAGGTCCAAGTGATACAGAGTACCTGAAGTGAAGCATCGGAATCTAAAACTGGTCTCACAGGAAAGGCACAAAGCATAGGCGGTAAGAAGACTCAGTCTTCTTGTACTTGAGTCGGCATTGTGCATTTTGCTAGTAATTCCGATGCAATTTGTGAGTTTCATCGTCAATGTCATGGTCCAATGAATACAGTAAACCTGCAGTTGTGCATCGTAAGGTAAAACTGGGGACACAGGAAAGGCTCAAAACATAGACACTAAGAAACGTCAGTCTTCTTGTTCTTAAGTCGGCATTGTGCCTTTTGTATTTAATTCCGATGCAATATCTGTGTTTTATCGTCAATTTGAAGGTCCCAGGGATACAGTAAACCTGCAGATGTGCATCGGAATCTAAAACTGGTGACACAGGAAAGGCTCAAGTTACGGAATCTAAGAAAAGTCCGTTTTTTTGTGCCTAAGTCGACATTGTGACTTTTGTATTTAATTCCGATGTAATTTTTGAGTTCCATCGTCAAACTGACGGTCCAAGGGATACAGTAAACTTTAAATGAACCTTAGGAATCTAAAACTGGTCTCACAGGAAAGCCTCAAACCATAGACGATAAAAAGACTCAGTCTTCTTGTACTTAAGACGGCATGGTGCATTTGTATTTAATTCGGATGCAACTTCTGTGTTTCATCGTCAATGGGATACAATAAACCTGCAGTTTTGCATCGGAAATTAAAACTAGTGACACAGGAAAGGCTCAAATCATAGACACAAAAAAGTCAGTCTTCTCCTACTTAAGTCGGCATTATGCCTTTTGTATTTAATTCCGATGCAATTTCTGGGGTTTATCGTCAATCTAAAGATCCAAGAGATACAGTAAATCTGCAGTTGTGCATCGGTATCTAAAACTGGAAACACAGGAAAATCCCAAAACGTAGACACTAAGGTAAGTCAGCCTTCTTGTACTTAAGTCTTCATTGTGCATTTTGTATTTAATTCCGATGCAATTTTTGTGTTTCATCGTCAAAGTGAAGGGCCAAGGGATACAGTAAACACAAAGTGGAGCATCGGAATCTAAACTGGACTCACAGGAAAGGCTCAAAACATAGACGGTAAGAACACTCAGTCCTCATGTACTTAATTCGGCATTGTGCCTTTAGTTTTGAATTCCGATGCAATTTTTGTATTTCATCGTCAAAGTTGGGGTCCAAGGGATACAGTAATCCTGAAGTGGAGCATCGGAATCTAAATTGGACTCACAGGAAAGGCTCAAAACATAGTCGGTAAGAAGACTCAGTCTACTTGTTCTAAAGTGGGCATTGTGCCGTTTGTATTTAATTCCGATGCAATTTTTATGTTTCATCGTCAATGTGAAGGTCCAAGGGATACAGTAAATGTGAAATGAAGCATCGGAATCTAAAACTGGTCTCACAGGAAGGGCCCAAAACAGAGACTGTAAGAAGACTCAGTCTTCTTGTACTTAAGTCGGCATAGAGCATTTGTATTTAATTCCGATGCAACTTCTGTGTTTCATCGTCAATGGGATACAGTAAACCTGCAGTTTTGCAACGGAATCTAAAACTGGTGACCTAGGAAAGGCTGAAAACATAGACGGTAAGAAGACTCAGTCTTCTTCTACTCAAGTCGCCATTGAACCGTTTGATTTTAATTCCGATGCAATTTCTGTGTTTCATCGTCGAAGAGAAGGTCCAAGGGATACAGTAAACCTGAAGTGAAGCATCGGAATGTAAAACTGGTCTCACAAGAAAGGCTCAAACATAGACGGTAAGAGGACTCAGTCTGTTTGTCCTTTAGTAGGCATTGTGCCTTTTGTATTTAATTCCGATGCAATTTATGTGTTTCTTCGTCAAAGCGAAGGTCCAAGGCGTACAGTAAACCTGAAGTGAAGGATCGGAATCTAAAACTGGTGTGACAGGGAAGGCTCAAAGCATAGACAGTAAGAAGACTCAGGCTTCTTGTACTTCAGACGGCATTGTGCCTTTTGTATTTAATTCCGATGCAATTTCTGTGTTTCATCGTCAAAGTGAAGGTCTAAGGGATGCAGTAAACCTGATGCGAACAATCGGAATCTAAAACTGGTCTCACAGGAAAGGTACAAAGCATAGATGTTAAGAAGACTCAGTCTTCCTCACTTAAGACGGCATTGTTCATTTTGTAACTAATTCCGAAACAATTTCTGTGTTTCATCGTCAATGTGAAGGTTTAAGTGATATAGTAAACCTGCAGTTGGGCATCGGAAACCAAACCTGGTGACCGAGGAACGGCTCAAAACATAGACGGAAAGAAGACTCGGTCTTCTTGTACTTAAGTCAGCATTGTGCCTTTTGTATTTAATTCATATGCAATGTCTGTGTATCATCGTCAGTGTGAAGGTACAAGGGGTACAGCAAACCTGCAGTTGTGCATCGTAATCTAAAACTGGGGACAGAGGTAAGGCTCAAAGCATAGACTCTAAGAAAAGGCAGTCTTTTTTAACATAAGTCGGCATTGTGCCTATTGTATTTAATTGCGATGCAATTTTTGTGTTTGATCGTCAAAGTGAAGGTCCAAGGGATACAGTAAACCAGAAGTGAAGCGTCGGAATCTAAAACTGGGGACACAGGATAGGGTCAAAACATAGACACTAAGGAAAGTCAGTCTTCTTGTACTTAAGTCGGCATTGGACTTTAGTATTTAATTCCGAAGAAAATTCATGTTTCATCATCAAAGTGAAGGTCCAAGGGATTCAGTAAAACTGAAGTGAATCATCGGAATCCGAAACTGTTCTCACAGAAAAGTCTCAAGACAAGACAGTAAGAAAACTCTGTCTTCTTGTACTCAAGTCGACATTGTGCATTTGAAATTATTCCGATCAAACCTCTGTGTTTCATCGTCAATGGGATACAGTAAACCTGCAGTTTTGCATCGGAATCTAAAACTTGTGACACAGGAAAGGCTCAAAACATAGACAGTAAGGAAAGTCAGACTTCTTGTACTTAAGTCGGCATCGTGCCTTTTGTATTTAATTCCGATGCAATTTCTGGGATTCCTCGTCAAAGTGCAGGTCCAAAGAATACAGTAAACCTGAAGTGAAGCACCGGAAGCTAAATCGGGTCTCACTGGAAAGGCTCAAAACATAGACGGTAAGAAGACTCAGTCTTCTTGTACTTAAGTCGACATTGTGCCTTTTGTATTGAATTCCGATGCAATTTTTGTGTTTCATGGTCAAAGTGAAGGTCCAAGGGATACAGTAAACCAGAAGTGAAGCGTCGGAATCTAAAACTGGTCTCACAGAAAAAGGCTCAAAACATAGACACTAAGAAGACTCAGTCTTCTTGTACTTAAGTCGGCATTGCGCCGTTTGTACTTAATTCCCACGCAATTTTTGTGTTTCATCGTCTAAGGGAAGGTCCAAGGGATACAGTAAGCCTGAAATGACGCATCTAAATCTGAAACTGGTCTCCCATTAGAGGCTCAAAACATAGACACTAAGTAGAGTCAGTCTTCTTGTACTTAAGTCCTCATTGTGTTTTTTGTATTTAATTCCTATGCAATTTTTGTGTTTCATCGTCAAAGTGAAGGTCCAAGGGATACAGTAAACCTAAAGTGAAGCATCGGAATCAAAAACTGGTCCCACAGGAAAGGCTCAAAACATAGACCGTAAGAAGACTCAGTCTTCTTGTACTTAAGTCGGCATTGTGCCTTTTGTATTTAATTCCGAAGCAATTTCTGTGTTTCATCGTCAACCTGAATGTCCAATCGAGTCAGTAATCCTGAAGTGAAGCGTCGGAATCTAAAACTGGTCTCACCGGAAAGGCTCAAAATATGGACACTAAGAATACTCAGTCTTCTTGTACTTAAGTCGGCAGTAGGCCGTTTCTATTTTATTCCGATGCTATTTTTGTGTTTCATCGTCAATGTGAAGGTACAAGGGCTACAGTATACCTGCAGTTGTGCATCATAATCTTGAACTGGGGACACAGAAAAGGCTCAAAACATAGACACTATGAAAAGTCAGTCTTCTTGTACTTAAGTCGGTATTGTGCCTTTTGGATTTAATTCCGACGCAATTTTTTTGTTCCATCGTCGATGTGAAGGTCCAAGGAATACAGTAAACATGAAGTGAAGTTTTGCAATCTAAAACTGGTCTCACAGGAAAGGCTCAAATCATAGGCGGTAGGAAGATTGAGTCTTCTTGTACCTAAGTCGACATTGTGCCTTTTGTATTTAATTCCGAAGCATTTTCTGTGTTTCATCATCAACGTGAAGGTCCAAGGGATACAGCAAACCTGAAGTGAAGCATCGGATTCTAAAACTGGTCTCACAGAAAAGGATCAAATCATAGACACTAAGAGAAGTCAGTCTTCTTGTACTTAAGTCGGCATTGTGCCTTTTGTAATTAATTCCGATGCAATTTCTGGGAATCCTCGCCAATGTGCAGGTCCAAGGAATACAGTAAACCTGAAGTGAAGCACCGGAATCTAAATCGGGTCTCGCTGGAAAGGCTCAAAACATAGGCGGTAAGAAGACTCAGTCTTCTTGTACTTAAGTCGTCATTGTGCCTTTTCTATTGAATTCCGATGCAATTTTTGTGTTTCATGGTCAAAGTGAAGGTCCAAGAGATACAGTAAACCAGAAGTGAAGCGTCGGAATCTAAAACTGGTCTCACAGGTAAGGCTCAAAACATAGACACTAAGAAGACTCAGTCTTCTTGTACTTAAGTCGACATTGCACCGTTTGTACTTAATTCCCATGCAATTTTTGTGTTTCATCGTCTAAGGGAAGGTCCAAGGGATACAGTAAGCCTGAACTGAAGCATCTAAATCTGCAATTGGTCTCCCATTAGAGGCTCAAAACATAGACACTAAGAAGAGTTAGTCTTCTTGTACTTAGGTCCTCATTGTGGCTTTTGTATCTAATTCCGATGCAATTTTTGTGTTTCATCGTCAAAGTGAAGGTCCAAGGGATACGGTAAACCTAAAGTGAAGCATCGTAATCAAAACCTGGTCCCACAGGAAAGGCTCAAAACATAGACCGTAAGAAGACTCAGTCTTCTTGTACTTAAGTCGGCATTGTGCCTTTTGTATTTAATTCCGAAGCAATTTCTGTGTTTCGTCGTCAACGTGAATGTCCAATCGAGTCAGTAAACCTGAAGTGAAGCGTCGGAATCTAAAACTAATCTCACCGGAAAGGCTCTAAATATGGACACTAAGAAGACTCAGTCTTCTTGTACTTAAGTCGGCAGTAGGCCGTTTGTATTTCATTCCCATGCAATTTTTGTGTTTCATCGTCAAAGAGAAGTTCCAAGGTATACAGTAGGCCTGAACTGAAGCATCGGAATCTGAAACTGGTCTCCCATTAGAGGCTCAAAACATAGACACTAAGAAGAGTCAGACTACTTGTACTTAAGTCCTCATTGTGGCTTCTGTATCTAATTCCGATGCAATTTTTTTGTTTCATCGTCAACGTGAAGGTCCAAGAGATACAGTAAACCTAATGTGAAGCATCGGAATCAAAAACTGGTCCCACAGGTAAGGCTCAACACATAGACCGTAATAAGACTCAGTCTTCTTGTACTTAAGTCGGCATTGTGCCTTTTGGATTTAATTCCGACACAATTTTCGTGTTCCATCGTCAATGTGAAGGTCCAAGGGATACAGTAAACCTGAAGTAAAACTTCGGAATCTAAAACTGGTCTCACAGGAAAGCCTCAAAACATAGACATTAAGAAGACCCAGTCTTCTTGAACTTGAGTCGGCATTGTTCCTTTTATATTTAATTCCAATGTAATTTCTGTGTTTCATCGTCTATGTGAAGCTCCAAGGGATACAGTTAACCAGAAGTGAAGCGTCGGAATCTAAAACTGGTCTCACAGGAAAGGATCAATGCATAGAAGGCAAGACGGCTCTGTCCCCTTCTACTTAAGACGGCATTGTGCATTTTGTATTTAATTGCGATGCAATTTCTGTGTTTCATCGTCAATGTGAAGGTCCTAGTGATACAGTAAACCTTCAGTTGAGCCTTGGAAACCTAACCTGGTGACACTGGAATGGCACAAATCATAGACAGCAAGAGGACTGTGTCTTCTTGTACTTGAGTCGGCATTGTGGCTTTTGTATTGAATTCATATGCAATTTCTGTGTTTCATCGTCAATGTGGAGGTTCAAGGGATACAGTAAACCTGATGTGAAGTATCTGAATCTAATACTGGACTCACAGGGAAGGCTCAAAACATAAGCGGTAAGAAGACTGAGTCTTCTTGTAACAAAGTCGAAATTGTGCCTTTTGTATTTAATTCCGAAGCATTTTCTGTGTTTCATCGTCAACGTGAAGGTCCAAGGGATACAGTAAACCCGAAGTGAAGCGTCGAAATCTAAAACTGGTCTCACAGGAAAGGCTCAAAACATAGACACTAAGAAGACTCAGTCTTCTTGTACTTAAGTCGGCATCGTACCTTTTGTATTTAACTACGATACAATTTCTGTGTTTCATCGTCCAAGTGAAGGTTCAAGGGATACCGTAAACCTCAAGTGAAGCATCGGAATCTCAAACTGATCTCACAGAAAAGGATCATAACATAGACACCATGAAAAGTCGGTCTTCTTGTAATTAAGTCGGCATTGTGCCTTTTGTATCTCATTCCGATGCAATTTTTGTGTGTCATCGTCAAAGTGAAGGTCAAAGGGATACAGTAAACCTGAAGTGAAGCATCGGAATCTAAAACTGGTCTCACAGGAAAGGTTCAAAACATAGACACTAAGAAAAGCCAGTCTTCTTGTACTTAAGTCTGCATTATGCCTTTAGTATTTAAATCCGAAGCAATTTCGGTGTTTCATCGTCAACGTGAAGGTCCAAGGGATACAGTGAACCTGAAGTGAAGCGTCGGAATCTAAAACTGGTCTCACAGGAAAGGATCAATGCATAGAAGGCAAGAAGGCTCTGTCCCCTTCTACTTAAGACGGCATTGTGCATTTTGTATTTAATTGCGATGCAATTTCTGTGTTTCATCGTCAATGTGAAGGTCCTAATGATACAGTAAACCTTCAGTTGAGCCTCGGAAACCTAACCTGGTGACACTGGAATGGCACAAATCATAGACAGCAAGAAGACTGTGTCTTCTTGTACTTGAGTCGGCATTGTGCCTTTTGTATTTAATTCATACGCAATTTCTGTGTTTCATCGTCAATGTGAAGGTCGAAGGGATACAGTAAACCTGCAGTTGGGCATTGGAATCTATAACTGGTGACATAGGAAAGGCTCAAAACATAGACACTAAGAAATGTCAGTGTTCTTGTACTTAAGTCGGCATTGTGTCTTTGGATTTAATTCCGATGCAATTTTTGTGATTCATCGTCAGTATGTAGGTCCAAGTGATACAGTAAACCTGAAGTGAAGCCACGGAAACTAAAACTGGTCCCACTGGAAAGGCTCAAAACATAGACAGTGAAAAGACTCAGTCTTCTTGTACTTAAGTCGGCATTGTGGCGTTTGTATTTAATTCCGAAGCAATTTTTGTGTTTCATCGTCAAAGTGGAGGTCAAAGGAATACAGTAAACCTGAAGTGAAGCATCGGAATCTAAAACTGGTCTCACAGGAGAGGCTCAAAACATAGGCACTAAAAAGAGTCGGGCTTCCTGGACTTAAGTCGGCATTGTGGCTTTTGTATTTGATTCCGAAGCAATTTCGGTGTTTCATCGTCAACGTGAAGGTCCAAGGGATACAGTTAACCAGAAGTGAAGCGTCGGAATCTAAAACTGGTCTCACAGGAAAGGATCAATGCATAGAAGGCAAGAAGGCTCTGTCCCCTTCTACTTAAGACGGCATTGTGCATTTTGTATTTAATTGCGATGCAATTTCTGTGTTTCATCGTCAATGTGAAGGTCCTAGTGATACAGTAAACCTTCAGTTGAGCCTCGGAAACCTAACCTGGAGACACTGGAATGGCACAAATCATAGACAGCAAGAGGACTGTGTCTTCTTGTACTTGAGTCGGCATTGTGCCTTTTGTATTTAATTCATACGCAATTTCTGTGTTTCATCGTCAATGTGAAGGTCGAAGGGATACAGTAAACCTGCAGTTGGGCATTGGAATCTATAACTGGTGACATAGGAAAGGCTCAAAACATAGACACTAAGAAATGTCAGTGTTCTTGTACTTAAGTCGGCATTGTGTCTTTGGATTTAATTCCGATGCAATTTTTGTGATTCATCGTCAGTATGTAGGTCCAAGTGATACAGTAAACCTGAAGTGAAGCCACGGAAACTAAAACTGGTCCCACTGGAAAGGATCAATACATAGACAGTGAAAAGACTCAGTCTTCTTGTACTTAAGTCGGCATTGTGGCTTTTGTATTTAATTCCGAAGCAATTTTTGTGTTTCATCGTCAAAGTGGAGGTCAAAGGAATACAGTAAACCTGAAGTGAAGCATCGGAATCTAAAACTGGTCTCACAGGAGAGGCTCAACACATAGGCACTAAAAAGAGTCGGGCTTCCTGGACTTAAGTCGGCATTGTGGCTTTTGTATTTGATTCCGAAGCAATTACGGTGTTTCATCGTCACGTGAAGGTCGAAGGGATACAGTGAACCTGAAGTGAAGCGTCGGAATCTAAAACTGGTCTCACAGGAAAGGCTTCAAACATAGACACTAAGAGGACTCAGTCTTCTTGTATTTAAGTCGGCATTGTAGCGTTTGTATTTAATTCCGAAGCAATTTTTGTGTTTCATCGTCAAAGTCAACGTCAAAGGAATACAGTAAACCCGAAGTTAAGCATCGGAATCTAAAACTGGTCTCAGAGGGGAGGCTCAAAACATAGACACTAAAAAGAGTCAGTCTTCTTGTACTTAGTTCGGCATTGTGTCTTTTGTATTGAATTCCGATGCAATTTTTGTGACTCATCGTCAGTATGTAGGTCCAAGTGATACAGAGTACCTGAAGTGAAGCATCGGAATCTAAAACTGGTCTCACAGGAAAGGCGCAAAGCATAGATGGTAAGAAGACTCAGTCTTCTTGTACTTGAGTCGGCATTGTGCATTTTGCTAGTAATTCCGATGCAATTTGTGAGTTTCATCGTCAATGTCATGGTCCAATGAATACAGTAAACCTGCAGTTGTGCATCGTAAGGTAAAACTGGGGACACAGGAAAGGCTCAAAACATAGACACTAAGAAACGTCAGTCTTCTTGTTCTTAAGTCGGCATTGTGCCTTTTGTATTTAATTCCGATGCAATATCTGTGTTTTATCGTCAATTTGAAGGTCCCAGGGATACAGTAAACCTGCAGATGTGCATCGGAATGTAAAACTGGTGACACAGGAAAGGCTCAAATTACAGAATCTAAGAAAAGTCCGTTTTTTTGTGCCTAAGTCGGCATTGTGCCTTTTGTATTTAATTCCGATGTAATTTTTGTGTTCCATCGTCAAACTGACGGTCCAAGGGATACAGTAAACCTTAAATGAACCTTAGGAATCTAAAACTGGTCTCACAGGAAAGCCTCAAACCATAGACGATAAAAAGACTCAGTCTTCTTGTACTTAAGACGGCATGGTGCATTTGTATTTAATTCGGATGCAACTTCTGTGTTTCATCGTCAATGGGGTACAGTAAACCTGCAGTTTTGCATCGGAAATTAAAACTAGTGACACAGGAAAGGCTCAAATCATAGACACAAAAAAGTCAGTCTTCTCCTACTTAAGTCGGCATTATGCCTTTTGTATTAAATTCCGATGCAATTTCTGAGGTTTATCGTCAATCTAAAGGTCCAAGAGATACAGTAAATCTGCAGTTGTGCATCGGAATCTAAAACTGGAAACACAGGAAAATCCCAAAACGTAGACACTAAGGTAAGTCAGCCTTCTTGTACTTAAGTCTGCATTGTGCATTTTGTATTTAATTCCGATGCAATTTTTGTGTTTCATCGTCAAAGTGAAGGGCCAAGGGATACAGTAAACACGAAGTGGAGCATCGGAATCTAAATTGGACTCACAGGAAAGGCTCAAAACATAGACGGTAAGAAGACTCAGTCTTCATGTACTTAATTCGGCATTGTGCCTTTAGTTTTGAATTCCGATGCAATTTTTGTATTTCATCGTCAAAGTTGGGGTCCAAGGGATACAGTAATCCTGAAGTGGAGCATCGGAATCTAAATTGTACTCACAGGAAAGGCTCAAAACATAGTCGGTAAGAAGACTCAGTCTACTTGTTCTAAAGTGGGCATTGTGCCTTTTGTATTTAATTCCGATGCAATTTTTATGTTTCATCGTCAATGTGAAGGTCCAAGGGATACAGTAAACCTGAAGTGAAGCATCGGAATCTAAAACTGGTCTCACAAGAAAGGCTCAAACATAGACGGTAAGAAGACTCAGTCTTCTTGTCCTTTAGTAGGCATTGTGCCTTTTGTATTTAATTCCGATGCAATTT